>NW_020455466.1:4450613-4464987 GCF_003342845.1 Nothoprocta perdicaria | reverse complement strand
TGGCAGCCGGGCATGCCCCTCACGGCCGGGGCCGGCCCGCCGCCTCAGCCGCCGGCTGCCGCCCTCCTCCTCACGCGCTTGCCCCGCTCCATGCCGGCCTCCGCGCGCCGCCGCTCAGTAGGAGCCCCGTTAGCTCCGCCGCCTTTTGTCCGCTCTCCGCGGTGCCCGAGGGGCCCCCTGCCACCCACGGCCGAGCCCCTCGTCGCCTGGCAGCTCCGGGCCCCGCGTCCCTTCTCCCCCCGCGCCGCCTGCCCTCACCCGCCAAGTTTCGCGCCCGGCAGTGAAAGGGGCTGCGAAGGCTCTGCGCTGGGAAGCCCGTGCGGGGGCTGTGCCAGCGCCTCGCCGTGCGCGGCTCCTCCGCGGCGAGGGACACAAAAAGCCGTTTATTCCCGGGTAATTTGGGCAGTTTTCTCTTCCCGGGGCTTCAGTGCCAACAGGAGGAAGAGAAAGAAGCGTCCCTTCTTTCCGGGGACAGAAGAGCTCCATGAGCAAATGGGCTCCCTCTCTACCATGTTTAATTTTATGAGCGTTTTTGAAGGGCCAAGGGGTGTGTTGGAGATGTGCTCCTGTGTAGGAAAATTCTGACATCCTTTCCTCAGCCCAGGGCAGATGCTAGAGCACTGCATTCTGGCTAGGGCACTGCATTCACTTCATTCCTCCTTGATTTCACTTCTTCCCCCCACCTCCATCCCACTCGCCTTATGCCCTGTGCCAACAGGTTTCAGTGGGAAAACTCATATCRCAAAGTTTTGCTCAACATAATAAGCTATCTGATTTGAGTTTACTGTCAGATAGGACAGGAAAGCAACAGATTCATTTTCTTTCTCTTATATGCATGGCCACCTTGTGCAACTTGCAATCCCCTAGCAGTAGGATAAATTGTAGTTGAGGAAAACACGTGGGTAAACTACTTACTGAGTTAGCTTAGTGAGTAAGAATAGCAGAACCAGGCACATGGAAGGAGGAGTACGGGATAGTTCAATAGGCTCCTTCTAAGTGCAACTTTTGTAAGTTGCTCTGGGGCACATTTTGTTAGTAAGTGAATTTAATATGACGAGGGGCAGGTTCAGTGCTGGAGAGCTGGGTTCAGGGCTGTGTCTACCATCATGTCCAGCTTCATCATGAGAAATCTCTCTCTCCCAGCAGCAATCATTGCAGAGAAGGGAGCATCTATGGGCGTGCTTCGGCACTGCCTCTCGGGGCAGCAAGGTGAGAACACGGCTGCGTCCAACACGCTGTTTTCCTCGTCTTCTGCATGGTCAGTGCAGTGCTGCCCTACACGGCAGAGTAGTGCTTGAAGTATATTTTCTAAGTATCTAACAGACTGGATTCAAATCTGGATCTTGACCTTTCTCCTCCAAAGAATAGGAGGTATAGTTCCACATCTGTGAAGTTCTGCACATGCATCATTTCTGCTTTAGCTGCAGTTCTGAAAACATCTCGTAGTTACTCCTGACTTTGGGCTAGGGACAAAGCAAGGTGGCCTTGGGTCTGGTTGGGTGACATAGCTGAGCTAATTTAATAAACTGTAAATACTACTAAACAGTACATCTAACTAGCAAATAGTAGCATCTAGACACTGCTCAGAGGCACCCTCGTCCCTCCTCCTCCCCATTTCCCTCCGCACGGTGTGATCCCCTCTGGTACTGAAGATGTGTCCCACTGCCTCRGGAGCGGACTCGGCTCCCTGAGGGAGCAGGTCACTGTTTACCTTTTCTTTGCAGAGTTAATCCTCAGCCAGGCTAGAAAGAGCCCCAACATACAGCAGGACACACTGCTAAAGCTGTCACAGGGCTCAGCTGGATCACGTGTCTGCACCTTAAGGATGCAATTCGATATTACAGGTAAGGTGATCTATAGGTGGAAACATTCCTGGCCCTATTTTCAGCCCGGGCTTTTGCCTGCGCTGCTCCCTTTACGTCAGCTCTGGTAATCACCTAGCCGCAGCGCGACCCAGTTCAACTCCCATGCGGCAGCAATGATCTTGCAGCCACCTGCAGGGACTCAGCTTGCGGCTGCGCGTCGCGGCATCTGCCTTGAACTGAACCGGGGTACGTAAGGAGCCACGTCGGCCCTTCCGTCTGCAAGCAGCTGCTGCTGACAGCACCTTTGGCATGTACCTTTGGCATGCAGGTGCCTGCTGCTTCGAAACTAGGGAATTTCTGATAGGAAGAGACTATGAAAGAGTAACAGCTAAAAAGTACCAAGAGAAAGCAAGCTCATGAAATAAATACAAGTTACATGACACATGCTGTTAACCTTCTTATTTTATGATAGAACCCCCAGGAGGGAGTTACACAGGGAATAAAGCCTTGTCTTTCCAAAAGGTTTCCTTATGTCATGCAGACAGCAGAAAAAAGGTTGCGTATAGTTTCCCAGCCTCTGAAGTCCCAAAGATCCTCTGGGAGGATCCTGCTGGGAACATGTCTCTGTGTGTGTATACACACATACCTATATACCTGTATGTATACGGTGTATAGGTGCACACCTATACATGCACATCTTCAGAACAGAGCAAGAGTTGACCCAGGAAGCTTTGATTCAATAAAAGGTGCYTTTGGTCCAGGGGACCTTCTACTTTGTAGTGATCGGTAGCCAGCTGCGAACTTCAAATCTAGTTTTCAATTTCCCCAAACTTCAAGGATTTCAGGGCCACCCAAGTTAACTGCATCCCATCTAGTGTGAAATAGGAATCAAAGCATTTCTGTGTGCCACAGCACATTTCCCTAGAAAACCTCTGCATCAGAAACATTTTGCTGCTGGTATATATTAAAATGTGACTCTCTCGCTTTGCATTTCTGTATTCCTAAAGAAAGCTACATCGCTAGTCTCATTTTAGCTGAGAATTAAGCTTGATGAAAATTAATTAGGAGACTTTAAATTAAAGTAAGTGGCAAAAACGGTAGTAAAAATAAACGTGGAATAAACACATCCTTCCCTCCACAATGAAATTGCAGAAACCCTTGAATTATTGCTTGGGAAGAGAGGACAACCTGCTTYGGCTGACGCCCACTGGCGTGCGGGCATGGTGAGGGCTCGGAGTGGGGCTAGGCGAAGCCTTGGGGGGCCGGGGGCTGCCCCACGCAGCCCGCGGGGGAGCTCACGCGGCACGAGCGGAGCCGGGAGCGCCGGGAGCGGCTGAGCCCCCGGCTGCCTCGGCCGCCGCTGCCACGGGGGCTCAGAGCCCTCCTTCTCCTAAGTGCTTCGTTCCTTGTGAGAGTTGCAAACGAAGACAACTAAATCAGTCGGGATGTCCTGGCGCCCAAGCTAATGAAATGCAAACCTGGTTCATTAGGAATTATTGTTCTGTTTGGCTGGTTTTATCACCTTCTGTCATTAGCTCTGGACGCCTATGAAAATAGCGGTACATTATCTTTCACAAGGTACAGATTAATCTCCTCTTTTCCTGCTTGAGGCTCAGGAAACTTTCAAGTGTTGTTCAAATATACTTCAAAAATGTACTATGCCATATAAATATTTCTTTCTGATTTCCTGTGGCGAAGTTGAGTGACTGAGAAACATCACAAGATCTGATGCACATTTGAACGTGTCCTTCAGGCAGTAAAATTCTCCTGCAGAGTACTGAGCCTGCAGTGGAATCCAAATGCATTTTCTCGTATATGCCATTAATCAAAAAGAAGATGTTTCAAGTAGTACTCACAGACATTTTACTGCATCAGTGTGCGGGGAGTTTATTAGGTTGCATCGCAAACTAGAGGCAGAAAAATGACATAATATAAAAATAGAGTATAGCTTTGTGGAGAAGAGAGGAGCATAGAGTAATTCAATGATTTAAACAAGAGAAAGCGTGCAAACAGAAAAAGCTTTCCCATATATATGTGTTCTGAAGAACTTCTAATATATTTTATCCTGCTTGCTTCTTACTTTTTGCAGATCTTTCCTAGGCACAGTTGCCCATCAGAGACAAATAAATCTATTCTCTTTTTTTCCCTTTACCACATCCTAGATTCCCCACTGCAACTTGCAAAGACAGTTCCTCTTGCCCCTCTTCTCAGATCCTGCTTCTAGTTAATCTCTTCATTAACCTCATCCAACTTTTCACTTCCATTTGGAAACCATTGCACCTAAGGACTATTCAGATACTCGGGCAATGATTGTGGCAAATTGCTGCTTCCTTGTGATGCTTCAGATTGGACAGAAAAATCAAGACACAAAAATGCTCTGGATTTTTTGTCCACATATCAGAAATGATTCCTAGCACTGCACTGCCTGGYGCTCCTCTGCCACACTCCTTGTCCATCCTTGCTACAAGTCACCAATAGGAAAGAAAATACTTAGTTAGCTTGAAGATAGAGCTTCAACAGTTTAAAAGTGGAATTGGAAGTAGAATTGGCCCTACCTGAGACTGGAGTGAAGGGACTGGATTTGGTGACTTGGGAACAATTTTTCTGACTGTTGCCACAGAGGTTACTCTACAACATAAACATGGAGTGTGTGGCATGTTGTATAACTGTCCATAGTGTATGAAAGGAGACCAAAGAAAGGAAAATGTCACAATTGGTTTCCAGTCTTTCTATATGCAGTTTCTGGTCTTTGTACCAAGCTCAGGCCAAGTGATCTCATATGAATACTGAATTTGGCTCTTTGTGGCCTTCCTATATGAGATTCTGAAGAAATTCCAGAAACATTTTGAAGTTGCACTAAGGTTATGCAGCAGGGAAAAAAATCTAATAGYTCGACATGGCCTCCTGCAGTGTGTTATTTGCACCAACCATTATTACAGGCAGATTATTTTACACATTAGACCTGCGTAGTTTGCAGGGCTCCACAGAGCATTTAGATTTGTGGTACACCGAAAAGGTAAGAGAATTAAGAGCCATCTTTTCTAATCCAATGATTGCATTATATATTCCAGCCTATTGATTAAGAAGTTTCTTAGGCTTTGATACCATCAGAAAAGTTACCATGTTGTGATATAGAATAAAAACTCACCTAGTTTTTCACTAGACCTAAAACTAGTCTAGTTTGAGGACTGCCAATTCTGCAATGCAGCCACTTTAGGAATCTGCACCATTTCAAGTTCATTTCAGTAGCAAAACTGCTGTCAGGTGGCCACGGGCTACCCATTTGCGTCTGGTTAGGCCATAGTGTTTAAAATGCACAGGAAGCAGTCCCGGCATTTGCAGAGGTCTGAGCACGGGCTTGATCCTAGGAGAGCAAGGAAAAGCAAGCACGGATTCCTGAGGATGGAAAAAGCATCCTCATTGTAGGCGCGAGAGACCACCAAGTGGATGCTTTTGATATTGCAGACGAAAGGTTTTGTGAGCTAGAAATACACCTTCCTGAGAGCATCTTGCTGCTTTTCTCCATTCACATAAGCACAGCTGAATTTAAAGAAGTTTTTATTTATTTTTTYTTTTTTTTTTTTTTTTTGGATCAAGGATTGTGTACTTAGTTCTCTATGTTTTAAAATTATATGACATGTAGATATCATAGCTGACATATCATAGCTCATTCACACGTAGGTTTATCCATTTCTGGATTTCTCTTCTATAAATCCAAGTCTGAAAATAAAAAAGAAAAAAAAAATGAGCAGGATCATGGATGACTTTGAGTAACAGTCCTGTAAGAGTTAATTACTTGTGGTTATTCTTTGAAGCTGCTCTTTGCAGTTTCACTGTGAATGAAAAAATGGCTGGGCACGGAGCAAGCTACAAAATGATCTGTGAGTGAGATTGCATTTTCTATCAGTCTGTGAAAGTAATTAGCTTTTCTCTGGGTARCGCCTTGCTACTCCTCAGGTACCCAGTGCCAGGTGACACTCGCTTGGGGAACGGGAGCCAACTTGGTTGCCACGCTGCTTGGGACAAGTAGATCAAAATCATAGAATGCCGAAGGTTGGAAGGGACCTCAGAGGTCATCGAGTCCAACCCCCCTGCWCACGCAGGGTCACCTAGAGCACGKGGCACAGGGCTGCATCCAAGYGGGTTTTAAAGATCTCCAAAGAARGAGACTCCACAACCTCTCTGGGCARCCTGTTCCAGTGCTTTGTCACCCGCACAGTGAAGAAATGCTTCCTTAAGTTCCTGTGGAACTTCCGATGCTTCAGTTTGAAGCCATTTCCTCYAGTCCTATCCCTGCCCACCACTGAAAAGAGGCCRCCCCCCTCCTCCTCACTGCCTCCCTTGAGGTATTTATACACGYTGATCAGGTCCCYCCTCAGCCTYCTCTTCTCCAGGCTGAACAGGCCCAGCTCTCTCAGCCTTTGCTCMTAGGGYAGATGTTCCAGGCCYCTGATCATCCTSGTAGCCCTGCGCTGSACTCTCTCCAGCAGCTCCACATCCCTCTTGTACTGGGGAGCCCAGAACTGGACGCAGTACTCCAGATGTGGCCTCACCAGGGCTGAGTAGAGGGGGATGATCACCTCCCTCGACCTGCTGGAGACGMTYTTCTTAATGCACCCCAGGATCCCRTTGGCCTTCTTGGCCACCAGGGCACACTGCTGCCTCATGGTCAACTTGTCGTCCACCATGACACCCAGGTCCCTYTCTGYGGGGCTGCTCTCCAGCAGGTCCACCCCTAATCTGTACTGGTGTCCAGGGTTATTCCTCCCSAAGTGCAGGACCCTGCACTTGCCCCTGTTGAACCTCACGAGGTTTCTCACCGCCCAGTCGTCCAGTCTGTCCAGGTCCCTCTGGATGGCAGCACAGCCCTCAGGGCTATCAGCTACTCCWCCCAGTTTGGTACCATCACCTTGCATTTACATGTCCATCAGTGCCAKCAACTCCGTGTGCTCCTCCCAAGGATGGAGGCGCCTGTGGGTGCTACATGGGTGCCTGGGCAGCAGCCTCCTACAAACCYGCAGCCAGAGGGAAGCTCCCTCTGGGAAGCTGCGTGGCCCGGCTGGCCCTGTCCCTAGAGCTAGAGGGGCAGCACTGCACAGACATCACCAGCCCTACAGACAAGGAATGCCAGGACGCTGTCCCTGCTCCAAGCAGCATTCCCGGCTCCTGAGGAGCCTCAGAAGGCAGTTCCCATAGTTTCTTCCACAGATGTGAAACTTGCACCCCTATTTGCAATATTTGCAACACAGAGAATTTGCTTCTCACCACGGAGCCAAGCTTCTCCGAGTATGGGCTACTCTGCAGGTGGCCCTTTCAGAGGCTTTAATACTCCTCTCCACCTCTCCCCATACTTTTAAATCTGGCATTGAGTCAACTCACTTACTCGCCACRGTGGAACATGATTTCACTTTTTAAATGTCTGCTTTCTGCAGGAGTGGTGTCAACTGCGTTTTCAAGCCAGGTGACCTCTTTAAAGAAGGAAACCAACTTCATTCTCCATTAAGTCTTGTATGAAGTTAAGAATTTAAGAGGAATAATCTTCCAGGATACTGACTTTGGGATTTTTTTTTTTCTGAAAGTGTGAAAAATACACAGGCCCTGAAGGCCGTGTGACGTTTTCTTTCTGCCCAACTGCAACAGTATTTTCATACCAGGCCACATCATCTCTTGAGCGCTATTTTTTGATGAGAAACYAAAGTATCTGAGAAATACTTTATAAGATCATAGTATGATTTTAGAACAAACCTCATTTGTTGTGGGCCAGAGCCAAAGGCCACCGGAGCCCATGGAAGTTATCCCACAGTTTTAAGTTCTGGCACCTTTCACCTTCGAGGAAGGATGTGAGTATGTGTGCATAACTAGGAAAATCCCTACGTAAACCAGCTACCCAGTTGTCTGCATTTGTGCAATGGAGAATCAAAATTGTGKCCCTTTCCTTAAAGGCAGAACTTCAAAACAGCTTGAAAAATGCTACTTTGTAATGAAGCTTTCACTTCAGAACTTCTTATGATTAAACTGGCATCACTCCTCTTGGCTGCTTGAGGTGACATATGTCATCCTATTGCTGTCTTCTATGTTCTGCCATTTTCAGTTCAGTATGATCCCGTGTTCTTTCCCAACTTATGTAGTTTTCCAGATCCGATATTGGTCAATGATTTACCCTACGTCTACCCTATGTCTCCTACTTAGGCCTCAGTTATCTACTACCAACAGCCCTGGCCAACTCTCCTCAGGCAGAGGCAGTGACTTCTTCCCTTGTAGAAGGAAGCGCTTCTGCCGCTCCCTCAGCGAGAGGTTTCTTCTGGCCGAATGAGGCCCGGTTCCGAGCAGGTATCAGTAGAATTACCTTTGGGCTACACTAAGGTGTGTGGAAGGAGGATCACTCAGAGATGCCATTACCAGACAGTATCTAACACTCCTCGCTTTAGCAGCTCCCTCATTCTCGTCCATACCTAAACTGATCTTTCATGTGTCCTTACTAAGAGAACTCATAGAAAGTCTCCCAGAAAGGAAAACGGGGACTGTATCATTCTGGATGTGATCCTCGGAGTGGGGAGATCCACCGAAGGATGGGGACAGGAACCACTGCGCCGGGCACCACAGAACACTGCTGTGGAGCTCGACACAGCAGGGAAACTCCATCTGGGGAAGCACTTAAGCTCCATTTCCTTTAGGAGAGCATGTAACGCCAGCCAAGCCTCTTTAGGATTGCTCTTTCACTTTGGCAAATCAGCRACTTATAAAAGACCGAAATAAAGCCTCCCAACACCTCCAAATATATTCAAGGAGAAATTGAAAATGACATCTGTTCATGCACACAGCCTGTCTCACAGTTTCAGCCTGTCCCCACGGATAAACTGAGCATGGCTTTGGATGAAAAGATGTGACAAAAAAAAAGGGTAGATCAGATTAAGTCGCAAAAAAAGGGTGAAGGTTTTGGCATTTGGGCTACATGGTCATTCCAAAGAAAGTTCTGGGCTGAAGCGGTCTCCAAGGGCTGTGGTTCTCATTTGCAGTGAGGCCACAGCTAGCTGGGCTATTGACCCTTCATTTGCTTGGCTATTATAGTTACTTGTTACATGTCACACATCCCATCGCTCTCATTTGAGCTATCGCCTTGCTTTATTAATGCAGAGTAGCAAGAGAAGCAAGCAGAAGCACCAAGTGCTTTAGGGATTGTCAGGCAGAGAAATAACTCCTGAACACAGGGATGGAGGTGCATTTTTTACTCCTTTTAGATCACTGGCACATCTGGCCTAGCCCTTCAGTAAAACAAGGAATCACTTGGCCTGCCTGGGAAAGAAAAGTGGAGACAACGCGGAGAATGACAGTCTGGAATAACCTCATCATCCAAATCAAGAGGGGAAAAATCTGAGATAGGAAAGCTCTCATCTTGTCCTGTGAAGAGTTTTATCCAAAATGGGGTGAGTTTTCCCTGAAGCTCCTAAATGCTAGCACTGTTCTACATTTCCTGCACAGCTCTGCTAGCACTAAGGGCTGCACAGCACCTAGAAAAGGCAGTCGCACGTGGCAGATGGGTGCTGTTGACAGGGTCCACGGACAGCCCAGGCAGGGCAGCGAWGAACCAGTGCCAGGGTCCCACCAGGGAGTCCAGCTGGGAGCGGAGGGGCTGGGAATGGGGCTGGAGCCAGGGCTGGGGACACGCTGCCATGTAGGTGTGACCTACACGGGGGTCAGACCGCAGGGGTCAGACCATGGGGCACCCTATCCCCAGTTCCAAACCATGGGCCGAGTCTGAGCAGTGCCCAGCGCCGCTGTCCTCCAGTCTGACAGTGTTTCTAGTATCTCTCTTGGATGGAAGAGGGAACAGAAATAAATTTGGAAGACACCGTGATGTGTCCCAGATGGTTACGAACTCCGTCCCACGGAGTGTATATGGGAAGGCACACATCTGTAGAGGATACACAGACCAGCAAGGGCTGGTGTAAATCTTGCAGATACTCAACAAAGCCATCGAGCTCTGCAAATATAACAGAGCCTGGCGACATCTTAATGGCTTTCAGGCTCCAGAAGAGTGCTAGGGAAGCATGTTTTTAACACAGCCATCCTCCCATATTCCCAGGCATTCAGGCATCGTGGTTCCAAAAGAAGATGGTAAACATGTGCTCTTCATCATTACCTTTACCTCAAAATTATGCTCTATGCACTTAAAATGATACAATTAAAACAATACTTACTTTAAGCAATGCTAGTGTAGCCAAATGTCCCTGTAGGTGCATGTAGGTGTATGTGRTAGGACACAAGAATGTCTAGGCTGGAGGAATTAAGGCAAGAATTCCAATATGCCAGTTACAGCCTGCTTCTGTTACAGCTTTACATTCACTGTCACTGGTCCAAAAACTACCGTGTGCAGCAAAGCCAACAAGTGCAGCAAAGCGGCAGCGCTGCCTAAGGCTGCGTGTGACACAGGGCTGCCTTTCAGCCTGGCACTCCCTCCCGAGCAGCGTCCCCTGCTCTGCCTGGTATTTAGGAAGATGGGCTGGGGAGCCTCCCTAGCAGAGCAACAGGAGATAAAAACGGGGAGCAGGAAACAGCGAGATTAATACAGAGGCCAAAGGTAGCTAATTTGCAGCTTTTATTTTTTTTTACTCTTCTCAGTGTATAGCAAAGCAATTATTGGGTATTTATCTTACTGAGGAAAAAGGACAAAGAAATTGGGAAATTTAAAGATTTTAGATGCCAGATATCTGCACGTAAAGATGTAACTGCATCTTGAAATTAATTTCAAGAGCAAAATGAGACCTCATGTTTCCTGTAGCACCCTGTGCCCCTTCAGGCCCATGTTTCTGTGTGAATGTTTTCAGCTGCAGATTGCGCAGCTACGAACCCACTGATTCTGGGTATCTCTGGGGGCCTCCCAGAGCCACCAGCTCTGGAGCTCGTTTACAACCAGGTGATCTTGATTCTGCTCTCCAATATGCCCAGCAGTCCCCATTTGGGTTTGTGGGGGTAATGTGTCAAGCCACGAATGAGGTTAGTGTATTCAGAAGTGTATGTAGCTCTAAGCCCTATACTAGGTAACCTTTCCCCATTTCCAGCTCAGTGACTTCYAAGACCTTCAGCATCCTCGTTTACAGTACTGAATTATTTTACCATATTCTATCCATTATGCAGCTGGTTTTGTTGTTGATCTGTAATATATTCATTTATAGCAGGTTCTACCCTAGTAAAATACTTAAGTGTGCAGGTAGTTTGGGTGAAAAGAATGTGATTAGCTGAGATGAAAGTTAAACACCTGCCTAAGTGCTTTGCTGGGTTGAAGGCTTAGAAAAGAAGAAAAAAGATCAGACTATTTTTTGCTGAATGTGTTTCAGAGCTGCTTTATCTTAATAGCCTTATCACTAGCCTGTTACGGTGTAGTGGTGGGCAGGTGCCCCCGGCCAGGGCTCACCAGCCGAGGAGGATGTGACTGTGCCTGCAGAGCGAGGGCAGCAGCGGCGCTGAAGCCGCCCTCCTCTGCTAAAGCAAAGCCCAACTTCTTGGCCACACCACTTGTTTCGGGGAGAACGTGTTAGAAAAGGACACAGAGCACTTGGGTGTGTTAGAAAAGGACACAGAGCACTCGGTGTGTTTGTATGGCTTCCCTTAGCCCACAGAAGGCCGAGGACACTTAGCTGCTTAGCAAGTACCTTGCTTTTTCACCCTTTGTCTTAAAAATTATAAAAAATAAAAGTAAATGTGTCCTTTCTTACCCTTCCTTTCTCCTGTGTTCCCGAAGAATTATTTATCTATGCATATATTCTTTTGGCCTCCAAATTATCAGCCTTGTAAAACAAAACTGCTTTTTCTTCACAGACAGTTTACAAGGCCCTCAAAGCTGGTAGTTCTGCCTGTTATCTTTCAGAAGCGTGTTTATCTTCACTTGGGAAGCAACTGTGTGGCTTTGTTGTTTGTTCTTCACGTAATCTTTTGTGGATTTTAGATGAAAACAGCCATGCAAATAACTTTTACAATACACAGTATTTTCCCTGCATGGTTTCCCAAAGCTCTTGAGCTTGTTTCCTTGATCTGTGCTTCCGCTTTGTGTGGTGCTTCTGGGATGTAGAGCAAAGCACAAAAATCAAGTTCCTTAGAGGAACTCAGGACTGGAAGACGGTCATCRCACGTCCCATTACACAGTCCCCTTCACAGACTCACCAAACCTCACGTTGGAGGGCAGATTCTTCCCCCTGTGGGCATCAGGCACCCTGATGGGACCAGGCTGGGGGTCCCACAGTGGGGCAGGAGCCTGGTGGGGGCCACGTGCGAGAGCCCCATCTCACCACCCCTTTCCTGGGTGACCAGGACTCCCATGACACAAAACTTGCCGCAGCCTYGTGCACATTCCCAGCACTGACCCACTTCCCTCACTGCATTCCCAAACTACAGTCTGCTTTTCTACAGCAGCTGCTGTAGCTCAGGGAGGTCATGGGACCTGCTAGTATCCCYTGCTCCTTCTCCTTACTCATTTCCAACCCGTAAGCTCCTAGTTACTGAATTTCAGCCTATTTTTATTTCTGCAGTCATCAGGTTTCTTCTTTCCTTCTCTGCATTGACTCTAACTCCCAGTTTTGTGCTGTCAGCAAATTTTACCAGCRTACTCCTAATACTTGCCATGCTGGGAATTATACTACCTACTAGCTTTGATGGAGCAGTACAGCCTCCTTCAGTAATTCAGGTAACAAATATTTTATTATAGCCCAGGGCCAGCTAGCATTTTTACAGTTCTTTTAAGCATGCTATAAAATATTAGTGCCCAGATTGCTATATCTATACATAGTTAACGGCTATATACATCAGAGCTATTCAATTACTCATGAATAGAAGGGGCTGCAGCAGCTCCTGTCTTCTAATGACTTGCTTCATTTCGGCTCAGCTTGGATAACAGCGTGCCTTGTCTTCCCTCACCTTTTATCTCCCTGCATTTGGGATGACATTATGCACTTCTGCTGCTGCAAGGAGAGAAGAAAACACTTCACTGATTTTAATTTGCCTTTGCATCTTATTATCCCTATTACTATTTCCTTTCCCAGCCGGAAACCCCTAGATTTAAGAAGGCCACATGGACACTCTCACCTAGCTCATCTAGTCCACGCCTCCTGCTCCAGCAGGGACATCCAGAGCACCAGGCACAGGGTAGTATCCAGGTGGGTTTTGAAGACCTCCAGAGAAGGAAACTCCATAGCCTCCCTGGGCAGCCTGTCCCAGGGCTCTGTCMCCCTCACAGGAAAGAAGCTCTTGCTCACATGGAGATGGAACTGCCTGCGTTTCAACTTGTATCTATTGCCCCTTGTCCTATCACTGGCCACAGCTGAGAAGGGCTGGGCCCCATCTCCTTGGGCCAATCTAGGATCTTTTGGGCTAGTCTAGGAAGTTCTATCTGCAATACCRCCTGGATGCCGCCCTGTGCCCTGGGTGCTGGAGCAGGGGGCTGGACTAGAGGAGCTCTTAGAGCTCCTTCCCAACCTCAACTCTTCTGTGATTCTTTACATTCTCCCCTCAGGTACTTATACATATTGGTAAGATCCACTCTTAGCCTTCTCTTCTTCAGAGAAAACAGGCCCAACTCAGTCTCTCCTCATACRAGAGTTGTTCCAGTCCTTTAACCGTCTTGGTTGCCCTCCGCTGGACCCTCTCGAGAAGCTCCACGTCCCTCCTATACTGGGGAGCCCAGAACTGAACACAATATTCCAGGTGCGGCCTCACCAGAGCTGAGCAGAGGGGCAGGATCCCCTCCCTTGACCTGCTGGCAACACTCCTCCTGATGCAGCCAGGATCCCATTGGCCTTCTTGGCCACGAGGGCACACTGCTCACTCATGGTTAACTTGGTGTCTACCCGGACTCCCAGGTCCCTCTCTGCAAAGCTGCTCTCCAGCAGGTCAACCCCTAATCTGTCCTGGTGCCTGGGGTTATTCCTGCCCAGGCGCAGGACCCTGCACTTGTCCTTATTGAACCTCATGAGGTTCCTCTCTGCCCAACTCTCCAGCCTGTCCAGAGGTTCCCTTATAGGAATAACGCAGTTTCCAGACCCGCTGTGGCCAGGCCCTCAGGTCTCTCCCCGCGCAGTACCGTGCCCACCCTTCCCACCACTTTTCACTAGGGGGGCTCCCCCGGACCTGCCGCCTCGGGGGCCGCCTTTGGCCCCTCCCCCACGCGCGGCAGCAACGGCCGCCGCGTGACGGGGCAAGCCCCGCCCTCCACGAGGCAAGCCCCGCCCCCCGCTCAGCTGCCCCGCGCCTTCCGCCTCTCACGCAGCGGCGAGAGCTGCGACGGCCACGCGGATTGGTCCCTGAGGTCGGGGGGGGGCGGGATCAGCAGAGGGTATTTAAGATCCCGCGGGGGCCCGTGCTGCCGGTTGTGAGCGGGAGCCGGGCTCGGGCGGGCGCGGTGAGTGAGCGGGACGGGGCCCGGGCCGCACCGAGGAAGGGCCCGGGCCGCCGGGGGGACGCGGGAGGGCGGAGGCAGCGAGGCCGTTCCCCAGCCTCAGAAASGGTGCGGGGAGCGGCGCGTGGGCAGCGGCCGGCCCCGCGGCGCGGCCGGCCGTGCTCGGGAGGCCCTCGGGGCAGGG
>NW_020455466.1:4404689-4450484 GCF_003342845.1 Nothoprocta perdicaria | reverse complement strand
CGGCGCGGTGCTGCGGCCCGGCCCCCGCCGCCGTGCCGCCCGCGCGGGGAGCAGCTTCCCCCAGAGCCCTGCTTCAGCTCCCTGAGGGCCCTAGGGTTCCTCTGGGTGTGCTGTGCTTTTCTCAGGCCTTAGACGCCTCTCGGTTCYTAGGGAGCGCTTGAGGCGTCCAGCAGTTTGGTGTTTACTTGATTTGGACTCCCTCGTAGAGAAGGGGCTGGATTCAACTGGTGCTGAAAACTGACTGGCTAAACTTCAACTCCATTGCTGCCGTAAATCACCTGTGACAAGGCTGCATAAACTTGTCTGCGTGTGAGAGATTCTGCTTGCAGGGAAAAGCATCTTCAAAGTGTTTCGTAAGCCTCCTGTGATAAGACATGCACATATATATATCAGTGTGCTATGTAGGGCAGCCTGTAGCTTGAAAGCAGTTGTCTCCTGTGTAGAGGAGTCACCTGCTTAAGAAATCCCAAGGCAAACACTGGGTCACAAGCCTTAACAAACTGCTGTCACAGTTGTCTTGTGACTTCTTCCCCTTTTGAAGTATAGAAGAGTGAGAGCATAAGGCTGACAAGCTAAGGAGTTGCTACAGCTGGTGCCATTTGGCATAGTTGCACCATAGGATACTSTTTGCTTGAGCATCTGAGCAAATTATATTTTTCTATCTGTTTTCAGAAGCACCATTCTATTCAGAAGATGTCTGCCCTTGAAACACTCTTTAAATATGTTGATGACCACCAAGATCTCTATATTGAGGTAAGTGTCCTTTCAAAGGGTTGTCCTGCACTGCAGACAGCTATGGCCTAATAAAAACAGACCAGTGGTCAACTTCAAGCTTGTTAAGTTACACCTGTATAATGTGCCTAAAGATCTGTAGTTTTGTAGGCAACTAGTTCTCTCCTTAAAGAGATGATGGGTGAGTCAAGCCAGAGCACTCCTGTTTTGTTCCTTGAGTTCTGTCAAGGTTATATTTAGTCAGACTTAAATTTTCATGGTACACTTTATTAGAAAAGTGTTTAGTATAGTGAGATCAAGGACTTCAGTAGAGGTAGAATAAGTCTCTGACACAAAGCTCTGGATGCCAGACTGGATTTGTGCTCTCCTCTTCGTGAGCTAAGAGTGGYGGGGAGCACAAACAAGACTAGAACAAAAAGCTTTCTCATATGAAACTGTTCAGGTTGGGATGGGGGGAAGGTTACCTTCTGCACTTTGCAGCTTAGCTCTGCTAATTAATTTCACTTTATCCTGCAGTACTTCACACAATCCTGTGGAGAACGTGTCTGTAAGTGCTAAGCTGCCAGTTCTGAACCAAGCCAAGTGTTCAGATTTGTTTYTCTGCCAGTTCCCCTTGCTGATCTCAAGGGGAGGCAGAGGCAAGGCCTTTCTGGGGAGTTCAAAGGGAAGYAGCTGGTTGTGGATGTGTAAATCACTACTCAGTTTTGTGCCAGCTACGATGCTCTTAATCTCTCCTTCTGTTTCTGTAGAGTGCCTTTGTGCTACCCTGTGAAGTACGCCTGCATGAAAGCTGTAGGGAGGCCTTGAGTGCAATACCAATGGCTAGTGCTCTTAGCTTAGAGAACAGGTGACTTGCATCAAGTTTTAGCTTAAAATGGTATTGCTGGAGTTGCAAGGTACTGTATTCCTGTGACTGCAATGAAAGTTCTAACACTTCTGTCTTTCTGCAGCGGTTGGCTCAGTGGGTGGCAATCCAGAGTGTGTCAGCATGGCCAGAGAAGAGGGGCGAGATCAGGCACATGATGGAAGTTGCTGCCAAGGATATTGAGCGGCTTGGAGGCACAACCCAACTTGTGGATATTGGACAGCAGCAGGTTTGTGAGCATCTGCTTGTGTCAGCTTAGTGAAAAGTCTCTAGAGACAAAGGTCTTGTGGATGATGGCCTAGATAGCCCCTTGGTGAAGGATCATCTCCTTTCAGTCAGAGCTCCCAGTGAAAAACTAACTATGTCTAAAATCTTAACTGGACTCAAACAGGGTGCCAGCAAACAAATTASTTAATGGCATTCTGAACAGGAGTGGGCTGGTGTTGTCCCTTGGGCATATATAGACTGTTAAATTACTCTTCAGGAAGTCTTCAGGAGAGCATTTCCTTTATCACAAGATTGCCCTCCTTTTCTGCCAGGTAAGTGCAGATGCTTACAGGGCAAAACCATCCTTGTTTCCTAGCTGTCCAGATGGCTTTTCCTCACCCAGAGGAAATGTATGTGTTGGAGAGCAGTAGCCTCTTCATCCTGGGGGCCATTCACCTTGTAGGCTCTCCTGAAGTGCCCAGTAGCTGTGAAGCCTTGTAGGATAAGGCCCATCCCAAAGTTGTTAGACCAGTCTGTAGATAATGAGATTTAAAAGGCTCCTTTGCTGGTTGGAGTGTTTGCTCGCTTTCAAAGATGGTTACTGTAGTGTTAGTAACTACTGTGTGAAATCTGAAATCTCTGCTCAGAGGAGCAGCTCCTGCATTGCACTGCAAACAAGCTCTCTACCTGCTTGTAGCACTGCAGCAATGCACCAGCTGACTGTGTACCCTGTTGAGGGCAGGAAGCTCCTAGAAGAACTAGAGTTCTCCTAGAGTTTCTCATCACCAACAGCCTAAAATAACTAAAGGATTTCAGGATTCACTGTCTGAGACAAGTTTAGTTCATTTTCTCAGGGTGACTTTGGGGACTACTGATATTTACAAAGTTTATTAGAAGTAAAACTTTCATTTAGGAAACACTCTTGCAGGAATAAAGTAAAGATTAGCATTTCCTCTTAGACTTAAGGTTTTTGTGAAGCTAGTCAGTGCAATATATGTAATATCCTTCTTTGATAAAGCTTTTATATTAAAGTAACTGGTTAACTTATTTGATCCAGCATGGCTTATTGGTGTAAGGAAATTTGTAGTGAGTACTAATTGTTGTAGGTATAAGCACTTGTGTTACTGCCCTAATTGCTAAAGCTGCAACTGGCTGAGGATGGCAACCTGTTGATAAACATATGAGCTTGGAGTCCATAAGAACAAAAAAGCTGCTGCTGGTCATCCTGCTTGGGCAACATGTATCTGGGAATAATGTGATAATTGCTTTTGGATGTTCAAAAAAGCATCATATTCACTCTTGAACCTAGGATCAAGCTCCAGTGCCATTTGTCTGGCAGCATAGGCTGGTAAAAAGAAATGATAGAAGCATTAACTTTATTTGGGTGTAAGCACGTGCTACACATGGATACTGTACTGGGAGACTTTGTGTATGAGACCCTATTGTGGACAGGACCAAAGTATAATGACATCAGTGCAGAACACAGTTAAGCTGGACTCAGCTTTTATGCTTAGGTCTGCTTTAGATGAAGCAACTTGGCATGTGGACAGCTTGCCTTGCTAAAATCTGAGGTAGGAAGATGAGTTATARCAGTTCTTAACTATCTTGGAACACTAAATGTCTATTACGGAGACTCATCAAGAAACTTTTACTGGCCCAGTGTTGATGCTTCACTGGCTTCCCTCTGCTTCTGGCAAGCAGTTTGGGTAGCTTAGTAATGCAGCTTATCCCAGCTGTCAGAAAAGGCTATGAAGTTAGATGTTAGATGGCATAATGTTAATTCATTTGAAAATAACATGTTCCACACTTAYTGAACTTCTCTGCTATTTTTAGCTGCCTGATGGATCAAAGATCCCTCTACCTCCAATTCTTCTAGGAAAACTAGGCTCAGATCCATGCAAAAAAACAGTGTGTGTATATGGCCACCTAGATGTTCAGCCAGCAGCCCTAGAAGATGGCTGGGACAGTGAACCCTTCACGCTGGTGGAGAGAGATGGTAAGAGCTGTGGGCTTTGACAGCGTGGGGTTTGTCTTCTGTTGTGAAGCTGCCCTCCTGACAGGTGGGAGGGAAGCAGAGATGTAAGTGGGCTTTTGTTAAATATGATGGAAGTAATGATGTGGGGCTGAAATGGTAAATAGAGGAGAGTTGTCAAATCTCAGCTGTTAAGGCTTATTTGCTTTTCTGATGGTGTAGGCTCTACTTGTGTGTTGTCAAAGCAAAGAATTACTGACTGCATGTTAATATTGCTTAGGCTCTTATTAAATGGTGATGGTTTGTTTCTATTTGCTTACCAATACCTTTGTAGAAAAATGATGTTGCAGTGCATAGCTGTGAGACRTTGCAGTGATGTGAAATGGTTCAACTGCCTTTGCACTGCTTAAGTGGGAGAGCTGTTGCAGCCTGTACCTACAGCATTTGTACTTGAAGTTGTGCTTATGAATTGGAAGTGCAAGTCGGCCTGAGCAAAATCAAAATGCTCATTCCAAAYGATTTTGTCTGCTGGAGACTTGAGCCTTCATCTAAAATTTCACCCAGCTAATTACCTTCTGTTTCCACAGGAAAGCTGTACGGGCGAGGATCAACGGATGATAAAGGTCCAGTGCTTGCATGGCTGAATGTATTGGAGGCTTATCAAAAAACTAACCAGGTACGTGCCCCAAATGCATCCTGCTTTTTTATGCATAGCTGAGCAACAGTAAAGGCTACCCAAGCCACAAAGCTGTGGGAGGTGGCTGYGCTTACTCAGCTAATCACAGAAATGATGCAATACTCTAAACTTGCTTACTTCCCGGCAGGGATGAGCTGACTTGCTGGTATGTTAGCCTTGCTGATAGCTGGATTGCCCTTTAAACACTTTTGTTATAATGCAGCATGTAAAGAAAGTGCTTATGTGAGCACCTGAAGCAGGAGGAATAAGCAAATACTTTCCTTATACAGGGATGTCAAATTGCCTTGGCCTTTTGATAGTTTAGCATCTCAGCACTGAATTCAGAGTGATTAACTTGGTAATGTTCAACTAGAGGCTGTCTTCAATTTGCTCAAGCAAATGGCATAAAGAGACATCTTCAACTGTTGCTATACTTTAAAAAAAGAAAAAAAAACTTGCTCTTACTTATGAAGAGAATTGACAATCTGAGTGCTGCCAAGGCAGAGAATGTGAAAACTGAGTGGACAGGGTAACTCTGTAACAACAAGAAGTTACATGCCATAACAAGTGATTCAATGTTAAATCTCCTAATCCTGTGGTGTCTGGCTGCAGAAATCTGTGCTTCAGCACAGTGAAGTTATTTGCAAGATGTCAGCTTGAGAACCTAGCTGAAACTTTTCACAAAATTCAAGTCTTTTGAAAAGGTTGCAAGTACCCTCAATTTAAGTACAGTCCATAGTTACTGCAGTCTGCTTTGGGTACAACTAAAAAAACTGCCTGTGTCTGTTCCACTCTGTATGCAAGAAGGATCAAAATAAATGATTGATAGCTAAAGAAGTCTAATGTTTTCCACATGCTTAATCTGCCTTTTTTGTAGGAGATTCCAGTAAACATTAAGTTCTGTCTAGAAGGCATGGAAGAGTCTGGATCTGAAGGCCTTGATGAACTGATTTTTGCCCAACGAGATACTTTCTTCAAAGATGTGGATTATGTTTGCATTTCTGACAACTACTGGTTAGGCAAAAACAAACCTTGTATCACATATGGTTTGAGAGGCATCTGCTATTACTACATAGAGGCAAGTTCAAAAAAAATGCATGGTCACACCAGTACTACAGAGTTTCTACTAGTGTTAGATGAGTGGTCAACTTCTGTGATAATAGCTTTGATCTAGAGAAGCTGAACTAGATCATTTAAGTAGAACGATTTCTAATGTAATTGTCTAAAGTAGTCTTCCTCTAGCCTGCATGATAGCTATGGGAAAGGAATAGCAAAATATGCCAGGAGTCTTGCTGGAGAATTGTCTTATGAAGTAGATGTCCTTCTCCATTGAAGGAAGTATCTGTAGATGCTGTGACTGTAGATACTGTGACGGTATGTGACTGTTCCCGTCTCTAAGGCTGGTACAGCTGGTTGTATTCTCCAGAATTATCAAAAGCACTCATGCTCTTATATACTCAACTGTATGTTTTAGAACCAAACTGCTCACATTCTCAACTTATGTAGCAAAAAGATAGGATAGTGAATGTTTTGTGCAGTTGCCAGTGTCTTCATGATAAAACTAACTGAATCTCTGAATTCCTTTCAACTCAGGTGGAGTGTAGTGACAAAGACCTGCACTCAGGAGTTTATGGTGGCTCAGTACATGAGGCCATGACGGATCTCATTGCTCTGATGGGTAAGAAAGGGTTTCACTGAATGCAGCTAAAATGCATTTGAAGACCCACTGAAAGGTGTTTGTTTCCAGTGAGGTGGCTTTTAATGGCTGCTTAGACAAGCAAAGTCATAACTGATGAAGTGATGCTTCCCAGGTGTGTGTAAAATGAAAATCTTTCAAAGATGAAGAAAGGTCTTGCCGAGAAGTTGGGTGTTTATTTTTAGCTTTCTCTAAAGTTTATAATTTCTAGTTAAAGCTGTTTTCTCCAAACTGGTACAGATACAGTATTGAACTTGGGTGAACCTGTTGTCAGACACAACAGATAATAGAATTAAATGCAGGTGCAGAGGGCAGATCTTGTATAGCTGCAGGAACAAGTTAGTCCATGATTAATACTGACCTGTAAGATTCTGTAAGTCCTTTCTATGTCTATTAGGAAAGGCTGTTGTGGGGGGAGTCAAGTTTTTATTATTGCCCTTCTTTGTGTATATGCAATTGTCAAAAGACAAASTAGAACTTCCACTTAAATGTGGGAAATGTTGCAAACACTGACATTGTTCATGTGGTTGGCTGCTGATTATAAGTGCTTTTTTTTTTTTGCAGGCTCCCTTGTAGACAAGAAAGGGAAAATTCTGATCCCAGGTGTTAATGAATTAGTAGCACCTCTTAATGATGAGGAGCTGGCACTTTATGAGAAGATTGACTTTGACATGGAAGAATATGCAAGAGATATAGGAGTACCAAAACTACTGCATGATGCTAAGGTATGATACTGTACTCCCTGTGTACCTGGGGTTAGCAGTCCTTGTGCAGGCTGTGTGAGTTCTGGTAGCACTGAGCTTTTTCAGGTGTTCCTGTAGGTACCGAGTAACTCAGCAGGCAGAGAAATTATATAAGAAATATTTTTTGTGCAAAACTTTAACATGCTGCTTTTAATGCTAGATAGGAAGAGTCAGCACAGGAAGAAGTTAGGGGAACTGAGACACTAAACCTACACAAAGGATCTGAATTTCTACATCTATCCACAAAGTTCATTTTGATGTCAAAATGAAGTAGTTGAATTRCTGTTCTCATAACAGCAATTTAGCTCATTAAGAGTAGAATATAATGACCTTAAGCTGATGTTCTTAATGTCTTCCTAGAGCTGGTAAATACTGTCTTATAGTAACAATCTAAGCAAGGATATTTAAATAGACAAGTTCAATAAGTTTGTGTCTGAACTTCTCAAATCTTTATCCTGGGAGCTCTTCAAACAAATGCTYTTAACAGCAGGGAATCTTACAAGTTATGGATTTTACTTACTAATTTTAATGTTAAAATACCTTATATAAATAGGCTTTCTGTCATGCAAGCAGAAGCAATAAGTGTTGCAAGATGTTTATATACACAGGTCTGTCTTTTGTTTCAGTACTGTCAGATTTCAGACTCCTGAGGCACCCCTAAGTGACAATTTTATATGCTCAGTCTTGTGTTKGTGGCCTGCTTCATGTCAACTGAGAGCGCACAAGCTTCCATTTTCTCCCTTATCCTGTAATGTGGTGGATGAAATRCCTTGTATGTGACATGGCATCTTGTACCAGAGCTGGCAAGAGGTTGTGTTCTTCGTATGATACTGCATTAGTGTGTTCACTCTTAGCCAGAGTGAAATCTTAGTTGGAACTACCCTGATGACTGTCATGCACACAAAGGCCTTGGTGCTCAGGAGAGATACGGAAGAGACGGTTGTAATCTTTAGGAGAGAACAGTGTACTTGAGCTTTGAGCAGATAGTTCAGCTCTTCCCTGGAGAAGAGTAAAGGAGTGGTCTGTACCTGAAACAAAAGGARCTGTTAATGTTAAAGTCCACAGAGCATTTTTAATTCATTGGTTTCTACTCTAAAGGTCAATTCTAAGATATTATAGTATCTATGCAGGGCATAGGTGTTTGAATTCATAGTACTCAGTATACTGAGCAGTTGTGTCCAAAGTAGCAAGGAGAAATGAAAGTGTCTGAAGTGGCCTTTTAATGACGATAATAGGTACACATTTTAACCTAGGGCTGAGTTATGCTTAATATATTGATTATATGAAATAGCTGGAATAGAAGAACAGTCTTTGTAATGGCAAAGCTTTTGCAGACTTTGAGCTAGTGTGTGGTTACCTCAGTGAAAGCACCTGCCTGCTTGCTTGAGGCAGTAGTGTGAGATACTCAGTGAGGCAGTGCTCACTGAGTGTCTCCCTAAAGAGATCGGAYGAGGCAGGTGAGCCATGTTCAGTAAGTTCCATAGAACCAGGAGAAAGCCATGCTGGAGTTGCTTAATCTCTGTTATGGTGCTGAAGGAACCCAGCTGCTGCAACAAAATGTGTCTGATGGAAGTAACAGCCTCTTGCAATTTACCTGAGTGGCCCTGAAGGAGATGCCCTCCATAGGAGGTGTTTCCTGAGGATGGSTTTGGAGGGAAATAATGATTTTGGGAATGTTGCCAAACTTCATMTAACCTTCTATTTTTTGTTCTGCAGAAAGATATCCTTATGCATAGGTGGCGATACCCTTCCTTGTCTCTTCATGGAATAGAAGGAGCTTTCTCTGGATCTGGAGTGAAGACTGTGATTCCTAGGAAAGTCRTTGGCAAGTTCTCAATCAGACTTGTGCCAAACATGATTCCTGAAGAAGTCACAAAGCATGTATGTTGACATGGGTTGATGGTCTCTATGTTTGGTGCTCCTAAACTTCTCCTTTGTGGAGAAAGGCTTACAAAGCAGTTCACTTTACCTTCTCAGCTACTGTCTTCCCTGCTTTATRCTTAGCCCAATTATCAAAGGGATTGGCTGTGTGATTTCTCCCACTCTACTGCTGTGGCATTGCTTGTGTTCAGTAACTCCTTTAAGGAAAAGACTTGCAGGCAAGTATTTAGCTAAAGGACACTTGGATTGCCACCAGAACATGATTCCAAAATAGAGCTTGATGTAATGGCTTTGTTACACTGCATACTGTACACTGCAACCTGAAGCTGATTCCAACATCAGAGCAGAGCTACCTAGTAAAATACAAAACTTGCTGCATACCTGTGGTGAACTGCTAGTCTCTACATTTCTGGTATACTGTTTTTACCAGTGCTCATACAAACGCTAACAGTAGATCTGACAGCTCCAATTCTGTTATAGGTTGAAGACTACGTAAGCAAAAAGTTTGCAGAGCTTCAGAGCCCCAACAAATTCAGAGTATACCTGAGCCATGGTGGAAAACCATGGGTGTCAGACTTCAACCATCCCCACTACATGGCTGGGAGAAGGGCCATGAAGACAGGTCAGTAGGATTTTCAGTTGGCATGGGGAAGATGAGACATGTTGTTCCAGCACTTCAGTACTGTGGGGGTCACATGTAGGATGCTTTCATTCTTCTCTACTTAGTGAGGCCATAGGTTTTATGTAACAAAGTGTAAAGCAGGCAACCCTAAACTGGAGCCCAAGATACTATAAGGGAAGGAACTTCATAATCTAATACCAAGCTTGCTCCTATTCTGTTGAACTAAGTCCGTTGGCATTGTCTTGCTTTTGGATAAAGATGACTTCCTTGCCAAAGCTCTTGAAGCTTAGCTGTCCTCAGTTCCCTCTTAAAGTTTCCTTGTAGTCCTAGGTTCTTCTGTGTGGAGCTGGACTATATGGAAAACTAGGAAAAAACTTCTGTGTTAGAATACAGCTGTTTTTATGTGAAATGTGACTTATGCAGCTGCTCATTACTGAACTGTGCAAGTGACAATACTGCGCAGGCTTGACTACATAAAACCAAGTATATCTCTAAAGTGACAGGAGGATTTCTCTGCTTTATTCCAGTTTTTGGAGTTGAACCAGACCTGACGAGGGAGGGAGGAAGCATTCCTGTTACTATTACTTTTCAAGAAGCAACGGGCAAGAATGTCATGCTGCTTCCTGTTGGAGCTGCAGATGATGGTGCCCACTCTCAAAATGAGAAACTAAATAGGTAAGAACTTATTCCTGTGCCAAACTGAGGCTACATTGTGAGTCTTGACAGTCATTCTGAAAATGACTAAATAATTGGACTCTTGCAGTTTTTCTTCAGGTTTTGAGGCATAGTTCTGCCCTATAGCAGGATGGCTGGGGGTAGTTTTGATAGCTGAACTGCAGTTGAGTCTTCATCTCATTGTGGGACTGTTGGAACTGATGCAGTAAGACACAGSTGGTAGGAATGCAGCCCAAACTAAGGCACTGCTAATCCGAGCATCTTCTCTCCAGGTCCAACTACATCCAGGGGGTGAAGATGCTTGGTGCATACCTCTATGAAGTGTCTCAGCTGAAGGACTAAGACCTGACCTTCTGGCTTGTGCTTGAGGTCTGAGTTCCTGCACAATACAACATCAGCTTTCCTTTCTACCTATGCTCCATTGCCTTGCTGGCAGAGAGGGAAGCACTTCTGCTTGAGGAAACCAGAAACACTGTATTGCAAAATACTGCTTCAAATGCCTACTTCAAACTACAGAAAACATTCTTGCTCTTTCTTGCCAGTAGTGCTGAATTGCACCTTTGTCCCCCTGTGTGTCACTTTGATTCCAGCTGTGGTTTGCTGCACTTATCTGCCTCTTTCTGTGAGGCAAGAAGAGCTGTTTCCTGTCAATTGTTAACCAGCCACATGAGTTGCAGAGCTGTCAGCCAAGTTAAAGGTGATTATTTCAAAAAGTCCTGGAAGTACAAGGAATATACTGGAATGYTCAAGCTGTACTGGTGCCATATGTCTTGTAGTTCTGATATATTCAGCAAACAACCCTTACAATCTCCTGCAAGTCTGTAGAGTTTTCCTTACAGCAAATTAAACTGAAACAAAGTCACTGGGGTAATGGCAACTGGCATCTTTTTGTAAAGCTGTCTTTATATTCCTTAAGGACAATAAATCATGTTCTAGCATTTGGCTCATGGTCTCTTAAATTACGTGATTACCTTGAAGTTTTATACTTTCTATTCTGACTACTCTGGGAGAGTCTTTTGATGAGTCTATGTTGCCCCTCTGTTTTTAWAACAAACCACACTTCCTGAGAAAACAACTTCTAGACTCTGTTTCCAAAGTCATTTGCTGACTGAAAGCTCATGTTTCTCAGACCTCCTGTGCTAACAAATTCTGAAAATGTTTTTGTTTAGCTTGGGCTAGGTCAYTGACCCAACGCAATGGTAGTGTAAGGGAGGCGTAGGTTGTAGGGAGGACAGGCAAGAATAGCATTCTTTTCTTCCTGCTGCCTGGCACTCAGCTTCAAGATTTGTTTTAAACTTCTAACTCAGCACTTGTGTTTGAAAGGTTTTCTGAACACATTTGAACTGTTCCTGCCTTTGGTTTGTTCTTTCTCAGCTTCCTGACCTGCCAGGTAGTCAAGTATTTCAAGTGAAGAGGTGGGGGGTGCAGCTGTACTGGGGCCAGAAGGAAGGAAGGCCTCGTTTACCTGGCTCTAACCAGTGTGTGGTCTACAGTATTGATTGGGGATGACTGTTAAGGAAGGGAGGTGACTCTCACTGTGCAACTTCTAAGCCTTTCTTTGCATTGCTTGATTGTTTTGGTTAGTTAATAGCAGAAGCTGAGAGGCAGCCTTTACAAATCTGCTGAACTTGACACTCGTACCTGCAGCTTGGTTGCAAACTGAGCCCTGCCCTGTGCCCCCGGAGGCATTTCTTAGCACCAAGCAAGCAGCTCTGGATGGGTCAGGGGCTCCAGGATCTTGCCTTTCAGTGACAGTGAAACTGTTCTGCAATATCCTGCAGGCAGCACCCCCMGCATGAGCAGCAGGACCAGGCTGCTGTGCCCCATGGTCATGGGTCAGCTGGAGGCTGACAACCTGTGCAACTGGTTATCCCTGTTTCCCTCTGAAATTGCTGGACTATGCGCTGCTGGTTGTTCATATGTAAGGAAGGCTTATTGGGCAGTAGATAAGCTGATAAAGTAGTGATCGATGTTCAGAAACTAAGACATCCAAAGGAGCTCACTTCACTTGCATTTTTTCCTGGTCTGTTAACTCTTTTTTTTTTTTTTTTTTTTTGCTGCGGTCAATGACTACGGAAAAGTTGTGGTATTGCAGTACAGTTGCAAAGCACATTCAGAACAGGGGCTTGGGGAGCGGCAGAGAAGACTGGAAGGTGGATCCAGTTAGTTAAAACAGAAGGAATATTTTTGTCTGTTGTAAGTGCTGGAGAGCAGTGAGAAGGAGATGAAAGTGAGTCTTTGGCCTGAATAAAGTGAAAGGGCCTAATTTAAACACTTAAAAGCTGCTTCAGCAGTGGGGCCTACACGAACTCCAGGAAAGTCGCAGATTGTGTGTGCTCTTTCCTGGCTGTAGTAAAGCTCCGTGTAGCTGCAGCCTCTCCTGCTGCTGCTGAAGGTGATGACAAGAGTCAGTCGTACTCATGTAGTCTGCCTGCCTCAGAGCTCCTGAAGACCCTTGGGAAGCTAACGGGCATTGCAGAGACCGACTTTGTTACTGCTTTGAGCGCTGTGGGTGTATAAATAAGCTTGCTGAAAGGCCCAGGAGCCCGAGTTAGAAGGGCAGCCCTGTCAGAGGGGCCGTCAGGGCCCGGCCCTGTGGGGCGGCCGCGTGAGGCGGCGCKTCCCCCGCGTGAGGGCTGGCGGCCCCACCTGCTGGGTCCTCACCCCACACGTGTGCCGTGGCTTCCTGGGGCGAGGGCCAAGCCCCGTTAGCTGCACGAGCTGCCACGTCATGTATTGACAGCCCTGAACAGACACTTGTTCAGGATTCCCGGGTGAGCTGCCTTGGCTCCCCAGCCCACCTCTGGCTGGGGGAAGGGAGACTGGTTTGGGTTATCCTAGTCCCTATGTCGTGCATTTTTAATGTGCTTAGTAGCTTCTAAGAGCTGGTAATTACAGAAAAATGTCCTTGCCGGCTTCGAGTTTCTTCCTCGTGGTCCTTGTGTACATGTGTAACTGTTCTGATGTTATACTTGAAACAACTTCAACCATGAGCAAATGGCATCCTCAGTTTTGCTGAGCAGAGAAGAAGCATCAGCTCTCCAAGTAAATGTAGGCATATCAAAATGAGCATGGTTGTGTACTTCTCTAACATGGTAAGCGTTTGTAAGTCTTGGTTAAATGTGAAAGCACTACCCATATATGTCAACTTATATAGTACTTTGGCTTATACTTCAAGGCACTGCGGTTTTGTTTGTTTTCTTTTTCTCCTGCTCTCCTCCCCAGATCTAGCTTCTCATCTACTTGGCTGTTAAGGACAAGCTCAGCAGAAGCCCAGCTGCTGTCTGCTGATCAGTGAGATTTTTGCAGGCTTCTAGTTAGCCTAATTTTRTCACAGTGTTAAGCTGCTTCAAAAACTAGAGTGAAAGTACTRAGATCCCCACTGGTGCCTTCTCCAAGATAACTTTGTTTTCCATGTTCAGATCCTCTTCAGCTAAACTTCCTAAAGACGTAAAGGTATCTGCATCTTGACCGATAATTTTCTTTCACTGGATTAAATAACTTTTAAGTCAGCAGTGGCTTTCTGGAGAAAAAAATGGGAACCAGTAGAACTAGTTGCAAAGAAGAAATTGCAGTATGTAAGTAGGCAGCTGACAGCAAAATCAAAGCATCTTCAACCTGCCCTGCTTCCTAACCTGCGCTGCAGGCCTGTTTGGCAGTAGCTAAGCAGGAGCCCTGAGGATGGTGATGGCCGGAGCTGCCGGCTCTAGGCAGCTCGTGCCTTCGGCTGGGGGAAGGTTGCAGCAYGTGCTGCCGTCATCAGGAGGAGGTTTGGCCTTTGTCCCCGTGCTGAGGCTGCTGCCAAGCCGTGTGTAGCCCTCTGTCTAGGGGCACTTGGTTGCATGCACTTACAAGAGCAGCTGAGTTTGCTCTGAGCTGTCACCCCTGAATGAATAACCCCTGTTTTTTCAAATGTCAGTTTCTTCTTCCCTTCCTTTCTGCTACCAGGAGGCAATACTTGTGTATTAAAAATGCTTCCAAGTTTCTGCAATGGGACAATCCATTTTAGGTTTATCAAGACACAATGATTCCTAATTAGAAGTTGTTTAACTTTTAAAAACAGACTTTAGTTTAGCATAATAAGTTTTGATGTACTGGCAATTAAATTAAAAGCTATTTCTCTGTAAGACTATGATGGACTATACTAACTTCAAGAACTTTAGATTGGTGATCTTGACCTTGAGGCAAAGTAAAGAATTGAGGTAGATTTAGATAAAGAGACTGGGCTTATTCTTTCTTTCAAAGTATTAGCTTAAAARCCTTACCATTTTTCCAATATCATCTGAACACACTTAATTAAAATAGAACAGATTCGCCCATTAAATATGTTCTTACATTACTACGCGTCAGCCTGGATAAATCACTTTCCTGATGATTATTAAAGCTGTGCAGAGCATTTAAATCACTCTTCAGAGAACCTGCTTAGACTACACAGTCTCAGTAGTGGAGGGTTTTGATTCCAGTCCCTTGCTAGCTTGATTATACTGTTCATATCATCATGTTAGGTTATGACAAACTCTGAATGGTAATGCATTTTTTTCTATGACTTTAATATTAATTTTTATTTTAATTTTGCATATCTCTGGAGATTCTGAGATTCTTGCAGACTGTTTCAAATGCATGCCAGTGAAATGCATGAGCTGATGCTGCTGCAGTGGTACGTGGTGTCCTCCTCCTGTCTCATCAGACTCATGTCCCTAATGAAGGGGACAGCACATGAGCCTCTTACRTTTCTGCCCTTTAGACTGAAAAATGGGACCCCAAGTACATTTGAAGAGCTGCTTTTGTCACTGTTGCTGAGCTGTGCTCTGCCTTGGAGAAGTGGCTCTCCTCCAAGCACTGCTGTTGAGTCACACGACTTACTGTATTTTCAGGTGGGTGGCCAGTTCACAAAAAGTAAGAGCTAAAGAGCTAAGAGTAAAAGTAATTCYCCCAAGATAATTTTAAAAGTAATTGTATAGTTGTAGTTTACAGAAACAGACTTGACGTGCAGCACAGAGCCTGCCTAGTCTGCTGACATGGCTTTGCACTCGTTTGGAAATTATTTTTAACGAGATGGGGCTGGCTTGAACTTTTGAGAATTTTTAGAGCTTCATATAGTTCTTGGAAGCTCGACTCACATCTTGGAGTTGCCCAGCACTCACAGATAAGTTTCAATATATTAAGAAATCAGCCTAGAAGTCCTTACTAAGTCAAAAGTAATTTTACCGAGGGAAGTATTTCTGAGGAAAGGGATAATAAATTGCTGTTTTTTAACTGCAGATGAGTTCGCGAACTACTGATTGGTTTTGCGTAGAAATGCCATGAAAAGTACCAAACACGTCTGAGCCATTTTTCCCTTGAAAGAAACTACAGAGAACAGGAGCACCAGACAGGCCCGGTGTAAAAATAATGGAAAACTGTGCTTTGTAACGTTGCCAGTCCCTCTGTGAAAGTGTTGCCATGTGATGTGACAAGCAGTGGGGTTACCAGCATTAACGTTCAAGCTGATGTGTTCTGTTCTCTTAGCGTGCTGTGGTCCCACATCTGTCTTTGGGCAAGGAGGACGCAGATCCCGGCGAGGCAGCGGTCACCTTGGGGCYGTGCTCAGCAGCAGCCGGTGAGCGGGATCTCTCCCGAACCCAAAGCGAGTTCAGCTCCTGACCTCGTTGGAGGGAGCTGCGAGGGCCTTGGCCCTATGTTTTCCTCTAGCTCCTTTACTAATTGATTTATATGGAAGAAACTTTCAATGACGCGATCGCTGCCACTAACAGACTAGAAGCCTTTAAGGATGTAGGAGGAAGGTTCCCAAAATCATTATCCTTAGCACTGCAATTAAATAGACGGAATCTGCAATAAGAGGATTTTTTTCCCCCATAGCACAGAAAGTCTGTGATAGAACAGTCTTTCCATACATCCAACTATGACTATATGGAATACATGCAGAAATATATATTAATCTGTTCGTGGATTTAGATATGTGCCACTGTTTGTCACTCATTCAATTGGACTAATTGGAATCTGTCATGAAGAGTCATTCAGAAATTCCTCCTATAKTGCATATTAATCTGTTTCTTAACAGATGGTATGTAAAAATTTGGATGGTAGATTGGGTGATCTGTAATCCTAAAAATGTAATTTTGGACCTAAATTAAAGTTCCAAATGCAAAACAATGGATTGTAGTTAATCCGTTCTAAATATTTTAACTTATGTTGATTATAAATTAACATACCAGAATCCTTGCTGYTAAAGCTACACCTGTTACACCTACTAAATTATTTTGCATCTCAAAACTAACAAATCTATCAAAGTTGATATAAAGGCCTCTTTCTTGTAATCTGAGRGTGGGAGAAAAGGTTATTTCAGGTAAGACTGAAGCTTCTTGGCACAGGATGCATAAATTTGCAAGCTCAGCCTGTCCTCTTTTCAGATCTGTCAGTGCTCAGAGTATCAGTGTTGAAAGGATCGATTTTTTAAAAGATTGTTGGGGCAGGAGGAGAAAAAGTGACTTATATTTTATGATTATTAAAGGAATACTCTAAACACCAACAAGAGGAAAAAAAAAAACCCTGCCAACCCAGTATTTCAGTATTTAAAGTGACACAAGTCACCTGGATAAACATCCATTCATCTTTCGGTTTAAAGGAAAAAAAAACCCTCTCTCCATTTTTCACGGCACTCTGAATTTGAGAGCTTGATCCCAGTAAGCTGGTTATCTGGTTTAAGGCCCAATTACTAGTCACAAGGATGAATGAAATCTCTAATACAGTGACACCATGCAGAGATAATTCAAAAGGAATCAGTCACACGTTACTCCAGAATGATGCTTTTTTATCTTGTGCTAAAAATGTGGCTCTTGAGCGTTTATGAGGGATAGAAAAAGCACTTGATTCTCCTTTCCCCTCATGCCTGTGGAATTCACCTGTAGGCTGTGGGCATGGTGTTGTCTTTCTGATCTCCTGGCAGGGCAGTTCCTGCCTTCCCAKCTAAGAGGAGCCGGTCGCGGGAGGTACAAGGCAGGTTTGTGTGTGCAGGGCAATGCTGCACATCTCAAGGAACCACCAAAGCCTGTGGTTCCTTGGTGTGCACCTGAACTCCCCCCAGAAGACACTTCCTGCACAGCTTGGACCTCGAGCCTCCTGAAGTCCGTCATGCTCTAGACCATGGCCAAAGAAGTAAGTCTGGAAATARGTGACTGATTAAATGAGCTGCTCACTGAGATTTAGAGACTGAAAGGATATGGGATTTACCTGAGCACGCTGTCTGGTGCCAGGCACTGTAGGACCTATGGGCACTGAAGAGGTGAAGCTGCAGCTCGGCCTGCAGGACATGATGGCAGCTTGCACCTTTCGCTTGAGCAGCTTCAGCACCCAAAAAAGAGTTTAAGATTATTCACATGCCAGGCTCCTTGTAATACATGAACCATTCCCAGCCTTCAGGTTCATCTAATCACTGCTTCCAAAATGGAGATGGGTTCTGCCTCTAGCAGTCCTTTTAACAGCAACTTTTTGTTTCACCCAGTAGCGAGTGATCRGACAAGTGAAAGCACACTTAGCAGAATGCAACATTAAGGTTGGCATTATAAAATATGTTTGTACCCTGCTACATGTGACAGGAAAACGGAGTGTATTTTATTAATGTCGTTCCCTTTGGTCTCTGTTTCCTTGCCTCRAACTGTAAGCCCTGGACACAGAAGGTGACGTGCGCTGCTGCCCGGCCTCCTGCTGCCCCACACCTCGTGGAGCCGTCCTCAGACTGTAGCCTGGGTGTCCGGCTGTCACGCAGCTGTCTAGGGGATGCAAACCTCGCCTGAGTGAGTGTTAATGGCTCTTAAGGGAAGGCTGCCGTGCCTTGGCAGGGCGTCTGCGCCGCTCTCGTGCAGCGGCAGCGGCTCCAGCAGCAGCAGGCCCCGTYGCTGCGCTCTGGGCACCAGCTCTTCCGTCGCTCGGGCGGCTGCAGCCGTGCTGGCTGCGAGGCCCCCTCCAAAGGGCAGCGCCGGGGCGGCCGCCGCACCGCGGGGCACGGGGCCTGCCGGGGAYGGACACCTGCGGATTCGGGGGAAGTGCCCGTGTTTGTGCTCCCAAGGGATGGCGAGCACCGGTTTTGAGCTTTGTGGAAGCGGTGTATCGAGAAGTCACAACCCAAACCCCGTGCAGCTGTGATGAGAGCACCTCAGTGTCAGTCCCCTTCTGAAATGCACCTTCAGGGGGAAGCACAGCCAGTGGAGCAGGAGGTAACTGCTTAGTGGCAGGATGAAAATAGTTGCATCATTTGGCTACGAATGAAGTGCTGCTGACAGCATATTTGCTCACTTAGACTTTTAAAAGCACSTTAAGTAATGGCAGTATTAATTCAGGTAACAATTAAGGCACATTAAGTTCTGCAATAGTGCCATTGAAATGAAGTTCCTCTTACTTTATACATGCTGCATAAGTGAGCTGCAAGTGAGGCTGCTGCCCTAATGCAGCAGCAGAAATGCCAAGTAGGAGACAATCTCTGCTCTTGGTAACTTACATTTCCAAAAGCCAAGAGTGGCAAACACATTGCTCCTTTTATCTCTCTCAGTTCCTTCTCTTTTTTTCCTCCGTAGTTAATTTATCTCCTTCTGCTTAGGGACTTGTCGTTTGCCAGAAAGGAGGTGTCTGCCTCAGCACTTGGCCAAACTAGTCCAGCTGAGTTCTTTAATCTTTCCTCCTAAGTTAGGCTTTCTTGTGGTTAATAAGCTACTGTCAAAAATGTATCTTTTATTAAGGAGATAAAGCTGCCTGCCTTTAAAAAGKCTTCAAAGCAACGTTTGCAGTGTTTATGATGCTCTATAAATAGAATAATGACCATAAGTCCATAAATCTCTAACACTATGGACTCTAAACCTTGCTCCAGGTTATAGGCTRTAAACGAAGCAGCAATTAGCAATGAAATAATAAGCTGTAAAGTTATCAACACTTTTTTTTTCATTTCACAGTAATTACCTCAGTAGTAAAAAGTGAAAAAATCTGCAAGTGGTTAAAAGACTATAAACTATGTAGATCTATTTCACATCTCACTCCTACTACTATAATTCAGGATTGACTCCAGTGCAAATCAGATTTAAAGCAGGATAAAGGAAGGCAGGATTTTTGTATAGGAGAAGATGTATTGAAAAGATTGCAAATAATCATTTTTCCCTAATATTTTGCATTTCATTTGCAACTGAGGTTTTATATATTAATCAGATGAAGAACAAGTCCTTGAAAGAAGAAAAGGTCTTTTTAAGATTCTGGAACAGGACTTTGGATTCCTGTTAGAAGTGAAACTTGTTAATACAGAATGTTTACTGAATCTAACCACATGGATAATAGTGGCAGAATATTTTACGTTTTCAGTTCAAAACAACAGACATGAATCCCCTCTTTAAGTCCTCTRAAGAAATTATAAAACGGTCAAATCCTATCAAAACTTGACTTCTTCCTGATTGCTGCTTGAAACAGGTACTTCTAGAGAGCGGCCGAAGGGAAAAGGAGGAGGAAAGAGATGAGGAAATTTCTTATGGCTTGATGTCGTTACTTGGATAGCTTGCTTGGACTATGACATGGTAGAGAAGCAGGCTTAAGAATCTGACCCAAAAGTTAATCTTTAGTTTATAAGTAACCCTTCATAACTACAGAACATATCAGTGAACAGAGATAAAATGTCCCTGTTGTAAAGGTAGAAAAGCAGACTTTTCCAGTTCAGAGTCTCATCACCAACCATAAAGGCAGCTGAAAAACAAGGGCACAGAGAGGTAAGGGCTTTCCTTTCTACTATCATTTGTAATATAGCAAAGCACAACTAATAAACAGGCCCTTGTTTGTTGTTGCTGTTAGAGGTTCAGCGTGAGCAAGAAGTGCGGGGCGATTCACTCGCGCTCTCCGAAATGCCCTTGGCTCCCACTGCAGCACTTTAAGCGCTGACTGCAGAAAATCCTCACTGGAGATTACATCTGTCAGCAAAGGCCAGATCTGCTGAGTGCTCCCGTTGCCGCTGTGCAGGTGGCTGGATTCGATGCCATTTCTCCAGTCACCTCCAGCCGGGTCAGGCTTCGTGATCAGGCCCTGGTGCCCTCGCTGTGCCCGTGTCCACAGCTCCCTGCGTGCCAGGGGCTGCACCTGGACAGGGCTTCACTGGGAAGTTGCCCTGGGAAGAGTCGGGATTTGTCTTCCAGGGCCTCACCTGCCTCCAGAGGACTGGCCCTTGGCAGTGAATATGGCATTATTAAGTTAGTTAAATAGTAACCTACGTATCTTATTTATCTTTCTTGACTGTAATTCCTTAGAGGGAATATTCTTTTCAGGATGGCCCAACATCTGTTTGATTAATGAGCTTCTACTACCACAGACATTTTTCTTTCTTTTCATGTCAAATGTTCTTCATGTTTGCAGTTTTGTAACTTGCTGACTTGATTTTTCCATGGGTTGGTTATGAAACGCTCGGGTTGTTTTTTCAGCACACCCATGCACACCCTTCATATTGTCTTTCTATATGTATTTTTTTTCTGTTTTCAGGGAAGTTTATTCTCATACTAACCCTTTTAGGTTTAGCTTATCCATCTTAGGAGTAGGAACCATAATCCAGTGTCTCTCTTCCTGTGTTGGCCACATCTCAGACAAAACCGGAGGTCAAACACTGACTGGCGTCACGCAAGCCAAATTCCCTTTCTCTCCACACTTTTTTTCTTCCAATGCCAGGATTTTCACCTGCATTTGTGGGTGAAACACTCCTAGGGAGACATGGGGTGCTCCTTGGGAGCAGCTCTGGGCTCCCGACGGCTTCCTGGGCTGCAGGGCAAGGCCGGGTTTGCCCCTGCGCGAGGCTGCAGTGGGATTGAGGACACCYGGATCCTGCGGGAGCTCTGCCCTCCTGCTTCCCAGGATTCCCGGTACAATGTGGCACTGTGGGCAGGAAAGCTCTGGAGAGCGCAGGCTTCACCGGTGGGAAGTGGAGCAGCGCCTGCTCCGGAGCTTCCCCAGAACTTCCAAGTCAGCGGCTCTTAAAGACTCATCACGGCTGCACGAACGGTTCTGTAAATCAGCCCTGCAGAGCACTGACTTGACTTCTAGCAGCACTTGACAAGATAGGAGGGAAGTGAGACAAAATGTTCCCTTTCCAAAGGAATGAAGGAAGAGAAACTGCCTGACTGTCACGTGGCACTTCTAAAAATACTCATATTACATTTTTCCATAAGCATCAACTGCTCTTTAAAATAACACTAAATCAAATACACCTTAAACYGGACACTGAAGAATATTTCCTTGCTTTCCCAGGCTTTATCTTCCTTTGAAATTTGCATTTTCCACCCTCCTGCAACACTGAGCTATTTTAGCCTAGCCTGAAGTCTCTCTGCTGCTTTACTAGACGGGCTCCCTTTTTCTCGGCAAGCTTTCCCAGGCGCTTCGCCGCGCAGCAGGGGCTGTGCAGGAGCGGTGCCTTGTCGTGCACTCCCTTCCTCCCTCCGTCCCTCCCAAAGCGCAGCCCAGCCAAGCTGCTCTCCAATTCCTGGTGRGAATCATCAGCACCGGGGGTGCTCTGCCGCTTTGCAGGACCGCGTGAGTATCTCCTCGCCTTCGTTCTCTCAACTTCACCACGGTTCGTGTTTATTTCTGCTGCGAAAGCATTTGTTTTCGAGACCCTCTATGAGCTTCTCTTAAAGTCTGCCTCTCTTTGGAAATTCTTASAGAATATAGTTTATTTCTGGGGAATTTTTCCTTGTTTGAATGCTGGTCTTCTACAATATTTTACTTTTTTTCTGAAGCAGCTAAAAACCTAATAAAGCGCAGCTTGCCAGACATACACCTCCCAYCTGCACCTACCCAGGCCAGTGGCGTGTAAGGCAGATAAAGGAGGAAGACCACCAGCACGGTAGCCCCCAAGCATGAGAAAGCCTTTCTGAGATTCTGTCCTTACAGCATTAAAAGCCCTGCTTTTCTTCAGCTTGTCCTAACCTGCTAGTGATGCTTGCTCTTCTTAGAATGATTCAGCAAAAAGGAATATAGGAGCAGAGAGGGAATATCATATGATGAAGAAATGGGGACTTATTGGTTGTACAAACCCCTTTTTATTGACAATCATGTTCTGGACTGTGCTGCTTCCTTGTGGAAAGGTGGCAGACCCAAGAAGGATAACTGAGGAGGCAGTGATTTCTTCAAATATTTTCCCCATCAAGGATTCATGAGAGAGAATAATGCATTAAACACAAAGCAAGATTCATAACAAACAGAAGCAGGAGCCCCCGATTCTCTCTAGACAAACATCTGATTCAAGTTCTCAAGCGCTGGCAGCTCTGTCAGCACTGCCCACGGCACAACCAGCACAAAAGTGAACCTCTCCCATGGGGCACCAACAGTTGGTGGAAGTGCTGCCCGTGCAATCAGAGCTGTTCTCTAGACCTCAAGAGAGGGACAACAAAGGGAAAAGCAAACGYGGACTCTGTGCTTGGCTTTACCTGCAGCTTTCCTCCCTGTACGTGCGGTCTCTGGGACACAAGGTGCAAGGTTGGCTCAGACAACCCTTTATTTTCTGCCTTGYAGGTACCGTGGTCTCAATTCTATCTCCAACACATCCCATCACGAACCAAAGTTGGCCTCATGCAGGCCTGTGATTCCCAGCCTAGCCTGCGCTTTGCTCTGCTAAAATAGCTTTGCAGCCCTGCTGATGGGTACGTGGTGGTGCTTCGGCACGCGTGCCCTTGGTAAGATACACAGGGGCCAAATATCTGCAGCCATTTGCACAATCCAAGGCTGAAAGTAATAGCCAAAGTGGGGATTTGAGGTAGAGGATGCCTGTTTTGAAAGCTGTGTGGTTAAGCCATGCCTGCTGAGGCTCTAAAACTAGAACATTTATCCTCCACCAAGTCCGTGTTGCCGAACCCCAGAAGATGTTTTTTTCTTGCTCTCTATGGCCTGGATTCTTCTCATGCTCGCTTCGAGACTCGCCGCGATGGTTTCCTCTTGTTTCAGGCCACGCTGCTGCTGCTGTGACTGGGGAAGGGAACATAGGAGGTCGTGGCCGYTTAGCTCCACCTGTTGGAGGCTACTTCTGTGCAGAGAAAATGAGAAGAAAATGAAACTTTGATCATTACTTAAGCGTTATTTTCCCTGGCAAGTCTTAGCGTTTAAGCAATATTCCCATGTTTAATCCCTCCCCGCTCCACACTGGGTTTTCCCTACCCCATGCAGACCTCCACAGCCGTGCTTTGCAATGGCCCAGTGCTCTCCTGCGGAAATGGCATGGGGCCATTCCCAGTGTGAGGAGGAGCGGGAGGTGCCGGCCGCCGTGCCCAGTGCCGCGGTCCTTGTCGGGGGCTCYGCGCTGTGGGGCGGCRTGGGGCCGGCCCCGCTCCYGGGAGAGGCCGCAGCAGGGCCCGGCCTGGCTCCTGCCCAGCCCCACGCTCAAACRCTCTCAGTCACCACAGCAAGTCTTAACTTTAAGGTTCRATATTTAATAAGTTGCTAAAACAGACGTTGTAAGCAGGTGTTTCAGGAAGTATTTTCAAACCTGTTTTGGGCAATTTGTCTCTGCAGCCCAACAGAGCCRTAGTTTTTTGATTAACGCTACACTTTGACAAAGGGAGAAACAGTTTCCTGTTTAAGAACAGGTCCTGCAAGCTTTTATGTCCACAACGAAACCACCAGAGACGTTTGGGCTTGACACCATCTGGGTGAAAAACGTGCTGGCTCTAGTTCGATSTTTCAAAGATGGAGCCTCTCATCTCTTTGGAGTAATTAAGGTCTGGGAGATGAATCATCCAAAGGCTCCAGCTGGGTTAAAAGGGTAGGGTGACCTTTGAAAAAACCCTCTCCTTACTTTTGTGCTCCTCCTGTTCTACACAGCAGCCCCGTAAGAGTCGTAAGCACCTCCCGGGGCACCCCAGCCTCCAGGCGGGAATAATCACAACTCTTATTTCCACTCTCTGACTCTTCCCTGCCTTTCCCTCCTCCTCTTCATCACACTTGGAGTTTCCACCCTTCGTCTCTGCCAAGCAAACAGAATTGGAACTCACCATAACTATAGCTGTGCTACCTCAGCAAAGCTTCAGAATTGGTGGGAGAAGGTGAGAAGTGGAGCGGGAAGATGAGAAGTGGAGCTATTTCGTAGCATCAGGGTAGAGCTTCGCCCTGGGAGCCTGTCCCATCCCCCCGYGCAGCCGCTCGTTTCCGTTCAGCTCCGCACTCCAAGGGCTGCTCCGCTCGCACGGCCTCCAGAAACCACAGCCGCCTCGGGAGAAGGGAGGAAAACTCTGGAAAAGAAGCAAAGCGCTTTCAGAAATGTTGCATTTTTAAAATCTTCATTCATCTATCCAAAAATAAGATCTCAGAGAGGTTTGTAAGTACTAAATGGTTTCTGCACTTATCAAATGTTTTGGTTTTGGCTTTGTGACTGTTCATATTTAGCTGTAAAAACTATTTAATTCCCAATCTTCTCTGGCATCGAGAATGTTATCCATTACTCATGTGAATCACGGAATGTACATTCCTGAATCCATTTCCCTCCTCTCTTTTGGGAATGAAGAAAAAGAAAGATGAGTATTGTGAGCAGCTCGTGTGTGTTGATGTTTGCAAGGCTTCCCTTGTGGCTGTCTGGCTAGAACATATGATTTGAAGTTTGTGCATTGAAAACTGTGAAGCAGTGATGTTGCTTTGGAATATGTGTCCCCTAATTTACTCGCCAAACAGAAAATGCAAAGCTGTTTACTCTTTGTTTTGTTGTATTTGTCACAATTTGTTTTTCTTTTGTAAGCTCAGCTATACATTTATATACATTTGTATGGTGAAACATTTCAGCTATACCTTCTTCTGTCTTGAAGGATATAAATAAGACTTCAGTAGGCTGTTGCTTGTCAGCTCTCTATGGTATCTAGCGCTGACAAAAGTGTTTATTGGAGAAGGTCCTTAACATGCTGGATTTTATCTTTAACTTTCAGATATTGTCCTTGTGCTACTCTTCAAGGCAGGGATGTCCTCCTCCTCTTCCTCCTCCTCATCCTCAGCGTTGGAGACTGAGATCTTCCAGTACATTGACCTGCATCAAAATGTTTTTGTTGAGGTAGGCACCACTCATTAAGGTAAAGAGAGGGCCCCATTGTGCTGGGGACATGGATGAGGGCTGCGGGTGTCCTCCAGGTGGCCTCACACTTGGATGTCCCAGAGCCAAAACCTGAGCTGGACTAGAGAAGCAGACTAGATAGGATGTCCTCTCACTTGCTTTGCAGCAGAACTGGTTTTCTGGTGTTGCTTTGCTCTCAAGGAGCCAAATCTTGTGCTGTTTCTGATTTTTTTTTTTTTTTTTTATTTTCCTGGGAGAGGGTGGAAATAGGAATTGGGCATAATTAGTCCTGAAAATATTGCTTATGCTTTAAAGTTATGAGCACTTCTCAATCTTTATGAGGACTGCCTAGATAATTTAGACCTAAGGGCRTTTCTGCAGTGCAAACTATTGGTTGTGACCCAGTCTAACACCTGGGAGACCAGTTTGTAGATCTGCTGGTGACAGAGGATGCCCTGTCTGCTCAACAAGCAGGGGCATGCTGAACCACAAGAAGGCAGCTCGGCCATTCTTGTGGGACCYGAAGCTTTTCCCCCAGAAATGGGGCTTTTCCGGCAGGCGCAACGTCATGGGCGAGTTGGGTAGCAAGAAGTGTGGCTCCTGCCGCCCTGGAGAGGTTTTTTTGAGGGGGAAAGCCTGCAGAGGACAGATGGATGAGTCAGGAGCTGATGGGTCTGTGCTGGGCCAAGCCTGAAGTGGACATTTCAGACGCAAAAAAGGTGATAAGGAGCCCCGGCAGCCCCTCAACCAGAGTAAAGCTACGGAGTCTGTATCATTGCTGTGAGAGACTGGAAAGGAAACGTCCTCAAAAGTGATACTACTTGTGTTCAAAGGCACAACAGCACAGAGCCCTGGTTTTTAGACTGTCTGTCTTGTTTTCCTATGCAGCACCTTAAGGAATGGGTGGCAGTGGAAAGCGATTCTGTCCAACCAGACCTGAGGAGAGAAGTGATCCGAATGGTGACGTTGGCAGCCGACCGGCTCAGAGCGCTGGGAGCCACTGTCCACTCCGTAAACCTGGGGTCGCATCAGGTGCCTCTTTCTTTCTTGTATTGAAAACATTGGATTTTCTCCTCTCATGTTACACCTATTACATTCCCTGCTATACATATGCCTGCATGTGCTATGACTTASCCATGTTCTTCGTAGCTGGGCAGAAGTTTATCAAGAGTCCCGTAGTCAGATAACACCTGCCAAATTCAGTCCTTCCCCAGGCTGTACCTAGATAAGCTTATGAGACTGTACAGACAATTCAAAGTCCTAGCACAAGGATATTACCGAACTGCAAAACTCTAATAATCTAAGATTATGTCATTCATTAGTTGTAACAAATACATTTAAAATTAAAACATCAGCAGGCACTTGGTATACAACAATGATTGATTGCCAAAATATGTAGTAACAGTCTATGTTAATAGCAAGAGAGAAGACATTAACCGTTGTTGGAGCAGACCCCAGAGATGCCTTTCTCTCCTGAACAAAGAACTATTGTTTTACAAATTTGTTTTTCCTTTTGGGTCTGAGTTTTTCTGAGGAAGAAGCTGCTGTGCTTCAGTATTGCAACATACTAACATTATTGGCAAATACAACGCAGTACACACATTTTTCTAATTCCTGCTTCTCTCATTTCTGTGAGACGTCCAGCTCTACCTCCATCCCAACCCATTAACCAATGCTGAGATCTGCTTCACATAGCTGCACATTACAGGATTAATTTAAAATCTTAACCTGCTTTCAGACTAGCATGAAATAGCTGCTGCTGCCTTCTGCTGACACAACTTCATTTCATTTCTTTCTTTGAGGTTTTTACAGGCTTCCTGGTATCTGTCTGTCGCAAAACCAACCTGCCAGTTAATTTCTGTGTGACTTTGGCCATTTCAATGTTGTGACATGTACTTTTGTCACTCAGCACTGCAGCTTTGTCTTCTCTACCATCAAGATTTGGGCGCAAAGTTGAACCAAGTATTTGGTTGAGCGAAGTAGAAGTTCAGAAAAGAGTACATTTGTGAAAGTAGCACTTTAGAAGAGCTCCATAAAGTCCCTATAGAGGTTGACTGGGTGGGRAGGGGATCTTAATTTCTCTGTTTAGTTTGGAGTTGGAGTCAACGTGAAATTCAGTGGTCTGATCAAATCAGAGTATTTCAAATCAGAGTAACGTAAAAGTATTTGCATTAATGAATATTTCAGTTCTTTTTATAGCACTCGCAAGTTTCTGCAGCTTTGCTTTTGCTTTTTGCTTTTATTTTAACATTTTCTATAGTTGCCTGATGGCCAGAGCGTACTGCTGCCACCAGTCATTCTTGCAGAACTGGGCCAGGATCCACAAAAACCCACTGTATGCTTTTATGGGCACGTGGATGTGCAGCCTGCCAAAAAAGAAGATGGCTGGAAAACTGACCCTTACACACTGACTGAAATCAATGGTGGGTACCTGATCCTAAGTTTGCCATCAGTATCTGAACATATCACTGAGATTTGGAGTGGGAAGAGGTTATATTTCTTATATATTTCATTGAAGCATGATGGCTTCTCTCAAGGAAACCTCTGGGACAAATCCTGTGGACTTGGGTCTRGATGATTATGCTCTGACTAGTGAAATCTCAGAGTTACTGCTTAATATCTGGTGTGGAAGAGTCACATGAGATTARTGTTGCTTTATAGACTAGTAGTCTATACAGAGAATGCACTTCTGCTCTACTGCTCTTGTAGGGTTGTTGAATCGACCATGACCCTCCCTCCCACAGTTTGTTCTGGCTACGTAGGCCTGTTCTACCCCTGCCCACCTCACTGCAGAGGAGGAGAGTTCACAGGGCAGGAAGGAGAGGTCTCTCTTAAGGTAAYAACCCCAGCTGCATTCTGCTGGGCACAAAAAGCACCATTCACTGAAGGAAGAAAAAGGAGAGATGGAGGGTCAGTGTCCAAGGAAGCCTGAGAACTCAGAAATCCTGATGGCCAGTTCTGTGCTATAGCAATTTTAAGCCCCTCTTTTCCATTTGTGGGGATAATTTCCAAACAAACACACTGCAGTACCTCCACTGCCTCCAGCAGGGACTTCTACAGATGCATAGGCAGAAGCTGCATGTCGTGTTGAGCTGTGCTGGAGGTGCCAGGCATGCCCGCTGTGAGCTAACAGCTTCTAAGAACAAGGCTGAAGCTCAACCTGGTACAATAACGTGGTAAGGAATGAATGTGCTAGGCTGGGAAACAGCCCTCACCTCACCTAAAAGAAGGCAAGGAACACCTCGTGCTACTGCCCCTTCACATGGCCCATGACTGTGACTGCTTGAGCAGCAGGGATCGCTGATCGCCCGGAGCAGCAAGAGAAGTTTCAAGGGTTGCCTAAGAGATTTTTCTTTTCTTTTTAAGGAAATCTCTATGGGCGTGGAGCAACAGATAATAAAGGACCTGTCTTAGCTTGGATAAATGCAGTGGAAACTTTCAGAGCCTTGAAATTAGTACGTATGGGAGAGAAATATTTTTATTATCAYGGTATCTCTCTGGAGGAATAAATCYCCCCTCCTGTGAGTTAGAGGATATGTGTCTGTTCCAAGAGATTATGTGCATTTTGAAATATTAGCTTATTTCTAATGCTACATCTAGGACACTGGTCCCACTCCAGGAACTGGCTGTCCTGAACATTTATATTTTGAATAGGCTGCTTGTAATGTAAATATGGTGTCACTGTCATTGCCCTGCAGAGTAAGACAGGCAGGGGGAAGGCAAGCATTCAATATATATTACATACATTAAATGCCCTTGAGAACTCCTCTCTTGAGCACTTTTAAAATCATAAAACTACATAAATCAGGGGTTGCTCATGAAGACTCATCTCTGCTGTTACATTCTGCTGATCTTCAGTCCTAGCTACCTACAAGTTACTTTCAGTTTGTATACAGGGATAAAGAGATCTAAAGTATCTAAAAATGCTCACATGCAATGCAGTCTTCTTTCAACAACGTATTAAATTTATCAGAGAAAATGCTTGGCAGGATGCATTAACCATRTACACATACACCCCCTTGGAGACTGATAGGTCTCTAAGAATCAAGTTTTGCCTAAACTACTACAATGAGCAGCATAGTTGTCTTTAAGCCAGTCTGTATATTTAATAATTTTGAGACAGATTTAGTTAGTTAGTCCGTGCTTAAATCCTAGTTAGCTACCTTCCTTAAGGCAAATTTCCACAATATATTTTGTTGGATTGCTGAAAAATACCTTGGTACCTTTGTGAAGACATTATGAACATGGACTGTGCTTTAAGTCTTGGTTGCAAAGCCCTTTCACAATGCTCTGGAAAATTCATGCTTTTCTTGCGTCAGTAATACTGATCTGAACTCAGTATCCCTAAGAAAAAAAGAAAAAGAAGAAAAAAAAGAAAGAAAAAAACCCTTATAATTTCCCAGAAAACAGCACAGAYCATCAGACAATGTTCAAAAGCAGTTTGTTTCTAAATTTTTTATGGTCATTTGATGAACTATTGGGGAATTTATCAGTAACATGTTCCCCAAATTCTAGACATTTATTTCTGGCTTTAGTCTGAGAACTGAATCAAACAGAAAGCATCTTAAAACCTGTAATGAGAAAATGAATTGGAATAGAATTGAGCTCAAATTTATTTTTCCTATAGGACACTCTCACTATTCCTTAATAAAAGTTCTCTCAATTTCTATGGGAAATGCATCCCTATTAACCAGCAGGCATACAGATTCACGASTGCTAACCTGACAATTATAACATCACCAGAAGCATCTTGGCCATAATCTGGCCAACTTGTATCTGGCTTTAGATAACATGTTGTGAAAACAGCAGTGATAATCCTTTGCCAGTGGTTTCCAAATGACTATTGTTGGTGGAAGGATGAAAGCTGAGATAGGAAAACCTGCTGGAATGTCTCACTAAATGGCACTTCTCTCAGTACTGCTAATACTTTAGTTGCTTTGGGAAGCATAACTGGTGCTATCAGTCTCACTTTCTCAGAAAATTTCCAGACAGTCCAGCAGGTTTTCTGGAAACCTGAAGTAAAGAAAAGAAAAAAAAAGCTGTTCCATTTTGCATTCCTTTTCAGAAATAAAGGGGAGAAAGAAAAACACRTAAGAAAATCAAGCTTTGCTGGGTTACTCTGTGTGGGTGTCTGCCAGTGCAATTCTGTAGGAAAATAAAAAAGGCATTCATTCATCTTATCTCCTCCTTCTCCTGTCATGATACACACTACAGACACTTTCGCTACTGCATTTTAAATGATTCTGTTTATTGTTTGGAAGCGCCTGTTCCTCACCCCGAGGTCGTTAACGATTCCGTAGGCTCTGCCCGTGAACCTCCGGTTTGTTATCGAAGGCATGGAGGAAGCGGGCTCGCCGGGGCTGCAGCGGCTGCTCGAAGGCGAGCGGCGGCGCTTCCTCGCGGCCGCCGACTGCTTCGTGCTCTCCGACAACGTGTGGCTCAGCAGGAGGAAGCCGGCGCTCACCTACGGCACGCGGGGAAGCGCCTGCTTYCTCGTGCAGGTACCGGGCGCTTGAGCGGGGCTTGAGCTGGGCTTGAGCTGCGCTTGAGCTGGGCTTGAGTGCGCGCAGCGAGCGCGAACCCGCAGTCACGTCGCTCTCTCCTTCCTACCCCCTTTCTCTCCTGTCGCTGTTCGACTTGGTCTCGTTGCCCCCTCCTCACAGCAGCCCTGTTCCCTTGCCATGTTGGTTGTTCCTACCCCTGCACACGTGTGTGTGTGTGTGTGTGTGTGTGTGCGTGTGTGTGTGCACACCCCGACTCTCTCCAACACGGTTTCTCTGCCCCTTTGCAGCAGCTTAGTGCCTCGTAGCTGCCTATGGGGACTCAGTTTAGTCGCATTCCTAGGTTTAAAAAACACATTTTTTGTAACCACCATAGTATACTTAGCAACCAACAGGAGCCAWAGTGAAATAAAGAGCAGGAATTCCTCATCTGGCAAGTTCCTGTGAAATCACAGAATTCAGGAAGCAGGATTAAAGAACCAGAAAACTAGAGAAAACCTTTATGTCTGAAAATAAACAAAATTTGTTTTTAGCTGAAGGAACTTCATCAGCCTTGCTTCAATTCTTCCAAGTCTTGGTTAAGAAAAATAATGCTGCTAAAACATCAGAAATGATCTCTGTCTGCTACCAGGCAGTTGACTGTAATGAGCCTTAGAGAAGAATAAACAATTTTGTTGAAGGAAAGTAGTTTATGATAAACCTGAGTATGAAAATGTGTCTGGGAAAAGAAACCATTAAATAAATGAAATGCCTTTCTGTATTCTAATGCTCTGTGATTCAAGGGACCACTAAATTCTTATTTGTTGCAATTTGGAATTAAGGTGGGACATACATTTTCTTACGGCTAAACAARTAAGATTGTCTTGCCTTTATTATAAAGATTTTGGTTAAATTAGGAGAATAAAGAGCCTGAAGGATTTACACACTAATGTTGTAAACAGTAATATAAGAGTGTGTCACTTGTGATGTGTTTAATCTTACTGAAGCTAAAGAGGGAAGGGAGAGAGATACTTGATTTCAAAGGCCTGTAAGTGATACAGACATCTGAATTTCCCTCTCCGATGGTTTACAACAAGGCCATATCTTTTGTTTCCAGAAKCAGGCCATTCCTAAACTTACATTGTCCATTTTATAAACAGAAACATATAATAGTTTTCCATTTATTCCATTAATATATTTATTTCCAAAAGCTGAAAGTTCCTGCCCCGGTGAAAAACAAGTTATCGCAGAGCAGGAAGGTAGGGAATGCTGGTAGGTAACAGCAGGATTTCGATACAGGTCGAAAGTGGAGACAAGGACCTTCACTCTGGGACCTTTGGGGGCATCATCCACGAGCCCATGACGGACCTGGTGGCTCTGCTGGGTAATGATGAGCACCGTGGCTGGGGCTGGCGGGAGCAATGGGGCGCRTGGGGCTGGCCGTGCTCGGGACCCACAGAGGGGCAGGCGGGAAGGGAGCGGATCCCCGTGCCCCACTGACCGCTCAGCTCCACTCTGGCAACGGGCCCTGGGGAAGGAGATGCTCCCGGCAGCATCCGGCCTTGTCCTGCTGCTTCCATTCCCACGCTTGTTGGCGTTAATCGAGAACGGTCAATGGCTAATGGCAACCTGAAGGAAGGGCAGCGAGGATGCACCCTGTCAGAGCACCCTGCTTTTCTTGGTGCTAATTTGGATCCTAGTGAGATGATATTTTCACGTCAGCTGCCAGCGCAGTGCAAGCAGACACTGCCAACAGCTCCTCCAAGATCCCTTATAAATTACAGGATACCCTAAGCCAAAAACCACAACGCGATGGCTGSGAACAATTAGGGACCCAGTCACTCGGGAGAGAAGGCCTAGGGAGACAGGAAAACACATGTAAAAGAAACAAATATTAGGAACAGGTCCTCTGTTTACTGATATCTTCATCTTATTTTGTAGACAGCCTTGTGGACCCCACAGGTCATATCCGGATCCCGGGAATCTACGATAGTGTTGCTGCCCTGACAGAGGAGGAGAGGAAATTGTATGAATCAATTGAATTTGATATGGAGGAACATAAAAGCAATAGCGGAGTGAAAAGATTCCTCTACGACACCAAGGTAAAATAGCACCTGTGTAAATCCTCAGCAGAAAGAATGTAAATGACGCGTTCATAGCATTTATGGATGAAGTCAAACAGAAAGATATTTTCAATCAATGGCAATTTCCAGAAAATAAAGGAGCGCGCAGAGCATTAAAATCTCAATAAAATTAAATACACCTGCTGAAAATGAAAGCTATTGGGAAGGTGATGCAAAATGATTAAGCAATGAAAAGGAGCAATGCAAAACAGTTTGGCTACCTCTGCTCTTGGTCGGCAAAATCCAACCTGCAACCTGCCAGGCGAGCGCAATAGGCACTAAATCTCTCAAAACAGAGCAGATGGTAAAAAGGAGGCTCTATTCAGATCTAAAAAGTGGGAGGCAGCTTTAGTGTGATGCGTTCTGGGCTTTTTATTTGTTTAATTCAGACTTTAATGTCTGCTGAGCATGTCAAAAAGCTCCTAAAACTTTGCCAGCATTTACAAATTACATCCTAAATTAAAAAATAAAACACATAAAGACAACACACAAGTAGGCAAGGGTGGGCTTAGCACAAAAGTGGCAGCCAGGAGATGAGAGGGGATCTTCATTCATTTTTTATCACTAACATAATTATACCAGTATAATAGAAGGTGAATGCAATTATTCCCATGGAAAAAGTAATTATCAGTAACATGCAAGTTTAGCATAAACATAATAAAAGTTTGGTACTGTGCCTGTACCAGGATGAAGCAATGCAACTTTTATATGCACTTGAGGATCTATTTTCATAAAATTGGAGTACAAAGAAAGAAGCATCACTGTGGAGTTCTGCTTTACAATCACAATTTATATAAAAAGAGATGCTAGAAATGATAGTATTTCCTTTCTTTCTTTTCTTCTTTAGAATAAACATTGTCATATTYTTCCTTCTTATCTTCTACAGAAAAACAGATCAACTTGGCTATTAATTACAGTCATTTTACCTCTTGTATTATTTAAATGAGATGCTCGTTAGTAAAAAAAAAAAGTTTCTTCCCTTCTCAATTTGGAAAACTTATGAGTTCTGCTTGGTACTTCTGAAAGGATCTGGCTAAATTGTTCACAGGTTTTTCTTGCAAGTAGGTCAGAAGCTCTGGAATCCTTAGGTGGTCAAGTCAGAAGTTGTTCTAAGACCAAGAAGCATCAGCTTTATTTATGTTTTTCAACTCAAATTAGACCATTAATGTAAAGTACATCTAGTAAGCATGTTTAAACATATATTGCATGAGCTGTGTAGAAATTATCACAATTTATCATTATCTGAAATGAAAAAATGTCAACTATTGACAAAGATATAAATAACATAGTTAATTTTTCAGTAGAAATGGCATGGGAGGGAGAAGAGACCCCCAATATGTTTTTTTTAGAAATGCAACATATATTCCCTTTTTTAGCCTATTTTACATTTACACCAAAAATGTTTTGCTTCCAAGATGTTTCTTAATAATGGTTTCCTTTTTCTATTGTCCATGAGTAATTGGTCTCCAACATTGTCCATGAATAACTGCTCTCCTTCTCTGGAGATCTTCCAACCCCACCTGGATCCGCCCTGTGCCCYGTGCTCCGGGTGTCCCTGTTGGAGTAAGGGGGTTGGACTAGATGATCTCCAGAGGTTCCTTCCAACCTCCACCATTCTGTGATTCTGTGAAATATTTGTTGAAGTAAACAAATATTGATAATATTGATTGAAAAGTAGTGGCCTCCAAGTGGCCTCCAAGTGGCCTCCAAAAGTACAGAGGCCTCCAAGAAAAAAATTAGGATGGAAAAATTTTGTTAGTTCACTTTGATTCTGTAAATTGTGAATGGTTCTAGTGTCATCCCTTGTATTTTGGATATTACTTTTTTGAAGGAAGAAATACTTCTACACCTGTGGCGTTATCCATCTCTCTCTATTCATGGGATTGAAGGAGCTTTTCATGAACCAGGAATTAAAACAGTCATTCCAGCAAAAGTCACAGGCAAATTTTCAATCCGTCAAGTCCCCCACATGGAGCTTTCAGTCATTAAACAACAGGTAAGAGGCCTACTATTTTTTTTTGATTGGTTTTGTCTCATTTTAGATAAATGAAGTGCCTCTCAATGCTTCGAACACTGACACCGAAGCAGCAAACTGAGTGTTTCTTGTGTTTGGCAGTTTATGAGACTAGAAGTGAAAATGCAGGTGTAAGTTCATGAGCTGAAACAAGACAAACACTTCTTGCAGGAATATTTTTTTCCTTGTAGGTGGTGGAGTACTTGGAGGATGTGTTTTCCAAGAGGAAGAGCCCAAACAAACTGAGTGTGTCTATGCCTTTGGGTGCAAAGCCCTGGCTGGCTGATATTAACGATCCAGTATATACAGCAGCAAGAAGGGCAGTAAGAACGGGTAGGCCTTTTTTTTCATATTTAGTATTATCTCTGCAAGTTTAAGRAGGAATCATGCTCAGCCTTAAAACAAGTCAGATTTCCTGATTCTGTGGTGTGATTGTTGATCCTTAGGAATCGTCACTGATCTTTGCAGGAGCACTCAGCCAGTCAGGCCTCTACGCGTTTGTGTTTTGCTGAGCTGGGGGGTACTTAGGAGGAGCAGCCAAAAGATCTCACTTTTTGTGTGTGTGCTGATTCAAAGTCAGAGGTCTGTAGAGAGCAACAGATTCACCAAATCAGTTGGCTAAGCACTCAGAAAAATATCTGTGAGGAAGTTCTTCAATTGAGCATGTTGCAGGTACGTGTTAGCATTTGTTAGCAGAAGAAAGGATCCTTATTGCACATAATAAGGCCAAATCTTTTCATGTATTTCAGTTTTTAGAGAAGATCCAGACTTTATTCGGGATGGCTCAACGATTCCTATTGCCAGGATGTTTCAGACTATAACGCAGAAAAGTGTGATAATGCTTCCAATTGGAGCAGCTGATGATGGGGAGCACTCCCAGAATGAGAAAATAAGCAGGTTTCTTTTCGTTTCTTCATTTGTGCTATAAGAGAAGGGGGGAGAACTGAAGTGCCCAGGAGGCCACACACAAGCAYTGCCAGACAGGATGCTTAACTCTCCAGTGGCCTGTCCCAACCTGCCACCCCAAGGAAACTTGTTACTATGCCTTGCAGAAAACAAAATTCCAAATTTATCAAACACTCCTATATAACTTCTCATARATTTACTAGTTAGCCTTTAAACTCAAGACACTGGCAACTTTCATTTTGAAACTTTCCCTCTCATTTCAAAGATGATGTAGAAGGGCACTTTTCCCTCACCACATCCATTTTGAAGTATTCCAGCCTGATGTGCTCAGTTAAGCAGCTAAGAAAGGATTGGGATGTTTTTCACTTATGGGCCTAACGGAGCTTAAGATGTGTTTGTATTACAGGGGACAAAACTAGTGTAATTATACCAAAATCAGCTGAGACTTGTCACTCCTCATTATTCTTCCAGGTCCCATGGTCTTAGAGCATTCCGAGTGTTGTCTGTGGGCCGTGCCGAGCTCCATGCTAACACTGGGAACARGAGAATCCTGGTCTCCCCTCACCCCTGCCCCCCTCCTCAGGGCAGCCCCAGCCCTTGCAGTCACAGACAGCAGCAATCAGGAGACATAGCACTGATGAAAAAGCCTCCTCCAGGCCCCTCACAGGAAGGGCAGTTGCTCTTCCTGCTGGAGAGCAGCTCCGCAGAGAGGGACCTGGGCGTCACGGTGGACGACAAGTTGACCATGAGGCAGCAGTGTGCCCTGGTGGCCAAGAAGGCCAACGGGATCCTGGGGTGCATTAAGAAAAGCGTCTCCAGCAGGTCGAGRGAGGTGATCATCCCCCTCTACTCAGCCCTGGTGAGGCCACATCTGGAGTACTGYGTCCAGTTCTGGGCTCCCCAGTACAAGAGKGATGTGGAGCTGCTGGAGAGAGTCCAGCGCAGGGCTACCAGGATGATCAGRGGCCTGGAACATCTGCCCTATGAGCAAAGGCTGAGAGAGCTGGGTCTGTTCAGCCTGGAGAAGAGGAGGCTGAGGGGGGACCTGATCAGCGTGTATAAATACCTCAAGGGAGGCAGTGAGGAGGAGGGGGGCGGCCTCTTTTCAGTGGTGGRCAGGGATAGGACTAGAGGAAATGGCTTCAAACTGAAGCATCGGAAGTTCCACAGGAACTTAAGGAAGCATTTCTTCACTGTGAGGGTGACAAAGCACTGGAACAGGYTGCCCAGAGAGGTTGTGGAGTCTCCTTCTTTGGAGATCTTTAAAACCCGCTTGGATGCAGCCCTGTGCCACGTGCTCTAGGTGACCCTGTGTGAGCAGGGGGGTTGGACTCGATGACCTCTGAGGTCCCTTCCAACCTTCGGCATTCTGTGATTCTATGATTCTATGGAAGCCCGAACTACAGCCRATCCTTTTCCCGGGAAGCCATCCCGCTGTTACTTTCCTGCTGCTCCTGCAATGTAAATGGATGAAACCAAGGCAAATGGGGTATCGGTCTTGCAGACAAGAGAGAGGGGCAAGCGGAGTCAYCTCCACGGCCATGTGCTTTGTCTGTCAGTTGTACTCGTGACTCAGGAGAACAAAATAGGGCCATCACGGCAGGGTGAACAGGGAGCTGGAACACAGCGCCWATTCTTTTCCCAACCCTGGAGAGGCGCTTTTCCTCTTTTACCTCTCTCCTGTACAAGAGCAAGCCATGTGACAAGATAGACTGAAGAAGTTAACAGTGACACAGTTGTCACTGATAAATCATTTTTATAATTCTGAGCATCTTCTGTGGGTTCTTTGGGTGACCAATCTTGCAAATTCTTCTGAAGATGCTGAAAACTTTACAGGACCAGGCCCTTAACCTGAGCAGCAGAAACAGTCTGATAGTTGCTCTTTCTCTCTCTTCCCTTCTTCACAGACACAACTACATTGAAGGAACCAAAGTGTTTGCAGCTTTTTTCCTGGAGATAGCGAAGCTCCATGAACAGTTACAACAAACTTCCAAGACAAAGACTGACAACTGAAAGACCATCACAGGGAAATGAGCAAAGCACATTTTTAGTTTTAAGCCATCTAACTTCCTGATCTGGAAAAAACAAAACAAAACAAAACAAAACTCCTGCAGAACTGCATGTCTGACTTTGCAGAAAATTAACATGCCACGCTATTGCTCAGCATGCTGCTAAATGATACGTATTTGTTATTCAGTCAATCAAGTGACCTTATTCCTGGCACTATAAAATAGAGATAATTCATTCTTATGGAGCACTATATGCATTTTTTTTGATCTTTAAAATTCACTTGAATGAACTGAATTTTTATATTTATTTTATTAAAATTGCTTTATTTTCTGTTTTGTAATATGGCCAGGTTCGTGCTGCCTAATTTATATTCCGGTTCTTGAATATGAGCAACTTGCAATCTGAACAATTTTCTCCATGAAACTAATTGAAGAAAAGATATGCTGTGATGTTAATCTCTCCCTTGTCCCCCACAGAGGGCTATAAACAGGTAATGCAATAGGATTAGCTTGCTGAATTTGATGCAGACATTCCTTCTTTCTTGAATAATCACTCTGATGCCAACAGAATTGCTGCAGCCGGCAAGGATTTGCAGGTCTGTGCTCTGCCTTCCCCCCCATTTAAACTGACTCTTACTGTGCTGTTTGGCATAGTATGAAGAATAAATGTGTTACATTTATTTCCTTAATGCAACTTCCTTCTTGTACCGTAGGAAAAAAATATACTGTGAACAGCTATTTTTACCGAAGCATGTCATCAGAAAGGTGTTTTTCCTATCAACAATTACTTGCCAATTACTTTTAAATAATCAAACACAAATGATATATTTWGAAATCTCTATTTTCATTCCAGTTCCTAACCATTTCAGCCAARTATTTTAGCAAAATTACACACAAAAATTCAAATCTCTATTTCTTATTTCAAGCTATGATTTGTATTAGAATCTATAGTTAATTCTCACACAGTCAAAATGGCTGAATTCAGTTTATACAAAAGCACCTGCCAGTGCTAGCCCTACTATTAAGGCAGAGATGATATAAATTCAGTAATGGAAATTAGCCGCCCTCTCCCTCTACTGGTGACTAAGGGTAGAAAAAGTGGGACCTAGTGAGTGAAATTTCCTATCACAGAGAATCTGTGCAAATAGCTGAGGGAAAAAAAAAAATGTGTATCAGGATAAAAGAACTGGCTGAATTTAAAAAAAAAAAAAAAGAAAAAAGGAAAAGTAAAAGAAATTCTTGGGAGCTGGATATAGAGGTAGCTTGCCTTTCAAGAGGTGTTAGAATGATAATGATCAGGAATGCCAGGTTTCAATCAGAGTTTAGTGAATCTCAGTTTCCCGAGGGTTGGGGAGCCCAGTTCAGCTGCTAAGTGTGTACTGGGATGCCTGCATGCAGTGCTGGGGAGAACGGCAGCGCCCGGCTCYGTCTCTCCTACGTGTGTTGGTTCTGCAGCTACGTGTGCTGGTTCTGGGGCACCACGGCAAAGAATTCGGCAGGGCAGGATGCCCCGGCACCGGCAGGGGCTTGCGGCACAACAGCCCCTGCTGGGATATGGAACACGGTACGTTTGGGCACCCAAGAGGTCTCAAGGCCAGACTCCCAGGAATATAAATGTTTTAGAAGAGGCTACATCCATGCTGCTGACGGTTAAACCGCATTAAGAAGTCCAGCTATTGGATGGGCTTTATGCTCCATGCAGTATTTTTGTGTTATTCCTTGGAATAACAAACCAAATGCAGTTGAGCAAGGCAGCATTTTTATATGCACAGGCACTGTCAGAGTAGTGCAGGGAAACAAGGTTCAGATCCAAAATGACCACTGACCATCAAGTGAAAAACGTGTGAAACAGCGGGACCCCCATTATGCAGAGCCCCTCTTCCCCCTTCGACCCCAGAGGAGAGCAACAGCAGAAAACTTCAGTTTGAGACTGTCGAGGCCCCGGAACCAAGTGCTGGGGAAGCTGTTCCCCCTCACACCAGGATTCCCAGCACTCTTCCTAGAGCAAAATGATGGTGCATCCTTGCTCTCCTGCTGAGGAACATCTCATCAGCCTCCGGGAAAAGAAATGGTGCTCCTTTCCCTAAGGGCTGTACTGTTATATACCATTTCTAGCAATGTTATTCCTCTGTTGCATTAGTAGTTATTTGTTGCCACAGAACATTAACTATAGTTCTAAAATAATAGTCCTGGAAGTTAGATGCAAGTTTGCTTCTCTTTCTCAGGCTTGTTCTAGGTCTGCTATATCCCATATTGCAGATGTTCTCATACCCTAAGCAATTAAAGAATAGAAATCATATATACACATACACATATGGATACACATATACCTTTACATGATGCCATCCTAGAATTTATTCCAGAAAAACTCTGAAGAAATTGGAGCACTTCCATTTTCACTTAGCTTGAAATTAAGCTCACTGATCTTAATTGCAAAAGTTTTGGAGGTTTTGGTACTAGATAAATATATCTTCATGAAGAAAATGAATAGGTCAGAATCAGGTTAGAGCCAAATTTGGAATAAATAGATTCGTTTCCAAGGTAAGGCTTATGTGACATTAAAATTCATACTGAATTTTGCCTAATAAGTGCCATGTTTTTTAGCCAAAATGGCAAGTGGTGATTTCTAATGAGGCAAGTGAAAGAGCCCCTGATCAAAATGGGTTTTCAAACACTCCTCAGGACCAGCAGCTCCCGCAAATCTTTCCGACCCTGTCTGACCCCTGGGTCAGACAGAGTGAGCTGTTCATGATGGAGGAGGAGGAAGATGACTTTTTTTACTGACTTTTTTTACTTTCAGACTGCTTTAAAAACTGCAAGCACTATCTGAAAACGTGCCTATCATTTGTACCAGGCTCTTTATGTGAAACTTGTCATGTTACACTTCAGCCTTTCAAGGCAGCAAGTACTGTGCTATTTCTTTGTGAGCATAAATGAAAGAGGTTTTAATAAGGCTTGCCAGAAGGAAGGAAGGCACAGAATCTGGGTACCGTTTGCCAGCAAACTTCACCTGTGGGGAGAAGAAAAGCCAAAAAAACCTTGCTCAAGCTTCAAAATACCCTCCACAAACGGTGCAGGGGCTTAGCAAGCAGTTGTGTCCTTTTAAATGTAAAAGTATTGAAGAACTTCAGTGTATAACTAAGCAATGTTTTTCATAAACCCAATAGTTTATGCAGTTTCTGTTTTCAGTGSATGTGTAGCTCCTGGTTTGGATGTAAATGCCAGGTGGATGAGATACTGAATAAYTGACGATGGAAAACAACGATTAAATCTGTATTTCATGTGGTGTGGCTTTCTCTGAAAGCTCATTTCTGATCTAGTATCACATTAAATCTTGAAGTTAATGTATTGATATATAATGTAACAGACTTGATATTTCTTTTTGAGATATTTGTCTTTCACAAACTTGCTCTGTGGGTTTGAGAGAGATGAATTATACAGTGGCAGAACTGTAAATACTTGAAAGCTGGACATCTTTACATGTAGCCGATAATACAGTGTAATAAATGACTCTCTATCATTTTACTGCAATGAATTACCTTTTCTATAAAAAAAAGTGCAGTACCAGGAAAACAAATCCTTTAAGATTTGGTATTGTCAGTCACCAGGCAGATTTTTATGTAGCAGTACTTAAAAATAAAAACAAGCAAACAACAACAAACAGATATTTTGTATGTATGTGTGAATCACACTGACGTTGCCACCTGTCTAGAAACCCTTTGAGGGTCACTGTGGAACAATGTGAAGTGCCAGCCCTTTACAGGTTTCCTCTCCTGTAATGCAGTTAAAATACATRCAGTTAAAATAATGTAGTTATGTATCTGTAAAGAAAAAAACCAAAAGTCATGCTAGCTGTCTCTGTCTGTGGAGCTGAAGGAGATTTTTTTCTGATTTTGGAAATCAGAATTTCCAATTTCTTCCCAAGATAAATTGGAATGGAAAATTTTCAAAGCTATGCACTCCTGACACGGTACTGACAGTCTCATGGGGAGAAAAAATCCAAACATAAAAGAATAACAAGAATAGGTGTAGYGGTGGGTCCTTCCTATTAACTTCAGCTAAACTTGTATCACTCTTTCTACGTTTCGAAGTCAGAGGTTAGTACCACATTACAGCAAGCAGTCACCACCAGGCTCCTGGCACGAGAGCAAGCCGCACAGGCAGGATTACCCCTGCGGGAGGGTTTATGTGCAGCCTCCTTTAGCTGCCCATGGCCCCGSCGAGGGAGCTCCTCACTTAGCCTGGTGCTGTGATTCACACTCCAGAAGGGAGGATGTCAACACGTGGAGATAAGGCCTCTCTGGGTGCTAGGACCTTCCTGTCTGGGATTTGAGAGAAAGAGGCCTCTTCTCACGCAGGAAAGTGCTAAATGCCCTGGTCTGGACCATCTTCTCCTTCCCAGGACCTCAAGAGACAGCAACGGGACCCAATGAAGAGCAAAAGGACTCAGTGAAGACCCAAGCATACCTATGATCTGACCCCTCACAGGAGGGGTGGGGAATTCAGATGGTAAAAGGGCACTGAGGGCTACCAGGTACAGCAAGTACGGCCTTTCTCAAGCTTTTGGTCCTGGATGTTGCAGCCGTGTGCTCTACGAGGCTGTCTGCCCGAGTCCCAGCCACCAGCCTTGGTGGTTTTGCTGAACTGCTCCCTCAGCTGGGCTGCTGGCTCTTCACCCACTGCTGGCTCTAACATAGCCGGGTAGGTTACCTTAATATAGGGATTTTCTCAACGGCACAGGCCTAGATGTTAACAGACGTGCTCCGAGGATCAAAATCCTGCAGGTCTCAGGCAAGCGAACCTCAGTGTTTGGCAGCAAGGAGAGCAAGGCCCACAGAAATGCACATGGCCTCTCCCACTTTCYTTGCACAGATCTTGTGCTGTGCAGGCAAAGGCTTTTAATCGCTTGGGCTGCTCAGCTGCAGTTATCTAACATAATCACATACTAAAACTTACTTTTGCGATGTTGACCAGCAGACATATTTATGTGGTCAGCAAATTCATTCAGTTTTATGTAGTCAAATATATACAGGTGCTGGTATGCGCATGTATGTATATATGTATGCATGATGTATACAAATGCTGTAGTGTGTGTGGTAACTTAAGGGACATGCAGATCCTGGTGGCTTCAAATGTTGCTGGCCTCATCAGTCTTCTGAGCAGGGATCTGCAGGGTCAGCACTTTAAATCTGCAGGTAAATGCAAACTGGTAACATGTGCAGTCCAAGCGTAGTAGTGTTTGATCATAATTTTGCTAAGAAAAAAAAAAAGAGAACAACCTTGAAAAGTCCATATAAATTTTGCTTTTCAAATAGAAAAGTATGGTGTTTTCTTCTAAACACAATCATGTTTCCTGTTACAAATACCAAGGCAGGAGAGATAAATCTTAAGTTTCTAGAAATTCAGCTTCACTTCTTGCAATGCACACAATGTTCCTTGTATTTGAAAAAGCAGCTGACACGGTCCATGAAGGTGGAACAATTCCAACAGTTTCATCTCTCCAAGAGCTGAATAGAAACGTGTTCACATTTCTCAGAACAGGAGGCTCTGACGATGCTTCTGTTGTGGGCCACAGGAAAGGATGAGCAGATACAGCCACTCTTAGSAGTTTGTGGATCTAACCATTTGTCTTAGAGACAGAGAGAGGGGAAGGTTTGAACTTTTTGTTTCAAACTCTTCTAACTGCRACACGCAAATTTGATGAACTGCTAATAATTTTTTTTTTAATTGAAGAAAAATCTTTTTTTTTCTTCTCTTAAAGTTGCTTAACAACCTCCTGATTCCGTCTTATAGAAAACACACACACACACAAAAAAAGGCTGCTTTCTAAGAAAAAACAGGAGGGGTTAATCATGCCTGTTTGGCTTMTCTTCATTTTACACTGCAGTGCTACTAATGGAAAGAGGTGGGGAAAACATCATTTCCATCACGTTTTTTACTTGCTTGCATAAGCTTCTCTGTATTAAATACAGGTGAATTTAACAAAAGATAGTAAGCAGCAAGTGAGTGTTTTGTCTAAGTGAAAACAGGCAACTACTGGCCTTTCAAATGACTTACTGGGCGCAAATGGGATGCGACCCTACTAAATAATATGGAGTGACTGAGCAGGTGCAACCTTTAATGAAATAACTAGCACGGCTCATGCAAGCAGGGGGTTTGGACTAGGTGATTTCTAGAGGTTCCTTCCAACCTCAACCATCGTGTGATTCTGTGAAGTGGCATCACCTTCCAGCGCGTCCCAAAGTTATCGTCACCGAAGGACGTGGCTGCATTTCCTCCCCTCCCAAGTATCCTTCCGAGGGCCTGTCAGGGAYGTCTCCCACATCATCATTGTTGGGATTCACAGTCACTGGGCTGTTATTTCAAACGCCTGTGGAAAAAAATCTCCCATAATTTAGAGTTGGYGGGTATGACTATTATGACAGACTTTATTCTGCTAAACGACCGTGATATTTGGTAATTACAGAGCTGTGTGTGTGTTTTCTGTGTGTAATTAAACATAGATTATTAAGACTCTGTCTACCTTTTCCAACCAAACTACAGAGCTAACTAAAAGTCTGGTACTGGTCTGTTTATACAAAYAATACTTCTGGTGAAATCAGTATTTTGATGTGGAATGAAAACTTTGTGGAATCATTCCTAATGTCCTATTTTAAAGCCAATTTACACAAGTTTAGTCAGGTTGTATTTTGATATATTTTAATCAGCACAAATATTTCAGGGTTAAAATTATGTATGTATCTAATGCAGAAAATTAGATGTTGGTATGTCTGTGAACAGTAAATAAAGTGTAAAATGACAAAAACATTTTTTGTTACATATAATTTTCTCTTTATTAATACTGATTCTGCTTTAATTACTGCTTCTACAATATCAATAGCTCCCTCTTCATTTTTTTTYGATTAAAAAATGTGGCTTCTGGTCATTTTCTACAGTTAAAAATATTTAAGTTTATAAAACTTCAGCACCCACTCTRCCTTTTTCCCCAGTAGTTTCTCACTCACTAAGTAGGTGATATGGGAACTACTAGGTCGGATATGCTGTACCAGATAATATAAATACTTAAATACAGATGTCACTTGAGGCCCAGTTCTATAAAAAATACCTATAAAAGGAACTTGTAAATCATAGAGAAACTGAGCATAAGGGGCATCAAAATGTCATCTTTTATTTTTTTATATGTTAAAAAAAAAAGACCCATTTTTTAATTATATTTTTGGTACAACTGCCAGTGAAGGGGTTTCCATAGACTCCCTTGATAGCCTATTAAAAATGCCTAAAWGTGCTTAAACTAAGACATCCTTACTAAAAATTACAGGGCTTTCCTCGGTGAAGATTTGCTGTTACTTGGAGAACAACGAAGATACGCCCCGTAACCCTCCTTGGCTGGGCAGACACACAATCCTCCTCTTGCACAGGCTCCGAGTTGCCCTTTACTTAAGGGCACACAAATGTTTTCCACCCTGGCTGCCCATTTCAGCCTCTCCCAGCCGCTGTCCGTGCTCGGGTCGCTGTTCGCATGGGGACGAGCTCTGCAGGCTGCTCATCCTCACGCCACCCTCACCTGCTTTTACAACCCACCMTAGGGAAATGGGAACATCTCGCCAAAAAGCCACTCGTGGATGCGAGTGAATTATTAGGTGGCGGTAGGAGGCTGTGGATTGGCAGGTCTGAGTGGCAAGCTCGGCTACGCCTTTTATTCACTGTGTGTCTCCAAATGTATGTAGCACCCTGCGCTTCCAAAGATGTGGAGTGCTCTTTAATTTAGACAGTATGTGCAAAACAAAAAAGGTGCAATCAGAACGCAGTTGGTAAATGGGCATTTTCAGAAACACCAACGGCTCCGCAACAACCGTTGCACTCGTAACACGCCCCGGCTGCAGCACGCAGCCGGCGCTMTCGGGGCGGCGGCGCCCCCAACATGGCGGCGGGAGCCCCAACATGGCGCCGGGGCGCGCGCGGCCGTTGGGCGCGGCCCGTCGCGCGGCGGGCGCACGCGGCGCCTCTCGGGCCTCCCGCGCAGGCGCCGCGTCACGTGCGCGCGCCTCGCCCGCCCCCGCCGCTCCGGCCGTGACGCAACGCGGCGCATCTACGGCGCGCCACTGGTGACCAAGCTCCTCACAAGCGGAGGCGGACGGCTCCCCCCGCCGGTAAGCG
>NW_020455466.1:4366474-4404199 GCF_003342845.1 Nothoprocta perdicaria | reverse complement strand
AGGCAGGCACGCAGGGGAAGCGGGCGGGGCGTGGCCGCGGCGTCAACCGCCGCGCGACGTCATCGCCCTGCGCCGCCCCGCCCTCGGCAGCGGCGCCGCTGCGCGTGCGCGTCGTGAGGGCCGCGCGCAGGCCCGCAGCGGCGTCGCTCCCTGCTCCTTTGTCCGTTTAGCCGCTTTCAGCCCCGAGGCCGCGCTCGGGGAGCGCGGGTGGCGCCCGGGCTGCCGGGAGCCGCGGGGCGAGGCCGCGGGGCTTCCCGGGGACAGAGACACGTGCGGCCATTTTCCCTTCCCTCCCCTCTGCTTAAGTCATCCAGCAAACCGGCCCCTGGAGTCCGCGTTGGTTGGTGACGTGTCCCTGTGGTTCTCAGCTCCCTGGCTTTCCCAGCCCGACGGAGAGGGCTGAGGAAAGCAAACTGGCAAGACTCCCTGCACAGCTCCTTCAGAAAGGGGCAGAGCGGTGCGTGGCCTCGCCAGGAACCTGTGGGTGAAGGAAACCCAAGTGYGTGAGGTGGCCTTCCAGGGAGGAGATGCTAGCCTGGGTCACGGGGCTGATGGTGCTGATTCCCTGTGCAGCTTTATGCAACTGCTGGGGCATCTGAAGCACAAGGTTCATTTTACACTCTTGTGATAATAAAAAAGGGTAAAAGCCATTAAAATCTACTGTGATCTTCACCCTGTAGTCATTGGCGACGCCAAATTTCCTGTGCTCAGTGTTTTKGGGGCTTTTTTTTGGTTGTTGCTTTTGTTTCCCCACCTTTGAGTGGTTGCCTTGATGTAAACCTGTAAGACTTGGAGCTTTTCTTGTATTTGCCATACTAAGCATGATGGTAGCAGCTAGAGAGTAGTAAAAGATGGGATCCCTGCACTGCAAGGTGTTGGGAGCAAGAGTGATTTGCAGGTGGTGCAAAACAACAATAGACCTAGCATAAAATTTAAGCAGTGGATGTAACTTGCCAAATTCTTATCTTAATAATTTCAAGATGTGGCCTGTAAAGACCAAAACTTTTTCCAGTCCTGTGCCAGAACTGGAGTAATTTTATTTTTGCGTGAGGCTGGAGCTTTGGATGCTGGGGTGTGTATTTTCCCCGGGTCTCACCTCTGCATGAAGGATGAAGCCATTARGGGCTTTGGTTTGCCGTCTCCCGGGCTGTTCGCAGCCAGGGACATTCATCACAGAGGTAACAGTACAGTCCCGCCACCCTCCTTTCATAAATTATTTCCACGTGGACATATAATCAGATTGCAGCTTTTATGTATAATATACGGAGCTTGGCAGTAATTGTATAATCCATACATTTAAAACGAAACGTCACATGTGCTGGTGTGACAGCACATTGATGGAGTGTGACTTTTTCAGTATGTTCAAACATGTCACTTTTATTGGCATTTTGGGAAATGTAATTCAAACGAGCCGAGTTAAAACACAGCCAATCCTTCGCTATCATTCTTCTGTAGGAAATACTGTGTGTTAATAGTATCAGTAATTTCTGGTTTATTTACAGGGATGTTTCCTGTGTTGGAAACTTCTTAACAACTTACGTTTGTGACCTCCTTTCAGAGGAGAAAACATTATTTGGAGGAAGAATGTGCATGAACTAGATATCACAGAAAATGTTTTACCTGCTTCTCAAAGGGCTGTTGTGGGGCACAGGGCGCCTGTGCGGGGTGCGCGCGTCGCCCCGAGGGGGCGGGGGGGGCCTGGTGACACGGGTGCCGTGGTGGCCCCGCAGCCCGGCGGAGGGAGCAGAGCGAAGGGCGCCSGTGCGCGGGAGCAGGAGGACGAGGCGCCGGCAGCCGCGTGCGACGGTCAGCGCTCGGTGGCTGCAGCTCGGGGAGGGCAGCCGAGGAGGAGGGATGTCCAAGGGGTTTTGCTTTGCAACCCTTCACGTCTSGTTTGGGTGCCCGGCACTTCACGTGAGGGCTTTCTGGCTCTGTCTGCGTTTGCGATGAACTCCCTTACACCACAAATATCTTTCTGAAAGTTCGGCTGACTAGGCGGTCTTGTTTTCTAAGCCTGTCACTTTTTGTGCCTGTGTGAAGATARTAATTTGAAGTACTTACTAAATAGTGTGAAACCAGCGAAAAAACAAAATGTGTGAAGATGTCGTTGTTGTCAGCTCTAGCTTATTGATGGAGGAACTCCAGAGGCTTCCTTGGCTTTGTGGGAAGAAGTTGAGGATTTAAAATAAATGAGCTCTCCCCATCGTGCTGCTCTGAAGCCCCCAATTCTGGTCATGGAGCTTGCAGCTGGTGCAGTTCCTGCATCTGCCAGAGAAGTTCTGTGCATAATGAGAAGTATATAGCCCATTCTGTCCCTTAAATGCATGGGGGGACTCTTAATTTCATATAATTCTAGATCTTTAACATATTAAGACCAGGCTGCGTCTACATTTTTAGACTAAAATGAAGCCTAGCTACCTTCTTTCCTCAACAGAAAATGGAAGATGACCAGTAAATGCAAGTAAATTCACGGATCTCTTTGCAGAGAAATAACCCTACTACCRTTCAGAGAAGGCAGGGGTGGTGTTCAAAAGTAAAATGGGTATTTGCGTGACTTAAGACTGCTTTCCAGTCCTGCATTAAAGTTGATGCCTTTTTTTTTTTTTTTCCTGCTTGTTCTACACCTTATTATCTCTGTAGTCTGGCCKGCTACCGCCTGTTACCCTATGGGTTATATTTATCTGGGGTAGGAGGCTGCAGCTGGCCTTGGTTTGCTTGTTTACAGGCCTGAACTGTACTTGCCTTTGTCTTCCTAAGTCTCACAAGTCCAAGTCTGTGTGTGTGGCACATGCAGTGGCCAAGGAGGAGGCACTCAGCGTGCCAAGGGTGCGCAGTGCTTAACTCTCTTAAGACGGACGTAAACGCTTCTAGATGTTTTCTAGCCTGGTATTTCTTTTTTAGAGTTACAGTCAAGGAGGAAGTTCCTTGTTACGCTTAGCCACCCTCTATGATTGTTATCGCAAAAGAACATCTCAAAATATAGGTGCAAAAATGTAAAAAATACATTTACCTATGTTTCTTTTTGGATAATGAATTTTGCTACATCTTGTAAGTGCAGTGAATTTTAGCAAAGTCATTAATCTTTATAGAAGTATTTTTTTCATGTGACATTTTTATTTTGTGATCTATATAGCATTGTGGTATAAAATATTTTTGTATATATCGTAAAGGTTTGAAAAGCATTGAGGCCTTTAGAAGAATTCTAATTAAAACAAACTGTTCTTATTTTGATTGCTCTAAAAGCTCTATTATCCCTGTTTTTTCCTTTTGYAGTGTGTGATTTCTCTTTTAAGATGGGCTTTTAAACTCGAGCTTGCCCTGGAAGCTCTCATGGCCCGCCACGCTTTCCTTTCTGCGCRGGTTAGCGCTCGGCTTGCTTGGTTTCCTTGCTCTTTGGTGAGTTGGGGACATGCCTACGTTTGCTCTAAGTGGGTGAGATGCAGTCCAGGCTTGGCTTGAAGCCTTTTAGGACATCTTTGTCAGAAGGCAGCGTGCCTGCTCTGTCTGTGAAGGCGGTGTGTAGCGAGCTGGCACCGGCCACGTGTTGGAAGGAGGGTGTGAGCAGGGGCGGCTGAGCTGCCTTGGCTCACACGAGGCAGCCCCAGCCCTGCTGCTGGGCTGCTCCCTGGGGCTCTGCTCCTTTGGGCTCCTCTGGTGCTCCTGGTAGTATCAGCTGGAGTGTGGGTGTGCGCGAGCTGAGCGATGCCCGCAGCAGGCCCGGAGCCTGCGGAGAGGAGCCAGGCTTGCTGTGCGGGGGCTGCACCTGCGCATGCAGCCCCTGTGTGGCACTGAGCGCGGGCTGCCTGTGCCTTTCCTTAGCTTCTGCTGGGGCYGCAATAGCGCATCGTATCGAGAGGAGTCATCCCCAGTGCTTGGGAAGAGGGTACCAAAATACAGAAATTAATTCAAGGGAAAATGCTGCTGTCTCTCCTAGCTCCTTGTGCTTCTGCGGGGGTTCACTGATGTGCGGCTTGGGGTTGGGGAGCTACAGAAAGCACAGAAAAAAGCGGTGCTTGTGTTTTCYACTCCATTTTCATTCTTTATTTCCTGTTTTAAATTTCTGTGATCTCTAGAGGTCCCTTTCAACCTCAACTGTTCTGTGATTCTGTGAAAATGTTGGTAAAATGAAAGCTATTTCTTTTCACGCTGCCCGTGTGAGGCAAATCTTGCCTAATTGACCTTATTCCTTAAAGGGAATTTATCCTACCTTATGCAAGATAAATTATTGAGTAGGAAAAAAAACCCGAAAGCATCCATAAGCTGCAGTTATTTGTTTGTTTTAGCAGTAACAGAATAAAGTGCAATGAATACTAGAAATTACTGGTTTCGTATGTGTATCCTTGACTGGGCACAGTCTGATTGCCACAAGTCAGAGATAATTTTTTTTTTTTTTTTTTGGATCGAATCCAGCACAAGGATAATATCTAAGTTCAAAGATGCAGTGCATAAAAATGTTTTATGGATGTTGTCTTCAAAATCTGCCAACTTCTCTATTGTTTTCCGTGTAACTGGTGCAACAATGGAGTGATTTGCATTGCATTTGTGTTCTTTCTCCTTGTTGTTCAAATTTTCATTTTAAATTATTTACAAGTCTGAGGCTTGAAGATGAGAGCCTAATGAATGCTTTTAAAAATAAACCTTTGCTTTAAACGTCTTATGCTTTGTGTTTTGAATTTATAACACAAGCCTTAATGAATAGTTTCCTAGTTACTCTCATCTTAGAATTTATGAGCTGTCCTATTTACCAGTTTTACCTATACAATAGGAAGATAATTCTTGTTTACCTTAAATGAACTGTTCTTGTTAACAAGCTTAAACTACCAATTAGGGCTAATATAGGAATAAATAAAATGTCAAACCTTTTAGCAGTTCCCAATCCAAAGGTGCGCTCTTCAGTTTTGGAGCCGTTTTCTGAGTAGATTCCTTGTGGGAATCCAGCCTGCTCTGTTTTGCTATCTCAAGAACATACCAAGTTAGTAGAATTTATTTAGGAAAAAACAGTGGTCCGTAGGCGCCCTTCTCCGAGGACGAAATTTCCTGTGTGGGTGGAATTCCTATGTGGGTGCCCAGCTGGTRCCGGTCCCTGTTGCAAGGCTTTTCCATAGCTGACTCAGTTTAAAAAGCATAGTAGGACTAGCAGTGTTTGCTGTATTTGGACTGTACGTTAATGTAATTTAATCAGCAAGGTAAGAAAGCCTGGAACCAGAACTTGATGTTGTTTACCTGAATATAAATTGGAATATCTCCATTTTTTWAAAAAATTGTGTCAAAATGACCCAAATCAGAATCTGACACGGTACTCTGTCTCATAATTTCTGCTTATGGAAAGGAGAAATAAAACCAGATTTTCTGAGAGAGATATTTTGAGATGTGATTTAACCCCCCAAAGTGGTGCCTAGTTTTAGAACAGAGGTTTAAATATACAGTGTTGCTTGTTTTTACTAGGAATTAGTTGGTAGAGACTATACCAAAATGCAACCTTTTTAGTTATTTGTGATTAGAGGTTAGTTCTCAAAGCTACTGACTTGTGAGTTTAGTTGAGAGCCATCCCCCAGCTAGGTAGCCAGAAAACTGCAGCCAGGTGCTTTATTATTTGGCTCCCTGACGGCTGCACATGGAGCCGGCGGCACTGCCCGTGTCCCTGCCTGCTCTTCCCAGGGGCTGCCGSTACCATTGCAGTGCGTTTGGGTGCAGCGAGGAATCATCTTTCCGCCGGAGATGGAGAAGCTTTAAGCTTTGCATAAAAAGGATGTATTGCTGGATGGGCTGCTTGTAGGGGCAAGAAGAGGCATGTAGGTAGAAGTGTTATAGAGACTGGCAAATACAGGCCTTTATYCAAGTCTGCTTCCGATGGCAAGAAACTTAAATTATACTTGAAATGCAAAAAAAAAGTAGTAGTGTCGTTGGTAGTATAGAAATGCAAGGAGTCTGTCTCATTTGGGGGTCAAATAATATTTAYGCTTTTATTGAAAGTACTGATAGGTTAGTAGATCTGTAATTGGAGAATTTTGGATGAAATCTAACCTAACTGACACAGCTGAAAAAACTTGATATTAGCATGGGCATATTTTCATCTTGATTATTTTTTAARTTTTTTTTTCATCCTTGTAAATTATATTTCTAAGCTAAATGGTATCTGTTTGGGGAGAAGAGACCTACTTTGCATAATGTTTAAGTTTGGTTTGAATAAAACACCTAGATAGAACAGAGAGAGAGGGTGATACATGCACAGAAATAAAATTGCAGATGGATTTTTTTTTAATATAAAACAAGATGTTCTGAATGTTACAATTGTCTAAACCATCAGAATTGCCAAGCATAAATAATTACATAATTTCACACTTTCCTGTGGAGTCAGACCCTGATTAAAAAGTTGACAGCCCGAGAGAGTCCGCTCTTTGACAGTGATGTCTGTATTTCCTAAATTTGTATAAACTGAATCTCAGAAAACAGACTGAGCTTTAAGCAATTTACTTTGAATGAGAACCCTCACTGACAAATGAAGCATATTCTTTTCATAGGATTTGGAAATTTTAAATGCTTAGATATTTCAGCTTTTCCCCTTTCAGGTAGTGTATATTTTGCTGATTCCAGGTCTTCTCGCTGTTTTGGTCCTCTCTGTCTGTCAAGATGTTTGATGTTCATATTTCCTTTTTTATTCCTTCTTCCTTGCTGTGCTTTTCTTCTTCTTTTTCTTAAACAAATAGATGATATGGTAATATGCTCTCTAATAGGAAAAAGGCGTTGTTTAACTCAGTTGGGGTACCACTAATCCAGTCACCAAATGTAACCATAACACAGCATGCATTTTAATTATTAAATATAATGGAAACTCTGCATTTTAAATCTAGAGCTATAAACCACTTGTTTGAAAATGCACAGTTCAGCAGTATGGTTTTTAGCATATAGTGAATTACAGGGCAGTATTCTTTGATCAGTTATTGCTAGTTGAAGATCAGTAGCGCTTAGTGCTTGTGTTAATTTTGAGAATACAAATAGGAGTCACTGCGGGTCAAAGTGAAGTTCAGTCCAGTTTATTTTTAATCATTTAATAGTCTAGATAAAGCAATGCAGAAACTATATAGATAATACAGAAATTCCAGTCATTCCAAATAAGRATAACTTAAAGGAAAATTTTCCAGACTAATCCTCAAATTGTTTTTTTCTTTTTAATCATTTAATTTTATAATCCCTTCAAATGTTTTCTAATCATCTTTTAACCATCTTTTTGAGGGTTGTCTTTCATACATTTATTTTTTAAAGTTCCAYGAAATGATCCTAAGGCACTTTTGGTGTCTAGGTACTGAATAGCAGCTTAAAGGCAGAGCAGTTGTTTTGTGTCTGCTCATGTCAAGTCACTACCTATTTTTTTTTTTTCCTAATGTATATACATTTTCCTATAAATTCTAATATAAATAATCCTAATGGTTACCCACTACATTTTAACATAAAAAACAAACAAACAAACCCTCTTGGAGTGAGTGTGGATTTTATTGTGTCATCATGAACATGTATTAATCCAATGTGCATGTGGTGACAGGCTTGCCCTGCTCTATTCCCAGAACTGTGGGGGAATAACATTATTGAACAGCTCTAGCAGCCTTTTTAGGCATCACTGTCTCAAAAATGTTTCCTAATTTCCTAAGGAGAAGGAAAGGTACATAAATATATATATTTTTTTCTCCCAGAGATATGAGATTAGTTACTTAATATTCTAAGGGACTAAAGGGGACTATGTAAGGTGGTTGTTTTTCCTTTTTTTTTTTTTTTTTTTTTTTCCTCTCCTGTTGCAGCTTCTTCCAAGTTCTTTTTCCTCTCTTGTACTTACTGTTTGTAAGAGACGAGTGCCTAATTTAGCCCTCCGGACTCCACTTTGTGACCCAGACATTTAAAATTTTGCCTTGAAATGCTCAGTAGTGCTAGTGGATCTAGACTTATGTCATTTGGGGCTAATGAATTTTGGAAATGGAGTCCTGACTTTCATTCCAGGATAGCACCCTAACTGCTAAAACATTTTCATTATCTAGCTCACCCTTCATTTTTCCTTTATCTTTTTCCTTTTGTGAATCTGTCATAAGTGCCATAAATTGATAACTGATTTTACGGTTACTGCTCTTACTGTCAAGTCTGATTGTTTTAAGGATACCGTTTTCATCAAACACCAAATTTCTCAGTCTTTCTCTTGCTGCTTGGTATTAATCTGTATTGCCAGTTGAATTAGAGTTTTACCCATGTCCATTAGACCCTTAAAATGTGTACTTTTGTAGTGTTTTGTTTGTTTCTTTGTTTCTTGCTCATGTGCCTTCTTACGAGTATGTGACAGAAGGCTTTGTAGTTAATACCTTTCTATTACATTTCTTTTCTTTATACATACACCAGAAATATCCTTTGCTCTATATTCTTGTGCCTTGAATTTAGCTCATAAAACATCTTCACATCCTAGCTATTACTGGAATTTACCTAATTATCCCTGCCTATTTAATCTTAGGAATTTTGTTCCGTTAAGGTGGAAGGGTAGATGTTCCTTCCAATGCCAGAGTTTTTCATCTCTTTCTTTGTTCAAGTTGCCAGTTACAGGATGTAGAAGTCAGCCTGGGTCAATAATTTTTATTTCCAGTCCTTTGCATTTTTCCTTTTGGCAGAGGAAAAACTAGACATTCCTGGTGTCTACACGAAATACAATATGAGAGAATTCACCAGTTTTTCTTAGAAGAACCATAACTGCCATGCTGGATAAAATYATCATTTCCACAATAGCCAAGGAAGGAGCAGGAGCCCACTTGGTGGGTGATAATAATGGTGTTGGTTCCTGCTCCCCCCGTCCTCTACACATTTTCCTCCTACATGTAGGTAATACAAGCATTTATGGATATATACTGGCCTTTTCTGTCCTAAGTCTTTGGCCTTAATGATGTTTGTATTATTCATGTGTTACATAAAAATAAAACAAARCAAAAAACCTGCATGTAAAGTCATAGAGATAAATATGAATTCAGGCTAGAACAGGATTAGATGTATAAAGTTTTACCAAAAGAGTACTGGTGTTGAGGCAGTTGTCTGAAGCCTTTYCTACAAAACGCCGCTGTTGGAGCTCTGAAGGGATGGGTGGCAAGCTCCTCACATTAGCAGAGACCTCAGGCAGAGAATTGCCGAGGCAGAGCCTTTTCTGATGAAAGAAATTTAAATTATGGGCTCTGACAAAGGCTAATTGAACGAGGAGGGAGGCTTTGCCAGCGGCAGCCRTGGCCATCCCTGAGCTGGAAATGTCTCGCAGCCCCCGTGCGGCTGCGGCCGGCGCCCGAGCGCTCCTCGCGTCGGTGCCTGCCCGCCTCGGCTCRGAACCGGCTCCACGGGGACCTGCCCGGGGCTTTGCTCCCCGCGCCTCTTCCAGCTTCCCAGGCCTCGAAACAGGGAGACATGGAAACTCTGGTGCAGCACCAGAAAGCCCCGTGCTTTGCGCAGTGGTCAAGGGGAAAGCCCAGTGTAACTATTGACAGGTAGAAATGGCCTGTGTTGAAGCCCAGTTGCCTTATTTTCTGGTTTGTCTTGGAACTGGTGATTTTCTTTTTTTAGTTATTGCTTTTCATGCTATATTAAATAAAGGTCTTTAAATACCTTTTAATCCTTTAGCATTGCATCAAATCGGAATGCTTTTTTGGCTGCCTTTTGGTCAGAGTTGGCGGTTGGGGATGGCGGTTGGGGATGGCGGCTGCGATGGCGGTTGGGATGGCGGTTGGCGCCTCGCCGCCTCCTCACACCTGGGACTCTGTGGAGCCTGCCCCCAGCATGGCGGCTCCCCTGCCATGGGTTCCCTGGGCCACATCCTTCGCTTGTGGCGGCTCCTTGGGAACGTCACCGTGGGAAGGGCACGGGTCAGGTCACGGGCACGGAGCCTGCTCCCCTCGTGTCCTGTCCCGGTGCCACCCAGTGTCACCCTGGGGCCCAGCAGCAGCGCCATTTTACCRGAGTGCTCCTTTGCCTTCCCTCCCGTTCCTCTGTTGCCTTCCTCCTGGAGCAGATTTTTTATTTATTTATTTGGTCATCTCTAAAAAGAAAAAGCATACCAACTCTTAAGTAGGAAGTGAACTTTTACAGCTGAGTTATAAATCCCCCAAACTAAGAGGTTTATAATGGAAGTGCTTCAGGCAGGAGAGGGGAGGAAGGGGTGCTATAATACATATGTAACCTTTTTTTTTTTTTTTTCCTCCTCTTAGTGAATAGACCGTTTAAACTAAATTAAGTAAAGGATATAAATTCTGTTGTTTCAGTTTTTAATATTTCATGGCTGATTTTATAGATAAAAATTACATTTAACAATAAATATGAAGAAAAATTTATACAGCCTGTTCTAGTTTGATATGGAACAGCAAATCCCATTTCTCTGTAGCTGTAAAGAAAATTCATTATAATGTCTTTGGTTGTAAGAGATGTCTTCATTGTGATTAGTTACACTGATAATAAAACAACCTTTTTACAAATGGCACAAGATACATGGGATCTCATGTGTCTGCCTTTAATAGCATTGAATTTGTGCGTTTCCTACCTTTATTCTGGAGCCTTTTTTTTTTTTTTCTTATTTTAATTGGGCACTTTTAAAATCTGCAGGTTATTAAGCAGAGCTTAATATAGCTTAATTTCTCTTTTCAAATGTTCTAGAAAAGGCATTATTAATGTAGCTAATCATTCTTGAGTTCTCTAAATAAAAAAGCTAATTTTAATTACATGAATGTGTTTTAATGCCATTTTGTTCASTTGTGAATAGCAGATTGTGGAGATAAAATTTTGTTATCTGACTTCACTTTCTGGATCATTTTTAAGCAGCTAAAGAAATTTCTTGAAATTCTTGCAAACGGCTTGTTCCCAGCAACTTCAGTTGCATGCAAACATATTTGCGCATTGCTCCTGTTATTTAAAACATAAATTTTTACACTAGGATGCCTGCTTAGCAGTTAAGAGTCTGAGTATAGGCTTTTTGCAGGGAGGAATTCATTGCTATTAAGGGGGTATTTTTTCTCTGTTATTCTTTTGTAGGTGCCTCTGCGAACATTTTGATCTCCTAAGCGCACTGGTTCAGAATGAGTTTGATAAGAACCTTTGCATATTTATATTGTCATAATTTGTGCTTTTACAAAGGTTTTAACAAGTAATTTTTTTTTTTAATGTGATGGAAATAATATCAGATGCTAGGCTCTGGAAAAATGGTGCATATGCTACACAAGTAGCAGGCTTAATGTTTAACTTTAAAACATGTCTAAACAAAACATGTCTAAACAAAATGTTGCTGATCTGTAAGCTTCAGTTTTAGATTTTTTTTCTTGTTTGTTACAGCTAAATAAAAGAAGTCCTGTAGCACTTAAAAGCACTTTTTTTTTCCAGAAGTGCTCGGCTCGGTTTGTAACTAACTGGGCTGGTGAGCAAGCTCCGCTGCTGAGAGTATCAACCCAAGATTCTGCCCTATCTAGAATGGGGAAAAACGTGACTTTGCAGGAAAACCCTGACTGCGCACGCTGCCTACATTCCCTCTTTATAAAGCTGTGGCGCAGGTAGTAGCCAGTGAAGGAGGAGCTTGGGGCCCTGGAAGGCTTTGTGGGGTTTGACCTGAGTGACAGCCTACTTAGCAGCGTGTCACTGTTTTCCTAGGGAATGTTGCACAGCTGTAGCTTTTTCTTCCCCTTCAGTCTCCACGTACTAGATATTGCTGCATAATGTTTTCTTTGTTCATTAGAACATTGATCTTAGGAAAGTTTGTAGGATTGATTTTTAACTCAGGGCTTTTCAGGGAATTAGCAGTATTTTTAGCAATAACACTCTCCTCACACATTCCCGAGAGAAAGAAAGAGTAATGTATAGAGGAAATTTAAAAGCAGCATACGCAAGTTCCCTGAACCAGCTCCTGAGGACTCCTTGCAAGGGTAGGATATACCTCAGAATATCAAGAAGAGTTTGCACTAGATATCTAGAAAGCTAACACGCAAGATGCAGCTGTTAGGTAGAGGAACACGAAGCTTTTGCAGATTCTGAAGATAACGGTGTTGTCCCCAGTGCAGCTGATTTGATGCTGCCCCTCACAACTGCACAGCTCCGTGGGGAGGAAGGAAAATCTGCACTTCCATGCGAGTCCTTGAGCCCCGCGTGAGCGCAGCAGGAGACCTTCCGAAGCCGTGCTCGCGCTTAGGGGTGCTGCTCGTTTTGGAGGACAACCAGGTACCAATCCAGGTGTGCACGGACCTTGTCACGCTCTTTGAAACAACCAGCCATGGTGGAAATGGATGCTGTTGATGAGCAGTGGTGCTTGAAACACGTGTGGTTTTTGCTCCAAAAGCACCAGTATYGGCCGTCCTTTGGGCAGAGAGCAAGTTGGGGCTTCACAGGCACCAGTGGCGACAGCAAGGGGCTGCCTCCTGTCCYGGCCAGTGCTCTGCTGCTTCCCTGCTTGGCGCCTGGCTCGGCGAGGCTGCAAGGAGGATGCTGGTGCTGTGTCCCCCAGCTCCTTGTGCCCTCCTGCCCATCCCTGCCACACACGTGTAGAAATACATCAGGTCTCAATTCTGTGCATGCACTTACCGCAGAAATGTGTGGAACACTTCTGTGTGGACTGCCCCTCTCAGATGAAGTGCAGTGATGGGTGACTTCCCTGTGCGGGAAGCGGCCACCAGGTGTCATCAGAATGCTTTGATTTTTATTAATTTTCCGTCTCGTTCAGAAGCGTGGGGATGCTTTGCATTTTTCTTCGAAAGTTTGGTAAGGTACAAAGAACCCAAAGTGCTTATGCTACCTGTTCAATGAAAAACTCACACAGCGGTTTCTAGCTGCAATACCTTAATAGGCTACTGATCGGAGGAAAACAGGAAGCACAATAAAGCAGCAAAGCGTGACACAAATTATTATRTGTGTTCTTTGCTCTGGTCATTTAAAAGATAGGGATAAAGGCGGTAACCTAAATCATGTGGGCCAAGTTTATATTAGTAGAATGTCATTTTAGAACAAGAAGCAAGGCGATTAAGGTGTGCAGTCAGAAAATACTGATATTCAAAATATGTTAGATTTCCTTTTCTTGCTACTAGGCTCCATCCTCCTTTTTAGGCCCTTTCTGCACTTTTGGTGTCCTAGCATCACATAGAACTTGTTTGGGGCTTTATTTATTTTTTATTGCTATTTAATTTAGCTCTGAATGCATTGGCATATTTACAGTAGTTTGGATAATTTAATGTCGGTTTGGTTATATTCACTGAGCTATTCCTCGGAAAATAGCTGGATAACAAATAGCTGGCAAATTCTTGATAGTTTATTTATTTATTTATTTATTTATCTATATAAGAAATTAAGAGACCCCCCCAAAAATGTATTTCCTCCTTAGCAGATTTTTATAGTTCATACCCCCTGTCTGCATCTTGGTTCAAGTTATCCAGAAAAATCTTCCCAGCACGGAGAAGGGAGCTTTGTTTGCGGGGGCCTTTCCACCGCGTTGGCTGCTGCTCCCCGGGTCTACTACAGGACACGTGTCACCCTGGCTTCCATGAGGAGACCTTGTTGCTTTCCATGTGAAATGGTAGTGCAAAACTGGGATATGACAGCAAAGGGAGAAACAAAATCATCACTTCATGCCTTATAGGTTTCATTTAGTGCAGAAATTGATGAAAATTGGTGTATCTTGTTGAGTACTGAATTCTRGAATAGCCTTTTAGGACAGTAGTATTTTTAACATTTTTCAGGTGTCAGCCTGCAGGTGCCTTTGTACTTCCTCTGCTAAACCTCACAGTCCCCATGCAGGCAGAAGGGTTCTACAGCCCTTGGTAGGAAAGAGATTCAAATTACATTTGCTTTTTTGTTCCTCTCTGAGTCCAATGTTGAAATAGGTCAGAATTGCATCWCACAGAATCACAGAAAGGTTGAGGTTKGAAGGGACCTCTAGAGATCATCTAGTCCAACCCCCTGCTCCAGCAGGGACACCCAGAGCACGGGACACAGGGCGGCATCCAGGCGGGTTTGGGAGATCTCCAGAGAAGGAGACTCCACAGCCTCCCTGGGCAGCCTGTTCCACTGCTCTGTCACCCTCACAGTGAAGAAGCTCTTCCTCACATGCAGATGGAACTGCCTGTGTTTTCATTTGTACCCACTGCCCCTTGTCCTGTCACTGGCCACCACTGAGAAGAGTTTGGCCCCTCCCTACATTCTTCCCGTGTAAAACCACRTTGTTCTGAGAATTCCCACAGACCAAGTGCCTCCTTAGCAGCTGTGGAAAATGTAAACTTCCATCCTTGAAGTTTCCTTTGTGGAACTGATGAACTATCTAAAGTGTTTTGAGTTACACAGTGCTTTTCATCCATAAAAATCAGTGTTATGGAAATAGGATCTTTTCTGTAACTTCAAAAGCTTCTTTTGCATATTTTTTGTTTTATCTATGTCTCACTCTRATAATAGTCAAAATTCTTCAAATTTATAATTCAAAATAGGAATCCTTTTGAGTTTCAAAAAATGAAAATTGGGGGGTTATTCAACACTTTTTAAGTGGTACTAGTGCATTTTTCTCTCATTCCCTATCTTGGACTATCATGTTTATTCTAGCAGCGCTTCAACTGAATGTGGATCCACCTCTTTTGTAGAATGTGTCTTCAGAGTCGAACTGATCAGTGGTCACAGCAGCATTTGTCTGTTCCTGAAGCAAATGGATATTGAACTAGGGAACCTGCCCTTTTGCTCTTCAGTTTTTCTGGTGACCTGAAGAATATATTCTCTATGGCAGGAATTCCTGCTTTCTGTTGTTATTTTGGCCTTTCTTCTTTCTATCSTTCTCTGGAAGTGCTTTTAGTGGTTTGGAAGTAGAAGCAAGAAGGACGGTATGTATGTATCCTATGCAAGAAGGACAGTACTGTGGGGTCCATTTCCCTGTGATACCAGTACAGCCCTTCCTGATACCTATGACAAAATGGATTTAAGGAGTGCAAATTGCCTGAGTTTGTCCACTTGAGTGATGACTGTTAGCATGCATTTTACTTTGTTCCTGTAATTATTGCAGATCTCTCAGTGTGGTAGGTGCTTTGGAAGTCTCTGAAAGCCTATAGCTTATTTGGAAGTTTCCTCTGGAGCTCCTGGTGCCCAGGCAAGATGGGTGGCTCAGAGAAAAAATATCATCACAGCCACATAGCTTGAGATTCCAACGTTCTTACGCTGCAAGGGAAAATACATGTTTGTAGTCAATAACCCCAACGCTGCTCACAATAAAGTTGGTTCTTTTTGAACCAAGAATCTTCCTGTCTCCTGTGTTCCATCTATCAAGAGAGCCTTAAAGGAAGCCAGCTGACTTTGCAGGGCCACAAGAAAGACCTGCGATGTGATTTAGGACGGATGTTCTGCCCTTGAATATGAGTAGTTGCTTATTTGGCACAAAGGTCTTACATTGAGATGAGTTGTTCACGTTCCGTTCTGTGCAGGCTATTTAAAGAGCTCATTAAATGATCTTGCTTCATTGTGTCTATGATTTCATTGAAAGAATTGATTTGTTTGAAAAGAGGAATTTCTAAGGCAAAAAAGGAAAGTCTGTTTTTCATGTGTCAAATCTCTTACAAACACTATAGGTTGATTATTGAATACTTGGAGATGATAATATGCTATCTGAGAAGTGCTTTGCAAATTATAATGCCAGGATTAGCGTAAAGAATAAAAATGGCAGAAGAATTTCATACCTGTAAATGTATTTTCTTYGCGTTCTTCTATATGTAGCCATGCCCCTTTCCTTGAAGAGCTGGCATATGTTCAGAAAGAAAAGTAAATAAATATCTTCCGAGCATTAAGTTAAGAAACTTTGCAGTTCATTACAGGTTTATGGATCATTAATGAATTGCTTGCTTTTCTGATCTTAAATTAAAATTACTACTTTCTAAATTTCATCTGAAGATTAGGAAATGCAAGTCTTAAATTGTAAATCTCAGTTGCACATCTATTAGCATAGAGGAATTCTATACTATTATCTGGACTACCAGAAGAAAAAATAGAGAAAACGCTCAAGATTTCTTGTTACACGCTCATCCAGTGTATGGTGCAGTTCTGTACCAAAGCATCAGTCATTTGGGGACAGGAAGTATTCCTTGGGATGCAATGAAAACATTGGAGGAAGGTGAAACATTCAAACAGCCTCCACGATTGTGACCGCCTGGAGATCCTGATGCATGAAGAGGCGAAGTGTTAGTGTGATGCCTTCCCTCAATAACTGTGCAAGCATCCAACTATCCAAAAGAAGTAAAATATATTTTTACACTTTTCAAAGCAAAGTTATCGGTGCATATGTCTTATCAGCATAGAAATGTGTATATTCACATCCTCACCTCATATGAGGAAACACATTTTCATGTTACAAGTGCATAATGCACAAAAATATGACTGTAACAAAATCAAGTAATAGAGCTAAAGATTCTTAGTTGGAGACTTAGCTGATATTGCCAATAGAGTTGCTGAGCTTAGTGTTTTCTGCATAGAAATATTCAGGCCACAGCAAGCTGCTGCTGCCTTTATTTTTTTTTTTTCAAAGTGTTAACAACAGTTTTTTCCAAATAACCTCAAAATGCCTGAAATAAGGGACGGATGTTTCCAAGCAAAAGAATATAGAGCCTATACAAGTCCATCCCGATATATTTGTGCAATACATGAAGTGGTTGTGTGTCGCTGCACTTCACCTTTTGTTACTTCTCAGAACTAAACTGGAGTCTTTAGAAGGTGGAGGTAGATGCAGAAGCCCCAGAGCTTGTACCTCACATCTTTAGACTTATTACATTAAAAAGTTTCTTCCTCACTTCTCCTATTATGTGATTTTATCAGCATTATAGTGTCAGTACAGCTGTGGAACAGCAAACATTTTAAAAACTGTTATCAAAAATCACACTTTTGAATAGGACTAATCTTTAGGCATGTGCTGCAGTTGCTATAGCTGCAGAGGGATTCTTCTTGCATCCAATGCACACTCCTGAATATTAGTTGATATAATTGAATTCCAGATGCAGAATCTCTGCTACCGGAACAATCCCTTTTTCATCCAAAGTACCCAAGTACCTGGCTCTCTGGAGAGGAGCTTGTGGTCAGGGAAGAGCCCAGGGAGCAAAGGCAAAGGAGGGCCAAGACGGCCTCTCCCGCCTGCAGGAGGGCTGTGGGGTGCGGAATGGGTCCATCCAGTGCTCAGAGTCACGAGCTGGGCAGGGGGGCTCCATCGTACAACAAATCCATGCAGGAAACCAAGAGGTCCTACTATCCTGCCAGGAAATTGGAGGCATTTGCTGCTAAAATAACGTTTTAGAGATAAAACTGTTGCTGAGCAAAGGTCAAAGTGGAGAGAAACTGAGACACGGTTCAGTCTTGTGGTTAGATCTCAGCTGAAATCGAGAGAACTGGCAAATGCTGCGACTGTGGCCCCAGCAGCGAGCAGAGATGATTGCCAGTAACACCCACCCCAGAAGATGCACAGCTGCCCTGAACGCAGCTTCAAGAGAACTGAAGCAAATGTAAAGAAAATTAATTGCTCAAATAACTGAAGGATACTTCTGGAGTGAGATAAAGGCAGCCAGGACGTAGATATTTTCTTTTTATGAGGAGTTCTTTCTAGCAGACGGCATTCCTGCTGATGGGAGCCCCTCTGAGGGATCTTTGGGTGCCAGTTGTGCGTAGCTGGGACAGAGAGCAGCCCACCCTGGGGAGCAGGGAGGCTGGATTTGGGCAGCTTCCTACCCACCCTGGGCTAGGAAGCAGGCGCCTGAAGGCAGCAGTCGGCTCCCGCCACGCGGGCTCGGTGCGCGCGGCCGAGGAGCGATGCTTGGGGCTGCTAAGTGCTCTTGCCGCRCGCCACCGGCGGCCATCGCGGCTCGAGGGTGGGCGCACGGGCCCCACTTGCTGTCTGCGTGGCGAGCTGCGGGATCAGTGTTTGAGGGACTGTGTAACCGTGCCAAGGARCTGTCCTGAGGGCCGGAGCAGGCCGTGCGAGGCCGTGCGAATGCAGCGGGCACAGGGGGACATGGCTGAGCACGAGCCCTGTGTACACAGGGGCGCCAGGGCAGCGAGCGGCCGTGCGGCACGCAGTGGTGCCGGAGCTGCTGCCTCCCGAGCGGGAAGCAGCCCCCTCGGGTGGCTCTGGGCCGCGAGCGCGAGTGGCTTGCGCTTCCCGCCGGAGGTCGGTCTGGGGGTGACAGCRCTTCAGGGCTTAATTCCGTTTACAGCATGACTTTCAGTGAGAGCGGGAGTCAGGAGGGAGTGTGGTGAGAAGGYGGCCGTGCCCCGCTCATTAATAAGGCCTCAGCGCGCACATTTTTGTCAATGGGGAAACCACTAATTATCCAGAGACACCTTTTGATCGTGGAAATTTCCAGTGCAGGCTGTTAGTTCACCGTTGGACAGGGTCTCTGATAAATCAAATGGTCTGAGGGGATAAAGAGCTGGGGATTAGTTTGGTCCTGCCAACTGCATTGTGCAGGAAGGGAAAAAGTGCTTTTCTGTAGGACGTGAAGGAGAAGAGAGTGTCGGCGGTGGCCCAGGACCTGCTGGGCCACAAGGTGAAGGGCCCAGGGCTGCTGCATGGAGACCAACATTGAGGATGGGCTTGTGATACTCATCACTGGCATAGTTTATTCATGCTTCCTAAGCAGGGTGTGTTAATAACCCTTTACACCAATTAAACAGCATCATTTCATCAGGTCTTTTTTCCTTCCTGTGTCCCAGCCGGGGTGCTCGGACCTTCTCCAGGCGCTCAGGCCTCCTCTGCACGGGACATGGCGGCTGCACGGCCGTATGGCCCTGCTGGTCGAGTCCTTAGTCTCAAAAAATAAACACGTGTGGTGGTGCTTCGAGTGTTCTTCTCGTTTCTCAGCATCTTCTTAACTAGCGTCTCATACCCGCTATTGTCCATATTCTAGTCGGTACCAACATTGCGGCTGCTTGATCCCATCAGGAAGTTACCGCACTTACTGCTGTGGTCATGGCCTCATTCAGGGGCCAAGTGAACACAGACTGGGCACTTGGATCGGCAGCAAATTGATGTTTAAATCGTAGCATAAAGTGCATAGATAAGCATTTTGTATTTAGTCGTCTGTTAAAATTAAATGCAACTTCAGTTCTCAATAGCTCATTTCAAAATGAAAAGGTAATAAATGTCAAGGTTTGATTGCCACTTTCCCCCTTTCTCCCTTTCTTCCTCCCCACCAAGCTGTGTTTATGGATGAGTTTTCTAGGGATGATGCCCCTTTAGGACTTGTAGGAGCAGGAAGGTGACACCAGGCAGCTGAGAAAAACCTTTTTGGTAGCAGTTTGGGCAGTTAGAGTTTGTGCTGAGTTTCAAGAGACTTTTCCTCTCTGAACTTTTGTTTCATATCCTTCCTTTTTGTTTTTTCTTCAGGATATGATGTTCTAGGGAATATTTTAGGAGTGATATGGAATGATTGCATAGCTTTTTTTTTCCCCCCCCCCCAACAAATCCCTCTTTAGGCTTTTTTTTCCTTCTTCCCTGTAGCATGTCTAAGCRGAGGAGGGAAAGAACGTTAATTCTTACCATGTTTGTGTGTTGTGCTGGTTTTAGTTTGCTTGTTATTTTAGCTATGGCCATTTCTTCCTTAGAGCTTTTGATTTTAGGACCCTGAGATTTCTAATTCAAGAAAAGTTGAGCATCCCAGGGCAGGTCCCCTGAAAGCTGTTACATTTAGAATATCCTAAAAATAGTTCCAAAACAAAGGTCAGACTTGTCTGCTGAAATTAAAGATGATAAAATATTAAGTATGTAAATAAAACAGCCTTTTAGGGATGCTAAGCTCTTGTAAGTCTCATTGTTCTGCAGTGCTCACTGCTAAATTACATGATCTTTTCTTGGAGAGTTGAACACTGATTTGATTACAAAAAAAGGCTTCTGCTGAAGCTAGTGCTCCCTTTCGTGCTGCTCATCACAGAGAGCTCTGTTAGCCCTGTGCTTAGATGTTGGTTTGATTTTCAGATACCACAAGTTGAAACACCATATGGAAAATGCAGCCTTGTTGCTTTCATTGTACCTGTCTATCTGCTGTGATTTTAATTTGATTTAAAAAAATAATCATTTTTTAACTTGAGCCTTGTAACATTTGAGTGCATATAAAAACTAATAATAGCCCTTTTATTTTATAGGTACTAAGCCAGATGATCTACAATCGGTAATATCCTTGTTGAGAATGGATGGGGAGGATAGTCAGAAGAGAGATGATGCTGATGAGACATCACAGACCACGTTAGAGTCCCTCAGAAATGCGCCGGCAGAAAATTCCGAATGTGCCCCTTCATCCCAGCAGAAAACAAGGCCCACCGCGGGTGGAATGTCCACGGACCTCGAAAAGAAAAGAGAAGAGAATGACACAAATGAAAGGACATCGTCAGAATCTTCAAACCCTGACGTTGCTGAAGTGGATAGGCCTGAAAATGCCTCCAGAAAAAGAAAGCTGAGTTCCTCCGAACACATGGAAGATAGTGAAAGGAAATTACAGAAGGGCCTACTTGGAGAAGCAGTTAGTTTAGTAGATGGAGCTGTAAAGAAGGAAGGAGTCACCAGCTGTCCTGGTGGTGACATATTCAATTCAAATTTGATGTGCCCGCACTGTGATTTCAAATGTGCTGATGGTGCCGTATTGAAGATTCACTGGGAAAATAAACATGCACAAGAGGTTCCAGCTGCTCTGCCTGAAAATAAGCCTTCTTCCGAAGCAAGCAGTGTTAGCTATTCGGTTGGAAACATAAGCAATGATCTTAAAGGCAAAACATGTAATCAGCTTTTCCTCTCCTGCTCTGATAGGGAAAAACACACAACAGAAAGCCACTCTAGACAATCCGAAGAGCAAACATGCCCTCGCTGTAGCTGCGCAGCAGATCACAGCTCAGCGTTACACACACACATTCAGCAAGACGGGGAGCAATCCAGGATATTTTGCTGTGATCTTTGTGGTTTTCGGAGCATTGAGGAAAATCTCCTGACCTCCCACCTCCTTGGCAAGACGCACGTGCGACACCAAAACCTCGCGGCGYGGGGAGGATTTGTGCAGATGCTGACCAAAAAATCCTTTAGTAAACAACAACTTTCTGCAGTCAGGGAGAGGRCTGTGAGAATGAAACCTGGGACCAATAAATTAAGGACAAGGCCTGCTGATAAGAAAGGACTGAGCAATGTTTGCAGTGCGCTGAAAGGCTCRAAAGAAAGCTTGTCTAAACGAAATGATGGCGCTGAAGTTGTTGAAGTGGTACCATCTACGAATGCTGCCAGTGAAAAGCCAACTGCTGTGGCAAAGGAAATGTTACTTGCTTCCAGTGTTGAAGAAAATCATCAAGTCCCTACTGCAATGCTAGCAATGCCAGGACCCTCAAAAGGCATTTTGCCTCAATCAGAACACTCTGCAGCAACCAAAAAACTAGTTAGCAGTTCAAACATGACAAGGAGATTTGATAGACTAGAACATAAAAGAAACTTTGTATTCCTGAGGACTTCATTTGCGCGAAGTAGTTCTTTTAGATTAAAAAGGCAAGTTAAGAGAAGATATAATTTGCTAGGGAGCAGTAGGAAAGGCAGGTGTGATCCTCAGAGCGAACACGTGAAGCGGATCTCCCGCACGCAGCTTAAAGCTGGCGATGCAAGGCCTACGTGGCATGCAGAATTAGAAACATGTGATAAAAACCAATCTGCATCTACTTCAGAAATCCAACATCTTACTCTAGATAGGTCAAATACACTTCCTTCCAGCACTATGGACACAAAAAAATCTCAAATTAAACTTACTGATGATCACAATGTTCCTCATACTTGCAGTTATTGTGATACTGTTTTCCAGAACAGAAAAAGTTTGGAATCTCATGTTGTAAAGCTTCATACGAAAAGGATCCAGTTTCTTTGTGAGACGTGTAGTTATTCCTCTCTAGTCAAGGAGGACGTGCAGCAACACTGCCAGGACAGTAAACACCAGGTGGGAGGCTGCAGATTTAGTTGTCAACTTTGTTCATTTATGTGCTTAAATGTGATAAACCTTCAAAGCCATATGAGTGCAGAGCACGGTATGTCCCACAGTTGCCCAAGCTGCCTTCTCTTTTTCCTAACAGAAGAAGAGCTGGTAAATCATCACAAAAATGAGCAACACGATGAGCCAGCTGCTCCACTGAGTGACAGGGATCTGACCTTGCAAGTGGTAACTTACGCTGCCTTGGAGTTGAACAACAGTCCAAAACATGCAAAGGATATGGAAGTGTCAATGAAAGAGAAAAACCCAGACCCCTCCTTAGCAAATCATAGGAATGAAGCGAAGCATTCTGTCCTCAATAAAACCCAGTTTCAGTGTAAGAAGTGTTTTTATAAGACAAGATCTTCCACGGTTCTTACAAGGCACATAAAGCTCCGACACGCACAGGAGTATCACTACCTTTGCAAAGCGTGTAATCTTTACTCGCTGAGTAAGGAAGGGATGGAGAAGCATATCAAAAGAAGCAAGCACCTTGAAAATGCCAGGAAAAATAGCATTGGGCTACGTTTTGAGGACTGTATCGAAAAGGTCTGTGTCGGTGTTGGTGGTATGAGAACAGTGATGGAGCCTTCCATTTCTGGGAGTGGGAATACTGACYTAGGTAAAGAAATTGTGCATGTCTCATCCTCTACTGGGGAAAATATACCAAGAAATAAAGTGCTGGTACCAGCTGATGAAAGAACTGGGGACAGTAAATTGGTTTTAGGTACTGCACCAAGGAGAGGGAGACRCAAAGGCACTCTTTCTAGGACCTGCCCCCACTGTGGTCTTTTGGCCTCCAGCGTTACCAATCTGACTGTTCACATCAGACGAAAGCACAGTCATCAATACAGCTATTTGTGTAAGCTGTGCAACTATTACACTGTAACCAAGGGGGACATGGAACGGCACTGTGCCACCAAAAAGCACAGGAGTCGCGTTGAAATAGAAGGACTTGGAAAGCAGAGCTCGGAGATCATTGTTGGCCCTGAAGGAGGCAATTTTGAATCAGGAAGCAAGAAAGTTAATAGCCCCACCACTGTTTTGCATGAGCCTGTTGACGATGATAGCCACGCATCAGATGTGGAAAATCCTGTTGTAGAAAATCGGGAAGATGGCCCAGGAAACTCTGGGGTAAAAGCTGAAAATGCCCATCAGCTGCCAGATCTGGAGCATGCTCAGAATTCTTTAAGTATAAAACAAGGTCTGTTTTTGGAAGCAGCTAGGGATCCCCAAGATGGTGACCCGTGCTTGCAGCGGAGAGCAGTGGGTGCAAGTGACAACAAGTGCATTCACTGCGAGTTCGTGGCCCATTCTGCTTCCTCGTTAGAGCTGCATGTGAAACGAAAGCACACGAAGCAGTTTGAGTACTACTGCATGGCTTGTGACTACTACGCTGTCACCCGCAGGGAGATGATCCGGCATGCAGCAACGGAGAAGCACAAAATCAGAAGAGAAACTTATGTTTGTTCTTCTGGGGGGGAAGCAGACACAGGGAATACCGTTAAGGAAGCCACTGCTTTGTCCCAAGAGGAGCGTCACCATGGTCCAAGAGAGTTAGAAACTGGTTTAGATGACACAAAATGTGCCAAAGATGAAGCAGAGGATGATCATAGGAGTAAAAGCATAACCGAGGRTTCTGGCTTAGATGAAACTGCCTCTCCAGAAATGCCTCAAGACRGCCATTCCCAGAATACAGTAGAAGCTGAACTTGAAGAGGAAGCTAAAAATGGAGGCAAAAATCATTTTTGTGAAGCACTCCAGCAGGTTCCTCAGAAGGACCAAGTAGCTGCGCTCCATAAGGAGGTCTCAGTTAACGAAGCAGGTGCTCCGCAGGATCTTCAGGAGAGCGGCTGTGCTCAAGAGCTGCCCCACTCAGACAACGAGTGCCCTGCAGGAAATCAGGAGGGATCAGGTGACACAAACGTGAATCCAGGAACAGGTGAGGAAAGCCTGGAAGCAAGCGGAGAAAACCGTGAAGTAGAATGTAGAAACACAGACGTTCTYGAAGAAATACACCTAAAAGAAAAGAATCCCCCTGGGCTAACTCTTACGGAAACAAGTAGTGCAGCAGAGCAATCAAATGTTGCTGAAAACACTGGGGAAACGGTACAAAATACACATAGATTAGAGGGTGACAGAAGTTTTGAAGAGGAGCCTACTGGGGAGGAGGAAGAAGCCCTTATGGAAGCACAACATGAAGCAGAAGTAACTATAAATAACAGTGTTTGGGAGGCAGATGGCTCAACAGCTGAGGGCATGCAAGGGAGCAGAAACGAGGCTTTGGGAACAGTTACCAGCGCTGATGATAAAGGAAAGATGCTGCCGAATTTTGGCAAGTTTGATTCTTCTATAGTGAGATTGAAGAGCCACCAGGACGGGGAGGCCGCGGAGCAGGGCGCGGAAGGGCAGGCGCCAGCGGGAGGGCAAGGCGGCGAGCTGGCCGCGAAAGCCGACGCGTGGCCGGGCGGCGCGCGGAAGAGGAAGCCCGAAGGGATTTCCCCCGGGGAATCGACGCGCATTCGCTGCGATGACTGCGGCTTTCTGGCAGATGGCTTGAGCGGACTGAATGTTCACATAGCCATGAAGCATCCTTCAAAGGAAAAGCATTTCCACTGCTTGCTCTGCGGGAAGTCGTTTTACACGGAGAGCAACCTGCACCAGCACTTGGCCAGTGCCGGGCACATGCGGAACGAGCAGGCGAGCGTGGAGGAGCTGCCCGAAGGAGGCGCCACCTTTAAGTGCGTTAAGTGCACGGAGCCCTTCGACTCGGAGCAGAACCTCTTCCTCCACATCAAAGAGCAGCACGAGGAGCTGCTGCGGGAGGTCAATAAGTACATCGTGGAAGACACGGAGCAGATAAACAGAGAGAGGGAGGAGAATCAAGGCAACGTCTGCAAGTACTGCGGGAAGTTGTGTAGAAGTAGCAATTCCATGGCCTTCCTAGCTCACATTCGCACCCATACAGGTATGGGAATGCTCCCCTTGCAGCCCCCCTCTGTCAAACGGAGTGGCTTGTGCTGCTGGTCCTCTTCTCCTTGTTAATCTCATAGCCATTTCCCGTGAAATAGGGGATTTCCTRCAGCCTGGCGAACCACTGGTGAAATGCAAAGTCACCAGGTATCAAGTATGGGAAGGAGTGTGAAGGTCTAGCGATGAGACAGCAGAAACTGCGAGAGCCTTGTGAGCACAGCTGTCCTGCTGCCCTTCGCCCCACGCAGGGAGACTGCCTTCCCTTTATCCAGCCCTTTGTTCCTCAGCTCCTGTCATGAAGCAGTGCTGGATCATTATAGGAATTATATAGGAATCATTCAGAGAACAAGTCCTATTGTTCCTATCCAATTCCTATTCCAAGTTAGCTGCACTCTGCAACTTTCTCATCATTCTCTAGAGTCTAGGTAGTTTATTTCAGTTCAGTTCAGTTGCACTTTTAGCATCGTGTAATGCTTCCAGATAGTCATTTGCTATTATATCTCTCCCTAAGAAATACAAATTATAGGCATCCAGACTCTTCATAGAAATAAGCTTTGGGCATTGCAATAGGTCAGTCTTTTTTAGCAGGTAGGGTGTAGTGTCGATGCCGTGCACAGGCGTGTAGCATCTGATTTTGTTTCTGTGCCTAATTATGTTTTCAATTCCCTTTTATGTTTAATTTTAACTGGAAAATTTAAAAACATTTTTTGGTAGAAAAATGCATAAGCTGCAGTTCTAAATTTATGTAAAAATTCACTGCGATGTTTCTATAAACCTGCCATACATTCTTTATTTTAAATAGACAGCTTTTCTAAATCACTGAGCTCTGCTTAGACAAGTGGTGTCTCCATGGCTGAATTTATGAGTGGATTTGAATAATAAATTCACATTTCAATGAACATATTTTCATTAAAACTGTAAGGTTTATTTTACTGTACTTTTAAATAATGGCTTATTATGGAAGCTATAGTTTAAATTCATGCAGTATTTGAAACTTAGTGCATGGTTACAAGGAAGAGAACAAAAAGGTAAGAAAAAAGAAACATAAAAGAAATGGTAATTTGTGGCATAATCCTAAAATAGTTTTTTGAGTTTTTGTAGAAAGGCAAGGACATGACTGGACAACAAAGTTTAACATTAATCGTGAGGAACGAACGCACACATTGTATTTCACATCTTTCAATGCGTTCTCCTATAACCGCAGTATTCATGTGTACCAATAATTCACACACTTTATACTTCCAGCCTGACTTCTGTCCCGTCAATAATGTGTTTATCCACCCAGTTGCAGCTAATATGTAATGTTAAATGCCCTGTGAAGCCTTGGGAGGGACATTCGTGTTCACATGGTCGGAACAGCTCTGTGAGCCCTTAATATGCCCTCTTATGGCAGATAAAACTGAATAAAACTGAGGGGAAGATGCTAATGGAGCTCGCTTTAGAATTCTTTATGCAACTGTCTGGTCAAGACATGTTGCTTATAATTGATGTGTCCATTACTTGAATTCTCTTGTAATTATAGTCAATAAGTCTTGTAAATGTGTTAAAGCTCACTAAAAGCATACAAATTCAAGAACAGAGTAAGGCTAATAATTTAAAATAATCAATGTAGGCATTTCAGCACTTAATTTCCCTTGTGTGTTGATAGCTGATCATTCTTAATCCATTAAGATTTATTTAGTCGTTTACAATGCAAAATAGGTTTGCACTGGTCACTTGTGCCATTTGAAAATGTCCACCAGGTTAAGTGCAGAATGTAGTCCATTAGTCTTCCTTGACTATATGTATTAATTGCATTTAAAATCAAGTTAATGTGGATGTGAAAGTGAGGTAACTATCAATATATGACAAAGCAACCCTACTTACATACCTTACATCATTGATTGTAACATTTAGTAAAAGTTAGTGTACTTTTTTTACATCTTGTGTGTAGGTCTTAGCACAGAGTATATTTGTATTGTGCTTTGGYGGGGCCCTACACATGCAAAGCAGGAACAGAAGACATTTAATTTCGCAAGTCACTTTCGATGGTGCTGTTGGAGGGGATAGAGAAGGGCTGCAGAACAGGCGTTAGTCTCTGCTCTTCCCCCTTAAATGATTTACTTTTCTGATTCTTTCCTGATAAGCTCTGCCTACTCACATAAAAAAGTAATGCGGAGACTTTTGTCAACAGTGAATGGGAAGAAGTTTCTCTTCTGGTCTCTGTTTTCATATTTTGGCAATTTTCCTAGGTGTTTTATATAATTTTTTCTTATAAGCTGCGTGACAATGGTTGAAAAAGAAAGAAATGGGTTTGGGTTATTGGGAATGGTGGTGGAGACACAGCAGCCAGGCAGCCTGACAGCGGCCAGGCAGAGGAGGGCAATGTTTCCACCCTGTGTTACCTACCTAAACAACACCAGGTTGGTTACAGGAGGAGAACTACAGTTTGTTTTCCCATAAATACATTTTTACATAAATGTCTGTATATATGTCTGTAACTGCAKATGACTTCCTGGGTTTTATATTAATTTGAGTAATTGGTGATGGGAATTTGGAGGGGAAGGGAGGTGCTAATGCTGGAAAGATGCAACTAATGATTGCCCGTAAGAGAAACGGACTGTTTCAAAATACCTTTAAATAATGTACGAGATTTTCATGTTGCAAATGAAAAGGAAGCTTTGCTAGAGAGGAGATAACAAGCAAGTCCATCACATATTGACAAGTGAAAATGAGGAGGTGTAAAGAAAAATAAAAGGAATAGTAGAGGTGGGAGACTTTTTAGTTTGCAATTGATGCAGGTCCCATAAACTTAATTAACAATCAACATCTGAGGCAAAATCACCTGCAACTGCAGCATCCCTGTTTAGTTTCTCATCAGTTTCCTCAATTAATGGAATTTTCATCCAATGGAAGCCTAGTACTGTGGTATCTGCCTCCCCACATGCTAAGCCTGGGTGGAAGCAGGACAGGGATGACTCGGCAGGTGCCTGGGCTTTGCGCTGGGCCTGGGCTGGAGGCCCTGCCGTGCGTGCAGGTGATGGTGGTTCTGCTTGGCCCGAAACTGTGGCGGTCATCTCATTTTTTTTCCTTTTGGTTTAGGTCTCTATGGTCTTAATGCAAAATTAGAATTATTATATTCCCTTATCTGTGGAAAAAAAAAAAAAAAARRAAMCMMMRKWWKRWYYTKKYCYKKYMMYYCYKRAMYYYKRAAWTTWRKYYWAWTTYMWTTTTTTTTTTTTTTTTCATTGTTAAGGACCATTTTATTATTGCTGCCATCACAAAATATACACCCTGTTTCCATGCCACAACTCTTAGGTGAACTCATTTTGTTTTGGTTGAAATGCTATATTAAAAGTGGTTTTATTTTCTTTTGTAGTTAACTAAGAGCCAGTTACGAAGCCCATAGTATCACATTTTACAGAGTTTACGAGAAACCCCTCAAGTTTGTGAAAACAGAAGTATGGCTAATAAATGGAAAATTGCTTTAATATCGTTTCAGATAACCTTTTGATACATGCAGATTTTTGCCCTGTTAGCTCAAGCTTCAGTGCAGCACCTTCCCCCGAAATAGAAAGTCTCCCTTGGTTTGTTCCATCCAAGAACAAACAGGAAGCCATGTGGCATCAGCAGCCTAAAAGGGAGATTGTTTCAGGCGGGGAGTGCGTGCCTTGCATCTCCATGTCATGCTTTAAAGGGAGATGTTAGCAGATATTCAGCCGCCAGTATCAGGTGGGCCGGGGAGCGAGGTGAAGGCCTCCGTGGCTTTCGGCTGAGAGCAGTGAGCAGAGTTAACGCGTTCCTGTATTGGCAACACCGCAGCCACCACCGGCCTYAGCCACAGGCTTTCCACCGAGCGGGCATGTGAATGGAAAACGGGACAGGTTTGTGTGGAGGCCCTGCGGGACACCTGCAGGAGCCGAATGAGGAACAAATTTACAATTTAATCAGAAGGAGAGAAACTAAAAGTACATGGGGATGAATCCACACGGTGCTTGAATTCCAGGATGTAAAACAGCAGTGTGAACACAATAGTTTTTTTAAAAAAATAAATCGTCTCTGACCTTGATATTGTTAATTGTGTAATTGGTCTTGAAGATCACAAGTTAAAACATCGACTTTAATACTCCTTTATTTAATGCAAAGATCAGCGCTGTTTTATTTGCATGGGTCTCTCTGTAGTATGCAGTGTTGATTTGAAATGTCACCAAATTAATGATTAATATAGTTTTATCAGGATCATTTAAATAAACTGGGATTTTTTTTAGTGTGATTGATAGAATGTGATTGCTGTTAGCTGCTGCCTCAACCTGCTTTTGACATTTAAACATATAAAGCTGACTAGATATAACCATTCAGGTGCTAAATATATTTTACATCTACTTCCAACAGTAGAAATGGAAGTATTAAGAGATCTGGCTTCATTGTCATTGAACTGTGAAATATTCAACCTTGTCTGCCCGTGCTTAGTACTGTTGACTTTTTTATTTCAGTTAGAAGATTAAAATTAAATGCTTCATTTTTCGTCAGCTTTTGGGAATTAAATTGAAATTTAAGACTCTAAATTTTTTTACTAAGATCCTCGATTTCACCAGTGGATTCTTGGAGGATATTCGGTTTTCAAGGGCACCGCACAAAGCTTCATTGATCAAGTATGATATACTGTAACATTTTTCTTATCAGAGCTCTTTATGTATATTTATTAAAGTTCACATATTTCATATTATGCTTAACTGTATTGGAAGAAGTGCTTCACAAAACATATACTAAACATAATACGGAGAATCTGTGAACATATTGTCCTTATTTTTAACTGCAATTCCATGATTTTGATTTATTGGTTTAAGGATTTACTGGTCAGAAAACTGGAAAGTGCAGCAGCATACTTTAAAATAACGTTGCTGCGTAATAACCTAGGTACTGACACGTGCCACATTTAACTATTACAGCAAAAATGCATTTTTTGCCATCTTCAGTAGAGGGCTACTGTTGAATATGACAAATTGTTTGACTTTTGCCAAGCTGATGTGATGCAAGAAATAGGTTGGTAAAACTTCCTTGGAGAAATAATTTTAGAATTCTTTGGTCTGCGCTAGACATTTAATATTAAAGTTTGTTCTTGAAATAAATAATAGCCAAAATGTCAATACTTCTGGTTTGCAGAATAATCATAAATTCTTGACCATAAAACAGTCATAAAGGCATAATATTTTATCCCCTGTATATTCATACATTGCATGTCATTACAATAGCTAGGTGATGAATCATTTTCTGTGTGTGACAGAACAATTCTGAAATACCAATGCTAATGTGAAATCTATTCAAAGTCAGAAGACTTGTAAAATTACTTTACTTTAAACATACTTGCTTAAAAAACAAGTGTGTTTTGCAGTTTTCACTAGCATCAAGCCACTTTACGACTATTACTTGAATTTCAGTGGTTGAAGAAAGGAAAAAAAAGAAATATACTGCAACTTCTGTGATCTCACTGAGAGGCTATATTCCTAGCATATTGTCTTCTCATTTTAATACTCTTTTTAAAAAGTAAATTATTATTAAAAGTGAAGCAAGTAGCTTGGGTGCTCTTGAACATGAGGAACCTCTAATGAGCAATGTACATAGGCTGGCTGTGTCCCCAGAGTTAWAAATTTATGTACGAGAGACTATTTTTTTGTTAGGTAAAAATCTCAAACAGGTTAAATGGGGGATAGGCTTTTTTAAAGGTTATATTTTTCCCAGGAATTCTTACTTCTTTAACCGTGGGTAATATATTATTCTAATTCAACTCATATCTTATGCTAAATTTTACTTAGGATCAAAGCCATTCAAGTGCAAGATATGCCACTTTGCAACAGCTCAGCTCGGAGATGCCAGAAACCATGTCAAGAGGCACCTTGGGATGAGGGAATACAAGTGTCATGTCTGTGGGTGAGTAAATTGAAAGAGTTTCCACCATGGTTAACCAGAAGAAGAGTTCAGGATATGCATTGTTTCAGAATTGAAAACTGTGATGTGAGCAAGAGTGGCTAAAATTATGCATGCATATCCTCCTTTCCATTGTTATGGTAAATTCCTTAAATACAGTTATGACATTCTTTTCCCACTTCTAATCCTGCACTGAAGATGAGCAATTTTATGGGCTACAAGGTCAATTTGAACCTGTAATCTGTAAATTGACTAAATTATAGGATGTTCATTCACATTGCCAGGGAGAACTGTAAATTCCATTTAAAGCCATAAAAAATATATAATATAGACTTTACTGTGTGGGTTTTTTTTTCTTTTGCTATACTGTTATAATTTTAGTACCATTAACAGATTTCTGGACTCCATTAGGGTTTTCATTTGTTACAAAAACACAACAGCAGACTGATTTTCAAACAAATGGATCTAAAATATTGCAGGCTTATGACTTCAAAAATAAATTGAAGCCTTTTACGTACGTTTGTGTTCCTGTTTGTTACCAAAACCAAAAAAATCTTGTTTTTCTTTTTTACTTAATAGTTATTTCCTCAGAAGGATCATTCATAATGTTTAATTGTCCTTCAAATGTGTTGCGTTTAATAGGAAGCATTGAGACTCCTTAATGCAAAACTAATTAATTTAGCAGAAATGTTTAAAAGGTTTTAAAATGCCATGGCATATATGGTACATCATAGGACATTCAAAGTTGGATTTTAATACCCTAGTTCTGATTAAAAATATATTTTAATGTTATTATGCTAGAGAAATTAACTAATATATGCATCATATAAAAAGACTCCACTCAAACCTATGTAACCTGCTGTAACAGTCTTATAGCTAATGCATAGAACAGCACAAGTTCAATTAGATAATGCAGTGCACACATGAATGGTGTGGTGTGATGTTGGGGATATTATTCAGCAGGAGGGTTTTTAAGCATACACGTGCTATCCTGATCCACCGGAGGACAAAGTGGGTTACACATTTTAAAGGACAAGGGAATCTTCAGCTGGGAGACGCAGTCGAGTGGTTTTCACTGATTCATCTCTCTGTTTTCCAAATAATTTTGCATGCAGCCTCATGAGATACTTTGGATGCTTTTACTCACTTAAGAAAATTAATTGCTGACTGCTTGAAAAACAAATTAAAAATATATGAATCTAATTCTTAAGCCCATGGAAGATCAGTAGTAGAATGACTTCTGCTACTCTTTGTTTTATAGCATAATTCAAGTCTAAAATGAACATTATGTATAGTAGCCTTTTTTTTTTTTTTATCTTATTCTTTACTGTGTCTGACCTACTGCAGAGGGTTTAGTGTGGGAGACAGTTAACAACTGCAGATCCACAAAACTGTTTAGTGAAGGCTAGGCTGTTTTCTTTAGAAGCTGTCAACAAACTTGACAATGGTTCTTTATTCAGTTTCCTTTTAATTTAAACAGAAAGAAAAGTCATTTAATTCTGTAATCGTAAGAGAAAGAGTAAAATATAGTTAACATGGTATCTTATAAAAAGAGAATTAACATGATTAGGTTTTGGCACATTTTCTCATTTTTTCAAAACCTCATTCCTTCACTTAAGAATTGACATTTTCTTAGAATCTGTCTCAGAAAACAYGACTGGGTTGTAGTATGACTGTACTACAATAGGGAGCAAAACACATGTGTACAATTGGAGCTGCGAACTTGGTGTTAGTGGCTTAGCTGAGCTGATTACATGGAGTGTTGCTGAGGCTTTGCTGGTCGCAGGTATGCACCTTCTATTTTCATGCAATACTGTATTGCCAAATGAAGCTGTGCTCTTCAGATGTGATAAAACAATCAGCTAAAGACAGTACCTTCTACTCTGGTTTACATACAGTAAAGTTTAGTCCTTTTGAAGTTTAAGTAATCTCTCTATTTCTCTTAATATGCACCAAATATTGAAGCATTTGAAGAATTATGTCTTAGCACTGATTTAACTGGAAAAGACATTTTTATGCTGTAGCTAACAGTCCCGAAGACTTGAACTGAATCTGAAGAAAAAGGAATAACCAGCACAGTTTGAACTGGAGTCCAAATAATGAATATGCCATCCTTAAATGTGGAAAAAGAGAGAGAGAAAAAAAGTCTAATAGCCTGTGCTGTATTTCTGCTGTTTTAATTGAAACGATAGGGTAGTGGGCAGGTTAAAAAATAAAAGTAGCAACGTAAAAAAAAAATGCTGGGATTGGCTATCRGATTAGTGGCACTACAGAGCATTGGTACATTAACACCACTGACAATGTCAATTCATTATCATTGATGGCTAAATAATCTTAGAAATGCTCAGTGGACCTATTAGTTCCTGAACATAAGCAGCTCATGCTGCATTTCTTCATTAGCTTTAATTGCTATAAATTTTACCTTTTTAAAAATCATGCTTTAAAAGGTGAAGTGATCTTTCAGGAACATTAACTCTGTAATTTTGTCACAAACAGAAGGTCCTGCACTATGTTTTCTTTTCCGCAGTAGTTAATATTCTATCCTCTGACTTTTAGATTCATAGTAATAAGCCCTCTGCTAGTTGTGAGGATAAATTACGTTTCAAAAGCTTTTGAATCTGCTAGGATACCTTTTAAAGGTGAAATGTCAGTGGAACATTGTGCATTGTGGTTTTAGTCTCTAAATACTTTTTTTTTTTTAATAAATTCTCCAGCATTTTTTGTTTAAGAAAAAAAAAGCCATACCCGTGCTGCTCTGTTGGAGGAAGGGGTTGCTACGTCTAAAATTTTGCAAATGCTCCTCGTACTTGTATGATACAAAGTAAACAGTATGTAATTCGCTTAGTTGTTGGAAAAGGCAGCAATTTAGCTATGTTGTCTTATTGTATTAATTGAAGTTCRGGGTTTGTTTTTCTTCAGCTGCACAGCAAAAACTACGTGACACAGAAATTGGACACCACCAATGTTCTAACATTTGGAATAAACCGTCTGCTACTCATTTCCTTATCGCAGATGTGTGTTAATTGTTTTCTTTTCCATACCCATGGCTGTAAAATATATCCCATTATTTCAGAGGTAATATCTGTTTTCTGGGAGTAGCAAACTGCTACATATTTGAATTTAATTTTCGAAAGTCTGGCTCTGAAATTGGCTGATACCCTGGGTTAGATAAGCAAATCTTGGTCACCCAGCATTTAAAATTTTTGTTTCATTTGCAAAGTGGAGTGCAGTGAAAAGGCTTATCATGCACTTTTCAAATTTTATGCCTCAGGTAGAACATAAAAAATGCATTGTTCTGCACTTCAGATTTTGAGCAGAATTTATAGGCAATGTATGATTTAAAAATACATCTACTGTCCCTTTGCCTTTTGCTTGCTTTTACTTTCAGAAACAAAATCTGGGGCTATAGTTAGATGTTTCAACTAAGAGTGGCAGCTTCTTTGTTTTTTCCCTCTCTTCTTTCATTGTGACTTAAAAAAATCTACTGAAGAAGATGGGTGTAAGGTAGGTTTCGATGTTTAAGAAAATTTTTAGTATTTAAAACATGCACATAAACATTTATTACTACATTTATGAAAAAATGCCAGGACATTTGTATTAATCTATTCATTATGTTGATTTCATATGTAGTAGTCAAGTGTTTTAAAGATCCAAAGTATGTATTTGTGTACACAAGGAAAATTGGAGGGGGTGGGAAAGGTCTTTTTCTGTCTTACTTTCTTTTCTTTTCTTTTCTTTTTCCCCCCCCATATTGCTAATGTAGATCTTTCCTTTGTGTACATGTGTGATTTTTGTGGTTTTTTCTTTTTTTTTTTTTTTTTTGTATGCATGTGAATAAGGGTGTCCGTTTGTTTTCCTGTTAATTGGTCCTCACTGTTGTGAAACTCCTTTTCCTAATTAGATTCTGGACATGTTAGAAAGAGTTCTGCTAAATAAGTCTTCTGTTGAAGTGTGGGTTTTTTTGTTTGTGTTTTTTTTTATATTATTACTATTTTTAATAAGCCTCATATAAACAACCTTTGAAGAACTATGGAGTCATAAGCATGAAAATTACTTCACATTTCTTCACTTTTGCTGTTGCTAATGTTAAGGATAGTCTGGTGATCTTAATCAGTATAAAGTTCAGTGTTTTAGTGACACTGGTTCCTTTGAGAATATCTAAATAAAAGTACTAATATATATTCAGCATATTAGTTAATATATCCTACTACTTTATTGGTAACGGTGTGCTTTGACCAGCTCCATCAAAAACATTGTCTATGCTCTGTGGTTATTTTTTTTTTCCCAAAGGTTTTTCACATTTCCAGCTTTATTTTCAACAGACTACTCTTAATGTCAAGCTACTTTTAGTGAAAAGCTTCTCTTAAGATTGCTTTTAGCAAGCAAAAAAGGAGTTATTCGTAAATTTATTGGTACGAGCAGGAAAAACATTGTATTTTCAAGGGTATCTTAATGTACTGTAATGTACATTAATTATTTATGCTTGTGCAGTTTGGGAAATCTTAAATAGAAAGTTGCTACTCCAGTAAAACTATTTTTGTGCAGCATTACCTAGTTTTTGTGCATTAGAAGGGATCTCTGTGTAGATGATTATAATGTCACTTTCTGACCTTTGCAGCTTGAATAATTGTAAATCATTGCTTCATAACGTGTCAGAGAATGTCTGTACTAGGCAATTAAATGGCAGAATATAATAGACCAAATTATTGCCTGTCATGTTTTCAACAACACAGTTAGTATTTGAGTTACACTTAATCATTACGTGCATTAGCAACTTCATTGGAATCCAGCTTCAGGCTGAGCATGAAATACATTACATTATTTAAACCTCTAATGGTAGAAGTCATTTATTTGTGTTGAAGTGTACAACATGCAGAGTTTCATAAAGCAAGGAACACTTGAGAGCTTAATTTATCCAAATCAAAGTCTAAATGCAGATAAACACAAGTGGCAAAAATTAGTAATTTTTATAGGCTGGAAATATTTAAAAATACATGGTTGTGGGTAATTGTAGGCAGCAGGAATAAATTAAAATCACTATTTTTAGTCAGCTCTGAGAACTAACGCCGTTGTATACCTAAATCATCAAATACACCATGGAATTGCAGTTCTGACTGAACAATTAATTACAAACATCATATCTACAGATGTGTCCAAGCAAAAAATAGATATTTGGTTCAGCTGCTTAAATTAAAGCTATGCCTGGGTTAGATGCCTACTCCAGATGCCGACATCCTGAGTTTCTCTCTTTGCTCTTTGGTTCTGTCGTATGCTTTATGCCTGTGTTGACTTCGGTAACAACCATTAGTTAGTCCTGTACCACTATTCCCACAGGCTGTAGAATAAATCCGGAAAATACTAGAGAAGTATGCTGAGGAAGGCAACGCGTGTTACATTATGTGGCAATTGCTGCTCAGTTTTCTATCGCAGTGTTGGATTTGCAAACTAGACCTTTAGCACACCGCCTCTATTTTTACCATTTGAGAAAACTACTTGAAATGGAAGCAATTTACTTTTATTCYGCAAAGCTCCCAGCATCTTTAAACGGCAGGTAGGGATGCTGTGATGCGCTGGGAGCTGCTCCCTGGCCTGGAAGGCTGCCATGGAGTTAAAGCAAGTGCTGACGTGGAGGAACCGGGCAGGGGCCCTTCGGTTTGTGCCCTGTATTACAAATGAGGCAGCAGTGTCGGGAACGTCTTTCAGATTTAATAAAGTGTATTTTTAGGAATCTGTGCTCTAAAATAAGTTGTTGTAAGGGTTTGCTTGGGTGTGAAAAAGGTGTGAGGAGGACATACTCAAGGGAGCATGTATTTGTATTGGAGTTAGAGATACTATTAGTGATTCAGACTAATATCTGTACTGCGTATAATCTAATTCAGCGCACTTCCAAATGGTAATTATCAAGATACACAGAGGTATGACGGTGATAYATGCAGCACTTATAATTAGTGCCCCTTCTTTTACAGACATGCGCTTTTAATTCTTTGCTTTGCTGTGCATGGCTGTGATGCGGAGGACGCGCGTGTCCCCGCCAGGCCGCGGACATCGGGCAAACCCAGGCCAGCACAYGCGGAGGCACGAAGGCAAATCAAAGCACGGCTAAACACGATTCTGCAGTGTTTCTGATTAAAACTACTCATTTCCCTGGGCCAGTGTTTCCTAACACATCAAAGTGCGCAAGATCCTGCTCCCCAAAGGCACCGAAACGCGTGGTARGGCAGGCCAGGCAGAGCCTGGGCCCACTGGGCCCGAAGTGGCCATTGCTCGGCTGCGCTGCCCGGCTCCTTGCCCGGCTCGCCACGCGTGGCCCTCGCCGGCAGTTCCCTCTGAACATACCCCTGAGAACAGGGGCRTGTTCTCCGCCGAGAGCCTTGTTCTTCACAGGCAGGAGTGTCCCTAAGGGTGCTGAAAATTAGACTGATCGTCCTGAAATTGGATGCTCATGCGAAGGCKAGCAGGCAGGCCTAAAATTCAGTATGCCCGCTTTCAGACGGGGAGAGACTTTTATCCTTAGAAGCCCRGGTTGGATGAGCTGACCTAAACACCGAGTAAGGGAGTGTTAAAAACTTCCTTCTGTCAGCAGAAGGAAATGGAGAGGAATAAGAAAGCTGGTATGGTTTGGTTAGCATGAGAGCCTTGGAGGGTGTTATCTTTGCTGCTGGATGTTGTCTTTGGTAACACCAAGTACAGGTGGTTGGTAGAGACTGTGAGAGAGATGTGCTTCTTTAAAACTCCCTGGGGTTTTGTTGACAGACCCAACCTGCGTGATTGTATTGGATTTGAATTCAAAGTTCTGAAGGTTTAGATTTGCTTAGTTTAGGATTTTAGTTATTTATGCATAGGAATTGCATGAAATTCCTGATTTGACTGTGTTTTT
>NW_020455466.1:4351474-4361474 GCF_003342845.1 Nothoprocta perdicaria | reverse complement strand
GTTTTGGAAGAAGGAGGCAAAAAAGGCTATTCTACCTAGCAATTCAGTATATGAAATACTGAGAAACCATAGCTAGGCAGAGATGTAGTTATTTTTCATTCTGTTGCCTTAAAAACAAGTGATATGTTGGCCTGATTTTTTTTTTTTTTGATATTTTGAATATTTTTTGTACTTTTTTTAATGATTCATTGAATAATATAAGAGGTAGTCACTTTACATCCCCAACTTATTCCGCGTAGGCTTCATCAACACAGAGTTGGATCAAACATAGTACTAGTTATTATAGTAATTACTGTAGCACCTTCAAGAGCAGGTAATAGCAGCTGTTTGAGGAGGGCTGCACGAAAGGCTGTATCGGACACTCACTGAGTAAACTTTCCTGATGGGAAGCTGCTGCTTTTGGTTTTGKTTTTTTTACCATCTTCTCATGACAGTAGATGGTTGGTTTATGCTCTGAAGCGTGAGGATATTTATCTTCTTAGAGACTTAATGGTGCTGGTTGAAGTTGTTACTGCCCCATCTGCTCCCTACTYGTTCCGTCTACTGGGATTGTTCATACAAATTCATCCCCATTTGTTGTTTAAAAAAAAAAGAGAAAAGTTTCGTCAATGAGAGCTCATCGGTGTCRAGAGTTTAATCTGGCTGAATTTGCTGAGTTGAAGTTTTATTGTTTATACATTAACTAATTTATTCCGTTAATGRTCTTTTGTGAGTGACCTGCCAAGAAATTCCCCATTGAAACTATTTAGTTATGTTCCASTTTATTGAGGAGCAGTTTGTCTTTTGGAGGAATTGTGCTAAACTTCTGAAGTCCTAAAGCTTTAAAGGGAGAATTTTTGAGAAGAACCATTGATTTTCAAATGTGGCATTGCTGATTTGAAGATACATTGGAGCAAATCCTTCCAACCTCAACCATTCTGTGATTCAGTGAAATCTTTGAACGTAGTGGTTAAATTGCAGGCACAACTGAAGAGACCTTAGCTGATGGCAAAGCCAGTTCTCTGCTGACTTGTTCTGTGTAGGAGTTTGGACTTTATTCTATGCTGGCTTCCTCTGGGCCTTAGAGGTTGAGTTGTGCAGGGGCTAGTCATWTACCAAGGTTGTAAATTGTATGTGTGTATTTTGCAAATTTACCAGTAATTTGCTCTAACCCTTTGAATTCCACCTGTGTCTGCCCCTAATCAGCTGTAGTTGCAGTTTTTTTTCCAGGAGGCAATTCCAGAAGCAACTCATAAGATTCAGACYATTGTGCTTCCCATCTTGGATTGCTCTTCTATTTGCAAAGCTGAAACCTTGGTGTACTTATTTTGGTGTGCTAATTTTACCCAAGGCAGGTAGWTTACATCTTGAAAAATCTCCTGTGTCCATTTCAGGGCCCAAATGCACCAGAAAATGTTTCTGCTGTATTAATGAATACCATGAACYCTTAGGATACGTTCAATACTTGGAGGAGACTTTTGCTGTGTAAGGCCAAAACGCGTAGTGGACGGAGAGAAATGCGGGCTCACGCTGTAGCCCAGGAACCCCCGCCTGACTGGAGCCATGTTGGCCTGAAACAGCTTTAAGAGGGGGACAGAAGGATCTCACAGTGCCTGTTTCCCCCTTTCCTCCTTTGTAACTTTATACCTGTCCCAGCCTCTGACTCTGTGTTGGGGTGTTTGTGCAGAAAGTGGGCACTGCGCTCCTGGGATYGAGCGAGGCTCTCCCCCAGACAGGCTCTTGGGAGCCACGTCAGGTCACTGCATCCACAGTGGGGCTCCCGACCCCTGGCAGTGAAACTGCCCGGGAAGCAGCGCAGACACCCTCCAGCTCAGCCCTCTGCCAGGGCCCGGAGGGGAGCGGGGCCACCCTTCCCACGGGGACTCCTTTTTGTTCCAGAGGGAAGGACATGGAAGCTTGTTACTGCTATGTTGCATGTACATGGTGATTAATGCAATATATAGTCCTACATTTATAGATCGATCAAATTATTTAGTTGGATTTGTTTTTGAATATATATTCAATAAGCAGTATTTTTGTTTCAGTGAAAAAGCTTGCTATTATGCGCTTTAGACAATGCAAATCCAGTGATCATAAGATAAAATTTCACTGTATATGTCAAACCGTATATGCATTGCTGTTGTCRGAAGTATTCTGATATTTCAAAAACGTGCTTACCAAATGAATGAATATATTTTTGACTTTGTTTAGCCTATGCTGGCTGTGAGAGATCCTCCTTTCACAGTATTAATAGCACCTAACRCTGCTCATTTTTCTGGCGCGTGCAAAGCAAGCTGGGCTCCTGGGCAGGAACATTGTCTTAAGCATTTGCTCTCTCTGTTCATTCCAGTAGATGGCTACAGCTCACTACCAAATTGTGGCCATAATAGATTTTTTTACAGTAAGTAAATCAGAAGATGAAGGTTGAATTACTATAAATGAGTTGACCTGTACATTTTTCTTATTTCATGTGCCTAGTCATGCACTGTTTGCTATTTTTCTAAGTACACCTTTTAAAAGCTGCAGAAAAATGTTATAATGCTCCTTTTCCTGCTAGCCAAGGCTTTATAATATAAATACGACTCTTTTTTTCTGTTACAGTTTCCTAGTACTTCTAATTGTGCATGATTAGRAGGATGCTTATAACATTCAAATACAGCAGGATTGAATTGCAGTAAAGCTGTGTGTTAGTTTTATGAAAGTGGACACTTCCAGAGCCCCAACAATCCTTTTATTTTGTTACTCTTTTTAGGCATTTTAAATGGAAACTGGCCGTTTATCACTTGCTTTTGCCAAGTTGACTTTAGCTTTATTGAAGCAGATGTTTTCTAGAAAGTCTCTTCAGTGTTAAGCATGAAGTGGTGACTTTAACACAAATGAAAGTTTGTTTATACTTCCRTTTGATTTCTCCGTAGTTTGTAGGGTTTTATCTGAATTTCTTTCCAAATCTCCTTTTTTTTCTGTTTTTTTTTTCCTTCCTTTCTTTTTTTTTCCTAAACTGATTTGCATACAACTAAGTTCTTACAAAGGAATTTGCTAAGCTGTTGGAAGAAGCACTTGCTCCTGAAAGGCCAGTGCTTAGCGGTTCACCGAGTGAATTCTTTCAAAGGTATATGAGGCTTTTGTACTGTAGGAAGCAGCCCACAGCACAGCCCTGGAATATTAGGCATGCCTTTTGCCTTTCTCAGAAGGAGTTCTTCAGGATTCATCATGTAAACCAGAGGGTATTTTATTTTAATTTTCAGTGAGAAGGAAGTGTTGAAGCTGACTTATTTGTACTCGTATTTGCTGTTACCACATCTCTCTCATTTTAGGGTATTATTCCCGTTTTTGTCTTAAAACAGCTACAGGCTGAGCACAGCAATTTAAGGTGCAGATTTTTTGTTATTTTACAAATGAAAGGGCCATTTTTTGCATTAAGTGCTATGCTGTACTATTGCAATTTTAGGTCCCTTTGCAATCAACTGCCAATTTATATAGCTGGCTACAACTGCTTAATCTATTATTAATAAGCAGTGCTACTGAGCTGTGCAAATGATAAAAATGGTACCAGTTTTATACAGGAATTTCATTTTCATATCTAAACTACAGACAATAACTTTATTCTCTACCGTGAAGATAAATGCCTTAATTATTTATAAATTCTGTATATTTTATGGTATCGACTYAAGGATTAATTCGTCATCCCAGAAACACACGGCGAGGCCCGAGAGCTGTAACTAAAATATTTCTCGTGTGCCCCGTGAGCCGCAGCGCCGTTGCCGGTTTGCGTGCACGGGGCTTGTGCCGGCGAGGCCGGGCCGAGCCGGAGCGGCGCGAGAGGAGGAGGCCGCACGGGCCCCGCGGCGCCAGCGCCTCTGTCGCTGCCCCCGGCCCCGCTCCCGCCGCCGCCATCGCGCGCGGGCCGCGGCCTGGGCCTCCCCTGCGGCCCCTCCGGGGGAAAAGAGGGGGGAAAAAGGCCTTGGAAATGACGGGGGTGACGGGGATGGAAGGAAGCCCCGTGAAGCCGTGAGGAGGCCGTTTGCCTGGAGCGCGTCTCCGGCCCCGTGGAGTTGTGTCTGGTCACGTAGTGAGGTTTCTTGTAAGGCCTTTCAGAATTTGTTTACCTAATTATTTGGAGAGAGTTTAAAGATTTATTAAGCGTGTTCATTGTTGTTTTTGTGTAATATGCCTCCCGGATTAAGCACTTCTGCAAACGGCGTGCTACTCGCCGGGAATTGGACATTTTCCCTCCTTTCTAGGATTTAATTTCAGCTCAATTGTTATGTCTCTTTTTTTATAGCCCTTGATTATTTAATCACACACGCACACACATGCACGGATGTGAAAAGTTTAGCTTAAATGGGGGCCGGCAAAGGAGGGAATTTAACCGCCGCAACCCTCCGTCTGCGCCCTYGGCAGCGAGGGGGCGTCGTGCCCGGACGGCGTTTGTGAAGTTCGGATGCTCCCAACTCTTGGCGAGGGCCTTGCTTGGCTTGGGGCTTTCTCCTCCTCAGGATCATGGCCAAGCATTACACCAGGAGGATTTTCTGTCTACACACACACACACACACACACACACACACACATATATATTTAATCCATGTTCCCAGTCCGTAACTCGCATTGGGCCCTGTGGGCCGCCCCTCGGGGAGGTTGGGTGTCCGGCCGGGCCGGGCCCTGTCCCATGGGCCGGAGGCAGCGCCCAGTGCAGACACTCGCATCAATTTTGCTCCTTCCCCAGGAAAATGCCCTGCGAACTTTCCCTGCAGCGCGGCGGCGCTTCCCCGTTATAAATAGAGCCAAGCATTCCCACGGCATTTCTCCTCCTGATCTTTGGAGGGAATTAAAGGTAGAATGCGGACCCTCTTATAAATAAAAATGAATTCTTTTCTGTGTAGACCCTGTGTTTACTCGTAATATCGCTAACACATCTAGTTGATAGTAAACTTATKTGCCTAATTTTGATAGTAAGTGCATCCTACCTGTCTGGTAAAGAGGTAAACATTTTTTAATCTGATAGTGGCTGAAAAACAGCAGCTTGTCTTTATCTAATTATTTCTTAAAGGTTGTTCAGCAAATGTCATGTATTTTACTAACAGTATGCTTGCTTGGAACAAGACAAGGTATTTACATTATGGGGAACCAACAATCACAGTAAAGTGCAACTGTCTTTAAAATGCATTTGGATAGTTAAGTGAGTTTAGATTGAGTACGATGGTGTGCCATGATATTTAATAAAATATTAAATGTCTCTTTAGAGGGTGATACATGTAAAATTATACCCTTTTCCCTGCGTTTCCTGATTCGAAGGGCTCATATTTAAATTAGATAAGGAGTAGATAGAGCACACTTGTAAATTCTGTCCTTTCACCTGGGGAGTTCAGGAAATCGTAACGAGTGTATTAGGGTGGCTGACATCAGGTCTACATTATACGTTTGTTTGCCCGGGGTGCTCTCATAAAAAATAACACAGAGCTTTATACAGTTACAGCGTGCACTAAATTTATGTGCAGTATACATAAATAAAATATTTTAAGTCTTTCTAAAGAAAAGCCATTGTTTTGAGATMTTCACAGGCCAGAAAATAGGCCGGTATTGTAGAGGAAACAGGGTTTCTTGTTTTGCTTTTGTTGTGTTTTTGTAAGGGTCGTAATGGTTGCTGCTCACCTTCGTTAGGAATTTTCCCTACCTGGCAGTAGGGAAGATATAAGGGAGGTTCTTTCCATACAAAGACGTTTTCAGAGGAGAAATCGGAGAGAGAGAAACCACACGTTTATGCTGTAGTATATTTTAGTCCTGAGTAAGCAAACTGTATGCCTAATGATTTTGTAAGAATTTAGTATTGCATGCTTTACAGATGGAAAAATGTTGATAAATTTAGGTTAATTTCAGCCCTTTTTTATGGAACTACTTATGCATTTTTTAAAAGAAACAGAGTTTTCCTAAATTATAAAAAACTTGAAAAGGGGTCTGTTATTTATTTTAAATATTAGATCATCCCTGAACAAAGCAGAGAGAGTTGTTATTTAGGAAGCTGCTTATGGAAACAGCAAACTAGTGAATCAGTGCTGCGCTCAACTGAAATGTTGTATTATTCTGATAATATTTGGCTTTTGCACAATATTTAAATGAACATTAGTATAAATAGGAATGCTTAACTGAAACACAAGTTCATCGTGCAGGGCAATGCATTGCTCTTGTATATTTGTACATGAGCGAACAATTATTCTAAAAAGTTTATAAATGTGTTCCAGTGACAAAAGTTGTATTAAAAGAAACTCTTCGGATAATGGTGACAGCAGACGTGGTTGATGGTTGTGTTTGAGAAGTAAATGGGCGAAATATTCCTGGATCTTTTAATGATTACAGTTCTTGATAGCTTTCATAAGAGTGCACATAATTTGTGACAAGTCTAATAAAAAAACGTGGCAGCGAAACTTTCTGAGTTAGCGGCAAAGTAAATGGGGCAGGTTTTGCATTTTGAACAGAAATCTTATGAACTGTGATTGAATTTGTCGTGAAAGTGTGTCAGAATTAATAAAGTATTTACGTGCAAGGTTGCTGGGCTTTGCAGACTGTTTAGGGCTGAGGATTGGTTAACATGAAAAGTCATTTTTGTGCATTTGGTACTAGACAGCAAAGGACAAATGTACTTCTGTGCATTTTGGATCATAATGCCATTTCTCATTTCAAACCGTTTTTGTCAGGACACCAGGCAAAACAATGATGCTTTGAGGACGTAATTAAAGATATTGTTCAAAGAACAACTTTCTGCATATTTGAATTATTACTGTCATCAAAATCATACAAATATGGAAATATGATTGCCAGAAGCACATAAATCAATGATCAGCATGGCCTCAAAATCCAATAAATATGTAGAGTTAAATACTTTAAAATGCAAATTGCATCTGATAATTTGCATATGGTAGAATTTAAAGGAAATTTTGTTGCTTAACAACCTCTAAGGTAGCAGTTAGGGCTTTGGGTAAACATAGATTTTTTTATTCATCATTGGTCAAGTTGCAAGATTTGATAAATGATAGGAGACTGCTTTTCGTGGTTAAAATGACTGCATTCTTTACTGAATCCTGAAACTGCCTTGAAGTCATCTGAATAATTAAGAGTTAATTATTCTTCATCCATCTAAATCAGAAAAGGACAGATTTAGGGAAGGAATTTATAATTTTTGCCTCACGTCCTGTCATGTCGTAATGTGATAAACTAAACTGACTCCAAATAATATCTAGTGACCTTATAGTAATTACGCCTCACAAAACATTTTAGTTGAAATTTTTTAATTGCTTACATCGATTCCAGAAACTACGTGTGAGCGAGGCTGCAGCTTAATTGTGTTCCAAAGAGAGCAGTCTAAAAGCAGGGCTCCATTTGTACCGCTTCAGTTTTTGCAGCGTGGAGACTGTAAGTTTGTTTATTGTGAGGGTGCCCCTCTCTCCTCTTCCCTATCATCTTGCCCCCTACACCTTTTTTTTAATTAAATAGGCTTTATTTTTGCAGAGTGATGAATATCTGTGCCAAGTGTGAAAGCTTTTCAAAACATGTAAATCATTGAGCTTTCATKGAAGGCGAACTGCCCAAGTGGACTGAAAGCGGTGGCTGGTGAGGGGCCGCAGCCCCGCTGCTCCAGACAACCCCCCTGTCACGGAGTGGGCAGGAGGGTTGAGCTGCAGCTCCCTGCAAAAGGGAGGGCAGCTCCAGGAGTCAGAGCAGGCGCCTGCTCATCTCCACCGATCTCCAAAGAGAAAAGATTCTTTTTTCCCCCCAAGAACGAGGGTTTGCGAATGTTTACTGATCACAAGAGGAATTGTAATAAAGAAATCAATATGCATGATCCCTTTTCATGTAGTACAACAAGGTTACACTGTTAGGTTAAGTACAGGCTGCATTCCTTTTCAGAAAATCAATTTGCTGTATAGTGTGCAACAGCCAGTCTCCTCTGAAAGAGTCGTTTTATGTTGTGCGCACAGTAAATTCCATATTGACGCCTTCAAATAGTATTGACTGATTAAAAAAGGAAATGCTAAGCACGGTAACCGTAGAAGAGTGTTATCATCATCAAGGAATTGCTTGCTTGCTCATTATTTAATATCTTTCCAAGAGACAAACTGGTAAAATGTGTTCTTGTGTATGCTTTAAATTATTAATACTGTAAAACTACTGTCATCACACTATTTTCAAAATCTTTAAAATATTTTTGTAGTAGCAACAGAATACCATATGTGATTTCAARTACTGTACGTTTAAGTTAAGACCATTACTTGCTGAATTGAGATAATGCCTTTTTTAAATATTTATTTTAGATTTCAGGAGAGGTAGCTTTTTACCAAAAGGGGAAAAAAAAAAAAAAAAAGTTTAGGCTTTTCAATTGTGCTCTGCTCATATRCATTTAAACCTGGATAGAGTTTGCAAAGCAGCATTAGGTTTTTGTAAAGATAATCTGTTACCTGCCTGGGTTCCGAACAAAACAAGCAGTGCATACACAGAGGGGGGAAAAGTTAGTAACTCTACTCGACCTCCTTAGACATAACATGGCTTAAAAGCCAGATTTTATAAGGGAAATATATGGAAACACGGTTTATTTTCATATCTTGTTTTCTCAGAACGTAAATTTATGTCTTTTAAAATGCTTTGACCATTTTTGATGCAACTGTTCAATTGCAAAGACAATCTTTTGCTTTTTGTGTGTTTTTTACTGAGCAGTTCTTGATGGACTCTGACTTTTCCTTTTATTTCTGTCAACCCAATTACAGTACATTAGAGCGCACCCTGATCCTACTTGTTTGCCTGTTACGCAGTGTATATGTTTAACTCATAAGCATGTTCATTTAGATATTTCAGTCTGATCATGCTGAATGTCTTGCAGCAACACGTATTGATGTCTACGGAACATTATATACTTCCAACCTCAGTTATTCATTCTAGAAATTGTAAAATGCAAACATATATATATATATATATATATACTTTTGATCACTTATGAGTTGTTGTGTCTGAAAAATCTAATTTTCCAACGTGCTGTTTCTGTGTCGAATTCAGCTGCTCATTTTTATGCCCGAAGTAATTTCAGATTCTAATTAGAGGAAATTTTGAATTGAGAATAATTTGAGAAATTTGAATTACTTATATCAGACAGATAGCCTGAATTTAAATTAGAAAAGTGGCCAAACTGTGCAAGTACTTAGCCTCAAGAATTAATACTATTTGTCACAATTTCCTTTTAAGAAAAAATATACTCACCTCTTGAAAAGCAGGTTGCCAATTAACATTTACTCCCATGAGAAAGACACTTCTCTAACGATATATCTATTTCCTAAGCATTTTATATACATTTAAAAATTTACTTTCTTGCTGGGCTAGAAGGGAATTAACTGCCTTTGGCTTTTTCTTTCTGTGCAGCCAACTGCATATGGCCATATGGCGTTAGGTGAAACTCGTTGTTTTAGAAACCCTGGCTTGCTGTTTGTTTGCAGCCTTCTTGTTAAGGGTCTGACTTGCCCAGGCAACGGTGTAAACCAAACCAGGCATAGCAGCAGACAGAAAAATACATTCAACTAGTGGGATCATGGATTTGTTTGATTCAGGTAATTGAAAGTGTTTCATACTATTATTGCAACTTGAAGGCTTGTTTAAGTGTCTAGCTGTCAGTCAGTTTGGAGGGTGAAAAGTATTCGATTGTCACTCTGTCAGTCAATAGAGATGAGAACTGTCTGCCTAATGGATTTCTTTACGTAGATGTCTGCATGGAGGTAGAAGTAAAATCAATGTGTTGTCATGTGCRAGCGCGCCGCATCCCGCTGCCAGTTGGGGAGAGGCGAGCGGCTTCCGGAGCGCGCGCCGGCTGCGCAGGTAACGGCGCGCTCCGCGCCGGCAAAGCCGAGCTCCGCGCCAGCAAAGCCGAGCTCCGTGCCGGCAACGCCGAGCTCCGCGCCGGCAACGCTGAGCTCCGCGCCGGCAACGCCGAGCTCTGTGCCGGCAACGCCGAGCTCCGCGCCGGCAACGCCGAGCTCCGCGCCGGCAA
>NW_020455466.1:4306777-4351465 GCF_003342845.1 Nothoprocta perdicaria | reverse complement strand
CGGCAAAGCCGAGCTCCGTGCCGGCAACGCCGAGCTCCGCGCCGGCAACGCCGAGCTCCGCGCCGGCAAAGCCGAGCTCCGCGCCAGCAAAGCCGAGCTCCGCGCCGGCAACGCCGAGCTCCGCGCCGGCAATGCCGAGTTCCGCGCCAGCAAAGCCGAGCTCCGCGCCGGCAACGCCGAGCTCCGTGCCGGCACCGCCACGCGCGCGGCGCTCCTGCCGAACCTTGTCTCGTCCCTTCTGCGGCCTGCTCTGTGTCACTGAAGAGGGTTTTCTCCCTTTCTAGTGTATCAAAGCTCTACCCTGAAAACACAAAATTTCGCCTAGTAGGAAAAAATGGTTTCATGAGGCTTGGAACGCTGATGCTGTTTTCTTTTTAACCCGGGTTTCTGCCTGTTTTCTCTATATCTATATTGATTTACTTAAGCTAACCACGTTTCCTGCTTCACTTTTGTTTGTTTCATTAGCTACATTAATAATTATTAGATTGTTTGTTAACTTCCTATAGCAAAAGAGGAAAGAATGAATTCTAGAATATTGGAAGACAAGCAGCCACAGGCTTTCACGAGCTTCAGCGTAGCAGGCATCGGTATAGGACCAYATTCCTTCTTTGAAAGATAAAAGCAGCCTCTTGAAAATCCTCATAGCTCAGAATRGAGCAATACAGCACCAGTTCTTACTTTTTGCACCGATTTCCACTGATTCTAGATTGAATCCTATATCTAAGTGCATTCTAATAACATGCAAAGACCTTACTGAAAACTGCATGTTTCTTCTGTTTGAAGAATTTGTATACAGATTTCCTTTTACCTATATATATATATTTAGAAYAGATAGCTCCTCTTCTGCTGGAAATAAAACAGAAGACAGAGCTGGGAAAGAAAGTTTGATTTTGGATATAATAATTTCTAGACAAAAGAAAACTGGAAGAAAAATGCTATTGAGTGGAAGGTAGTTCTGAGAGGTAGAGACAGGGCTGGGATCTGTTAGCTTTCCTGGACTCGAATGAGGAGCTCCCTTTTTTGCAGCCAATGAGGCAGGAATTCCACTGACACAGTCCCATTTGTTCCCAGGGCACCGTGTCTTCTCCTTAAGGATGCTGTGGGAAAACACCGTGAGGTTTGTCACTGAAGACCATAGTGTGTCCTCTCTTAGGCCGAGATTCAGAGTTTCAAGATGGGAGCAAACATGATGCTCCTCCAACTCACTATCCATTGTAGAACTGCTTGCATAATTTCACCCAAAGGGCATTGTTCTGGGTGCTTTCTACCTTACTACCTTTACTGCCCATTTGCTCTGTAATACTTGGTTTGTGCTGGTTCTTACAGAGGTTTGGGGCCTGGCTTTGTTTTATAGAAGAGAGCCAGGATGTTGCTCTGTATGTAACACAGGCCATCATTAGAGTTTGAATTTTGGACTTTTGGAGCACATCAAGGTTGTCTGTCCCTTTTTGAGCTAATGAATCCTTTACAATTTCTGGCAGAGGGATGATCTTTTGTGGACAGTCCTCTAGAGAAACATATTTCACTCTGGTCACAGCTGATGTGACAGAATACTTAGGTGGTCTCTGGTTATGCCGAAAAGAGTTTATTTTCTTCATCAGAAGACATTTCCAATTGGTGTAATTAAGTTTTTTAGGAGATAGCCTAACCAAAGAAGTAATAGCAGAGGCAGAATTATTAAATCAGGCCATAGAAGTRGCTGCTGAATGCAAAGCCACAAGCAGAGCTGTGTCCTCAGCTCCCATCAGGAAGAAACGAGGATCCCTTCTGCCTCTTTCCCGTGAAGTTGTGCTCCTTACAATATACACTGAGATGAGAGAAAGTTACCGGGAGTGGTGATTTCACAAAGTGTCGGATCAGGCACGTTTGGGAGTTAGTTTGCAACATGAAAATATGCAAATAATGTCATCTCGGATACTGAGCTGTTTGTGTGAGTGTCAGGTACCTGCCTAAGTACAGATTTCTTGGACAGGGCTAGTATTTCCAGCTACCAGCCGGTTTTATGACGAGATGAGGCACTTCAAAGGAGCAAATGGTTTGGGCCTTTTTCATCTCGAGCCCGTTTTGWGTTTCTTTTGAAGCTTCCTAAATTTCCCTCTTAAATGTTTTGTGTTCACTAATCATGTAAGTATTGCATGTGACAGAAAATGAYTTTCACAGATGATCTTGATTTTTCTTTTAGGCTCCCATCCTGTTATCTTTAAAGCCATAAAGCATCAGATTAATTAGAACCTTTTTATTTGGTGGAGGTCTTGGAATTTTTTCCCTTTTCCCTCCTACCCCTGCCTTTTCCCCCAGATTAGCACAGTGATCAACTTATTTCAGTTTTCTGCCTCTTGTTTTTTTTTTCCTCCCCCCAGGACGAGAAGCTCAGAGTGCGATTCCAGAAACTTTACTATGAATCATGAGGTAATAAATTGCTTACAGGGCATATTTATTTCTGAAAGTCATTTAAAGTTGTGTGAGGTGTGTGGATTTCTGCAGGCGYGATGATCGCACAGGAGGGCTGGCATAGTCAGGGGGAGCAATAGTGTGATGCCAAATACAGGAGCAAACACGCGGGGCTCTATTGAGTTCCCAGCAGCAAGAGGAGAAGGATCCATTTTGTGTGTTTCCTGGCTAGGGAGGTGCTTTGTGTTCTCTAACAGTGCCTCATTTCTGATATTAAAAGATAATGTATCTGTTCTTAGYGTTGCGCAGACAGTTTAATTACCACCTAAGTTCAGATATTATTCCTTGTCAGATCTCTCGAGCCGCGGTGTCGCAGATGCAGAGATATGTGCCTGTTACGGGTTGCTGATTGCCTGGGTGCTTTGCAGGAGCAGAGTTTGGGCTTTATCGGAAAGGAAACTGTTTATTAGAGGCAAGAGAAGAAGTTTAGGCAGAAATTGTGAAGGGGAGGAGCAGGCAGCATGGGGCAGCGGGAATAAAAGCCTTCTCATGACTCGTTGCTGTTCTGACTGGGAAGCTCAGCCACCTTGGCTCAGGCTCCATTCATGGGTCTTGGTTTTAAATAATGTATGATGAGTTTGATAATCYTGTTTGCTGGTCGTACTGCTGAACAGATCTATTGCCTTTCAGTCCCACTGCCTGTGGTTTTTTTGCCAGTGTGCCCAATATACTGTTTTCTGCCGAAGCAGCAAAGAGAAGAGTCTCCATGGCTGTTATCTGCAGGCTCCTAACCCCAGTATTTGGATGGGGAGGCCCTAAGGCATAGTGTGAGCTCAGTGCAGAGAGATGGATTCCCAGAAAGGCAGCGTGGGGCAAGAGCCCCTCTTGGGCGCGTGCAGGGAATGGGTGAGAGGAGGCGGCGCCGCCCGGCGCGGGGCATCCCCCAGATCGGGAGCTGGGATCTCCTCCTGCCCGGCGCGGGGCATCCCCCGGATCGGGAGCTGGGATCTCCTCCTGCCCGGCGCGGGGCATCCCCCGGATCGGGAGCTGGGATCTCCTCCCGGCTTGAGTGACAGGCGGTGCCCGGGCGCCCCGGCCTTGGCCTCCGTCTCCGCTCTCAGTGCCTGGGCAGGGATGTGCAGCTGAGCTGCTGGGAACCGGCTTCCCCTCTCTCCCYGTGTCAGTCAGCTGGAGAATTTGCAAGCAATATTGATCGCAGGTTTGGAGATGTGTTTTGTGAGTGATTCTCAAGCTACTAAGCTTGATAGCTCATCTTTTGCCTCTTAAAAAATGCCCCCCTTTGCTATTCCGTTTGACTGTCATCTGTCAGAGTGCCACAGTGTCATAGTCTGGGTTTGTTTCTGTATAGAGAAAATGAAATGTTTTGTTAGAGATGCTAGAAAAATCTTGTGGGTAGAAATTCTTTTCTACTTATCTTGTTGGAATAATTCCAAAGAAAATGCATTGGTTATGCAAGTCTCTTTGCATCACTCTTTGTGAGATTGATTTGGCATTAAAATCTATTTTTCTGTGGCTCACTGATGTTTCTTGTCTCAGTAGGAACGCAGGGTTCTTGGAGGCATAACGTCTTTAAATCCAGCCACTTGTTCTTAAGGCCGTATTATGCTCTAAAAGAGAAAGTCAGGATTTGGATTCAGTTCAGTTCCTGTTAAGGGAAAAAAAAAAAACCTTGTTATGCTCTTGTTGAGGTAAGTCAAAAGTCAAACACATTCAAAGATGGCTAATATCTACAGGAAAGTGTTACAAAAGCTCCTGAGGTTTAGCAGCCGTGCATCTCGTCAGAAGGTGCCCGCTTTGCATCTTTCCCTCGGGAGCAGTGTGTTGGTAAATCTTTTAACATTTTGGTGGATGAGCTCAGGCAGTTTTAAGAGGTTTCCAAACCCCAGCGTTAAGTTGGTAGACGCCAATTTGTACCAGCTTCTGAGCTCCGATGGTTTTGAATCCATCATGTTAATTTAAACCACCTCTGACCTTGGCTGCGTAAGAGAATGTATGTGCGGTTGTAAAGCCAGGCCTGCCTCCAGGTCTGGGATGTGGGCAGCAGGCCCTGCTGTGGGAAGGCAGCAGGACTCGGGTAGCTCGGGAAGAAACACAGAAATCCCCGCGAGCCTGTTGCCTCTTCTCCTGGATCCTGCTCTTCCGTGTGTTCCCTCCTCTGCAGTGGTGTGGGATGGCCATACTTAGCTTGATTTGCCAGTCTCCCAGCACTACAGGGAAGCTTGCGGATGATAACCTCATTGGGGGAGAATGGTCAGTATGTTGGAGGGCCGGGCTGCCATTTGGTGGGGCTAGTTGGGCTGGAGAAATGAGCTTACAGGAACCTCACATAGTTTGAGGAAAAGGCAAAAAAAAAGGTTCTTTTTTTTTCAAAGTCCTTGCAATGAGAAAAATTATGGATAAATGAGAAACTGATTTTTTTATGTTCGTTGTAATAGTAGTTCTTTTTAATCTTATTGTTACCCAGACTTTATGAAAATTATAGCTTTATCCGTTTTTTGTGAATTCAAGTACTTTTTGATTGAATATCCCCTTCTTATTGCTTTAGCTTGTGCACTTTTGTATTCCCTTTTAGTGTATTTGTGCTTGTCTTTGCCTGTTGCACACAGGTTAACATTTTAGAAAGCTGTGCTCTGTAAAATGTAAAGATACGTCATGTCACCCTGCTTGCTCAAAGTGTTTGTTTCTCATTTTACAAAACTTGCAGCAACTCATCTTTTCTGTTTATATGTCTGCATCTGTGCTGAGGCTGAAACATCTCAGCCTCTGCGGTACTTTGATACCAACAGAATATTTGACCTAGCTCTGGGAGGAATCTCATTTTGGACCTTCTTGCTAGTACTTTTATTTTTTATTAGAAAATACGTTATTACTGATGCCCTGTTGGTTGTAGTAACAAGTACTATTCCCGAAGAACAAAAGTGAACTGCCTTTCTTGTTATTTCTGTGTTTATTCTTTTTTGAAATATCCCGATTATAAGCATGTTATTTAAGACTAAATTACTGCATCTCTACAGGATTGTGACTGCATAGTATTTCTCTTGAAGATATTTCTTCATTATTAATAACAATACAAACGCTTGAGTGTTAAGTTTTTTGGTAAGCTTTCTGCTGTAAGTTCCATTAAAAGACGGTGTCTCGCTTTCAGAGGAGTTAGTCACRAGCTTTACTTTTAGGGCAAACCTTTGTTCTTCATTTCTTTTGCATATCTTGTGTTCCTCTTGGGACGTCTCTTTGTACATGCTCAGGATGAGAAGACTTCATAGTTATTTAGAAGAAACTAAGCTCTTCAATAGGTTGTGACATTTATTTGTAGCATATAGTCCCTACTGTAAAGGTGGATATGTCTAAATTGAGGCTGTCAAAAGGGATTGTGAGCTGCATTTCACAGCGCTGTAGGAACATGTAGGCAAGTCTCTCTCAAGACCTCAAAACCACTGTTACATGGAAAAGCTGAGCTGCTCCCTACACCTACATCATTTATTCAAACATTACTACTTATTTATGTTCTGATGCTGAAATAAATGGTCATTTTGTTTTGTAGATTTTACAAGTTTTTTTCTTTGGTACTTAGCTCCTTCATATCACTTTGCTTCATTCTCCAGTGACTGAGGTGTTTCTGAATATCTAAAGGAAAACCAAAGGTAGTCGAGAACGTGGTTTGCTTTGTGTTAGCTGTAGCTGTAGCTGTAGCTGGAAAGGCAGCTTCACATCTTCCGTGGCTCCACATACTTGTTCAGCTCACCCGCTTGATCCCTTGAGATTTTTCTAAATATGATGAGTTAGAGCTGAATATTTGACTTTGTTGCTTGTAGAGAATATGGTAAATATATGATGCTGCCCAAAATAATGTTGAGATTTTGAATTCTTACAGCAGGTCAGTAAGTCTGGGTAGTAGAGTGGGGGTGTTATTTCTACCTAAATATACTCGCTGCTTATGTAATGGTATTTCTTGTAAAAGTTCAGAAGCATTTTACAAAATGTGTAAATTCTATCTCTGTTGTCTAGATATGGACGTATGGTAAAACCAAAATGAACAGGCGAATGAATAGGATTTGCCTCCTCTGGCAATCTGAGGATGGAACCTGAATTTCTGTATTCTTATTCTTGTTCCTTGTTCAGTGGATGATATTATTTTCCTTAAATAGTATTTTTTTCCCCTAAGTTTTATAAATAATTTGGATAGGCTACTAAATATGCATGCTCTAAAGTACTCAAACAGTTCCTTTTCATCTGGCACAGCATGGAGCTAGCAGCTTTATCCTTAATCTACCCACAAAATATGCGACTACTGTGTTCAATTTATATACATGGGCCTATTCTTAGACTGCATTATAGTTTATGAAAAATTGTTGGCTTTATTTCATTAAATTAATCACTTTAAAAAAAAAAAAGAAAAGAAAGTAGGCAGGTCCCAAGGTTCTGAATGTTACTTACACTGTGCCAGTTTGTTCGAGGACCTTGGTTTTCTCGATGAAGTAACAAGTCCAAAGTTGAGTGCCTTTAGTTGCCCAAAAATGCAAGCCTTCCTCACTAAAAAGCTACTTTAGAAAAACTTTTTCTGTAGGGGTGAATTGTAGTTTTATTTTCCTTTTCTGTTTTCTCAGAAGAATAAATAAAATGTTTGGATAGAAATGGAGAAGTATAATAAATGCTTTTTCTTCGAAAGAGGACTTTCTTCGTACCTGTCTGAAGGCAATTCCTAAATTGAGCACATCCTGGCTGCGTTACCGAGCGGCAGGAGTGACTGGGTTCTGTAGCTCCAGGATGGGACTGAGGAGCCCGGGCGCCGTGTCCAGGCTCCCGGGGCACCATTTTCCCTGCGGTGCTGGTGCCGGTGCAGGCAGGGCCGGGCTGGCCCTGGTGCCGGGGCCGGTGCCGGTGCCGGTGCTGGGCCGGGTCCACGCGGTGCCTCGCCCGGTGCCGCTCACCCACCGTGTCTGATCTGCTGAGGCTCAGCGTATGGGAGAGAGAGAGGGCGGTTTGAGGCACTAAAACTCCAAATTTGAGCACCGCAATGCAACAGAGGCAACACTTGCCTTTCTGCTTTTGGAAAAAGTTTTCAAGGACTGGAGGGAGGCGCAGTGCTTCTCTTTGCTGCCAAATTGCAGGTTGTATCCTTTGATAAGTTGCTTCTGTGACAGGACCACAAAAGGAAGCATAAAGAAGGTGATCCACTCTGTTCGGAGGCCTTGGGAAGCACTTGGGTATTTATTATCCACCACTCTCTCAGGAAAAACAAAACACCAATGGGTGTTCTTCTGTTCCTTGCTTTGATCTTAATTTAAGTACTTCTGCATTTTACTTTCACCTTTGTACAGATGTTCCATAGCTATTTACTTAATATTTAATAATTGCATGCATGGGCTGAAATGTTACTTACTGTATGTAGTTATTTACACAGGAAGTCAATCTTTTGACCCACATATTATAGGGACTATTAATGTGAGTTTTTTTGTATTCGGCAGAGGAACCTTATCTCATGTTTTACAGGCGGGCTCATTAACTCACAGGAATTAGTGTGTAATGGATTTGGAATTATATATTTTTTAATTGCACTTCTTTCAGAACCTTTAGACCTGGCGTGTTAAAGCTGGACTGATCCCTTGTGTTGTCTGTGGCGTGGTTGGATACTACTTCTGTCTCTTCCCATCTTGCAAGTGCTCCTTTTTTCTTCCCTCCCTACCCCACCTCCATTGTGGAGTCTTGTTTTTGCAACCAGTAGTGAACAGGGTGGCTCTAAGAGGTGTTGGGCAAGGTCACAGAATCACAGGGTGGTTGAGGTTGGAAGGGACCCCTGCAGATCATCCAGTCCAACCCCTGCTCCAGCAGGGACACCCAGAGCACGGACCACAGGGCGGCATCCAGGCGGGTTTGGAAGATCTCCAGAGCAGGAGACTCCACAGCCTCCCTGGGCAGCCTGTGCCAGGGCTCTGGCACCCTCACAGTGAAGGAGTTCCTCCTCACATGCAGGTGGAACTGCCTGTGTCTCAACTTACACCCAGTTAAGGGTGCAAGCCCCTCACTGCCTGTCTCCTGTGGTGCTGCGAGTGGAGGTGGAAAACACAAGGAACAACGGGCACTTTGGAGAACTAGAATGTCCTTGGACACCACAAGGACAAGTTGTTTTGTGGGAAGAGCAAAAGAGACATGACAGGGCTGCCGACAGAGAAGGAACTGGCAAGTTACTGGTTGCAGGAAAACTTTTTTACTTCTGCAGTCACCATAATTCTGAAATCAACTGTATTTCACCCTCACGTGTCCAAGTGTTAGTAAGTTCTTTAACCTGATGGCGTGTTCAAAATCAGTTTTCCTTCAATCTAAGGAAATAATAAGCACCCAAATAGGATTATAAAACAACAACCAAATAAACTCTTAATTCAGTGTTAGCTGTTACTCAACTCTTTACTGTTGAACAGAAGTTCTCTCTGGCTCAGATCTTGATGTAAGTTTGATGCCTAAACTCCATTTCAAGATAATAGAAGTATACTACCCCAAATGCTTTCATGGCTTAAACTGTAATTTTCTCTTACAGATTTCTTTGCTATTCACAAATGCTATCTACAAATGCATATTAAAGTAATAATGAAATTTACAACAATGAAGTTATGATATATTGAATGACTATAGTAGATTATAAAAAAAAGAAAAGTTTCTAGAGCTTCTTCTTGGATGGCCCCCTAATGAAGCACCATCCCAGTGAAGTTGCTTTTATGTTTTTGGCTGCAATAACGGGACAAGGCYTGAGAAGTTACTTCTCCTCTGTCTTGCCTCTCAGATGACACCATTGGCAACACACCCCATCAGCCCCTGCCAGCTGCCGGGTTATTTTATGTACAACTGCTACAAAATTGCCATGGCAGATTGGGCATGTTAACCCATCCTATTTCAGTATCCAGTGATCAACATGAGAGGCCTCTGACAAAGATGCAAGAAGCCTACTACTTTTTGGTTGGTTAGATTTTGGGTTAAACTSTGAAACACACTATTTAATAGTTCTTCAGAAATTATTAGAAGTCTGGATATTTTTGTTACCCCATATAAATGTCTAATCTTTTTTTCTAGCCTTACTAAGTCCTCAGCCTTAATGACATTTTGTAGCAGTTAGTTCCACTGTCTAATTAKGAATTGTATGATAAAGTATTGCCTATTTATAATGTTTAAATTTCAGTGGAAGTCCCTTGTGTTAAGAGTAGGAGAGAACAGAAGCTTTCCTTACTTTTTTGCCTTAAGGGCTTTTTGACTAATCCACTCATTTCAGGGATTTGCCTCATATAAGAGAGACCCGACTGCACAATACTCAACTTAGATAGTTTCTGAGAGTCTTTCCCAGGCTAATTACAAAGCCATTGTAATGAGCCTCGAGATTCCAATGTCATTGATGTTTTACAATAGAGAGAACTTGGTTCTAACAKTTTGGTCAACAGCAGATTAAAGTTTGTTTTCAGAACATTTTTTTTTAGGGCTGCAATACTGCAAGTTGCTGCATTCMGGTAATTTTGCATTGCTTACATTACTCACAAAACCAAAGCAGTGCCAAAGCAGTGGAGAGCTGCTTCTCCGGGCAGGTTTCCGTTGTTGCTCAGGTCCCTGAGCCGGCGGAATCGCAGGGTGAGCCGGTGGGGCGGGTCTGGGGCCGGGCGCCCTGCAGCATCATGCCCCAACTCCCGCCGAAGGCCCGGGCACACACATACTCATGCATTTATCTGGAATCGAGAGGTAAAGATCACTCCAAAAGCAAAACACAGTTGAAGTTTCTAACCCTCTGCATCCCTGCCCATTAAAAATTAAATTAATTATTATTGTTATTTTCAATGAGTATTAACTATACCTCTTATTTACAAGCTACAGCTGTTCTTTCATCCTCTTGGGAGATACTATCAGTGTCCTGTTGGACCTTCGACTGCTCTATGTGTATTTACCTGCTGTGTGGTAAGGTTGGATTTCAGGCATAGTGTCTTTAAAACCTTACTAGTGAAAAGGGTGGAGATTTATGGTCTTCTGAGATCATAATGTTGCTGTGATATGGAATAAATGAGGTAGAAGCCAGAGTTTTTAAAAAAAAAAAGAAAAAAGAAAAAGGATATTTTGATAATTATTCACAGTAAGTAATGTGCTATAATTATCTCCTATTTGTTGCCTAAATATTCCTTAATGCAAATAAAATAGAGCCGTGCCAGATGACTTTTGGCAGCAGTAGGGTGTCCAGTTAAGCAGTAACTGCAGAGGTTAGTGTGTGATCTGCACTTTACACGTGGGCAGAGGGCTGGTACCGCTTCCCTCTCGGTGGGAGGAGGTGTCCCAGCGGGGCTGTGGTGTAACTGGGGGCCGCACACCCAGCGTGTCCTCCCCTTTGCTTGCAGCCCGCTCCTGGCTGCCCTTGGCGCTGCCGACCTCTCCGCTTTCCTGTGGCCGCTGCCGGTGTCGGGGGAATGTTCACATACCCAGGAACAGCTCTTGGCATATTTTAAAAAATCAAGTATTTATCTCCTAATATTAACAACTTACCTTTATATGCTTGTATTTCTTCCTTAAGTAAGAATAATTCTGATTTTTTTATAGGCCAAATGCCTTTTTTTTTTTTTTTTTTGTCTGCCTACTGACTGTCTGCTATTAGATGAGGTAACCCAAGGGTGTTTGAACATTTGGCTGGAAGACACTATAGAGAATGTAGTTTATAATCAGCCTCAAGTTTTAATCACTTCTATTGCCAGTGAAGAATATAATAATAATAATAATAATAATAATAACAACAACAACAACAACAACAATAATAACAATAATAACAATAATAACAATAATAACAATAATAACAATAATAATAATAATAATAATAATAATAATAATAATAATAATAATACCTGCCTTGTAATACAAATAAGAAAGTAAAAGGATTCCTTTTTGGTTAGACCAAATATTTTCCTCATATCTGGTGAAAATAAAGCTGAGGTTGAAAGGCAGTATTTCCTAATACACTCTTAAAACTACATTGTATCCTTCGGAAAAACATTGTCCTGTTGTTTTAACCTTCCAAGACAGACAGGATATGTAATTCCTATGAAGTGATGCCCTATTCTGTCTTCTGAAACCAGTTGAGAAGCACAAGGGGAAAAAATAAAAAACAAAATAACAACAACAAAACAAAACCAAAGGCAAGCACATACCTTTCCTGTGCCAGAAAAAAAATAGTTATGTGGTCTGGAAATTGGGGGAATGCCATTAAAGATGTTYGTATTTCTATAATTTTATAGCATATTTTGTTATATTCTATAATATGGTTGATAAATCCTGCATATCCTGGTGTCAGCACCATCTTTCCCTGGCTTTGGAGGTCTAGGATGGCTGTAGATGTCCCTTTGCTAATGCTGCTCTACCTGAATTTTCTTCCTTTCCCTGCTGTGCTTTATTGCTGCCTATGTTGTTAGTCAAACTGTTGCACTTCCTCCCTCCTCCTGCAAAGTCTGTTGTAACATTAGAAGTCTTTAATGAGTGTCTGCTCAGTCCAATTATCCCGTTTTTCTGTTTGTTGAAGAAAATTACAGAGTTTCTTCTTATTGTTAGAGACTAAGCAGTTGTAGGTTTTTTTTGGCTGATACTTTTTTAGTAGCCCTTTAAGATTTATTTTGTATTCAGAAGACTGACCACAAGAGAAACCTAGATTTGTTCCCCAACCCGGATTTGACAGTTGAATATGCTCAATCTACTAATTTTCTTTGTGAAAGTTTAATAGTAACCAGGTGCTTTGATTCACTGCAGAAACAGTTTGTGATTTATATTAGTCATTTGTAATACACTGCATACTCTGAACCAATTTGTAGCACTAGGTGAAAAAGAAGATATAGTTTGCTATAGAAAAAAATTAAATGGAATATATTGGTGCTACTTTTAGTGTTAAAAAAAGTGCCTAAGGACTTTTTTTTTGTAATTATTGGTAGTACTTTTTATGTCACAGCTTATGTTCTGGCAACAGTGTGCCCTATATCTTGCAAAAACATGAAGTTCCACATCTTTGAAGGGCTAACAGTGTAAATAGGTAACCTTCAAATGAGCCAGAAAAAATAAAAACCCTGGAAACCTGACACTGGCCYGGAAAACTTGCTTTCACAATTTTGATTGGAATTTAAAAGACATTTTGCTAAGATTTTTCCAATTAGGTTGTATACTTCTCTGCTTAGAAGATAAAGGTTTGGTTCTTTTTATGATACAATTTTTAAAAGRTAACTACAGTGCATTAAAAAGCTTTTCTCTGGATCCTAAATATGTGTAATATGCCAAGTTTGATTATGTGCCCCTTTGGAGAACCCATGTAAACTTCTATCCCTACAAGCTAAAGGGAGTAACTACATTTAATATTTATTAGGTGGTCCTATGTATGTACAAAATCCAACTTCAAATACAAGTTAGTGTGGGTATTGGTTGCTGGGTCTGAGGGTCATTCAAATTTATGAATTATTTTAGAAATGTCACTTGCAAAAGGCCTTTTGGAAATGCACTAATCTTATAGTGACGGTCTGTGCTGATTTAGAGCTAGTTATTTTTCCARTTTTGTACGAAAGACTTCAGGAACTTCTCTGCAATGGAATCTATCATTTCATGAATATAGCAGCTTCTTTTCCCCCAAAATAGGGAAAATGGTAATTTTTGGGGTAGAGATGAAGGAGCAAGTGGACCTGGGAATAAGATACTTAAAATAATATTTAGTTGAATTCGGTGATGTATGTTCCTGCTTTGGTTTCCTTCTGTAAGGAGAATATGAAAAAGTTTTCAGTCACACATTCTGTGTCTCCAAAGTGCCCTTTGTACCGTACACTTTCTTGTTCTTTCAAATCTTACACATTCACTGTTTGAAAGCCAAAACTGTCAGTGGTCTGTGTACTTTATCTCACTCATGTGCAGTGGAAATATATGGCATTTGTAGAACATACAAACTATTTTTGCCTGAATGCTCCATTTATGATTTATAGCCAACATGTATTCCTGATTTTCTTTGGAGAATGATCTTTATTGTCTTTGTGTACTAACTCATTGCAGAAGCACTTGTCTATTTTGAGCTAAACCAGACCTCTTGTAAAAAGAATCAAATTATTTCATCATGTTGAAAATGAAAAGCTATAATTACTTGTAATTGGGCCTCAAAATTTTTGAAAATTGGGAAATTCTTTTCCAGAGGTTTAAGATCACTCTAAATCAGAACCTTTGGAAAATAGGAAATAATTTTCTATATAATTTACAATTGATTTAATTTAGACTTTTGACAGCTATTTTGCTTTGATATTTTGGTAGGGAGATCATTGAGCTATGGTGACTACTTGTATGCTATATGGTTCACAACTATGTTTTGATTTCTTTAAACCCTGGCAGGACCTGTTGCAGTTTAAAGGAGTATGTTGAGTCATTTTGGTTTCTTTACATTTATTAGACATGCGTCTACATTGTATTTGTTTCCTGAGCTCTGTAGTTATTTCATACTGTTTTAACAAAAGCCCAACGCTCTTGTGTGTTTTAGTCTTGGTAAATTTAAATGGAAGCTGGAAAACAAAAGTGATGCACATCGCAGTTCTAGGTATTTGCCCTGTAGAACTGAGTCCGATGATCTTGTTATGTAAAAACAGACACTCTAAATCTGTAAACCACCTCATTGATGTAATAACAATGTACTATTTTACTTGTTTATTTTCCAAGTGCTTGCTTACTTGTTTTTGTCCTCCTGCTTTGGCTGTGGCGGGTAGGTAAGGTAGGTGCTGCAGTGCCGATGCCGCGAGGCTGCTTGGCGCGGGCAGCAGCGCCGGGCCCGGAGAGGCCTCGCCGAGCGCCGGCCTCCCGGCACACGCGGGATCCGGGATCGCCCCGGTTCAGCCGGGGCTCGGGGTGCCCCCCGCAGAAACTGTGTCTGGGCCCAGCAGCAGAGCAGGTCTCGGTGGCCACGAGAAAAGGGCTGCCTGGTTGGCAGCGTGAGGCTTGGTCCTGAAATAGCTTCCGAGCGGGGGAAGAAGCCTTTCCTAGAGCTACCTGTGGGGCCGGCGGGGAGCGGGGTGGGTGCCCAGCTGTGTGTGTATGCGGGGGGCTGCGGGGGCAGCTGCACTGGGTGAGAGAAGGTGGTGGGAAGAAGAGCTTGCTGGAAAGCCTTGGCTGCTCCTGCTCTGTTTGGGGCAGCCGCTTAAGGTTAAGGCACACARCTCCGTGTGTTAATGGCTTTGTAAGCACGTTTAAAATGGGTGTGCTTTGGGGACTTGCACTTTGTAATATTTATCAGCTGTGGGAAGGGCAGGCAGAGTAATGGGCTTACGAGGAACAGATCTCGACTGCACAGTTGCAGCTTCTAGCACTCGTGCCTAACGGGAAGGCGGGTGAGCTGCAGAAGAAACGGGTGCAGAAGAGCACAGAAAGCTGCACCTTGCACTGGAGTAGCTACTAACGTAGCGCTTCTCTATTCACATCTGGTACATCTGGTAGTCAGGATTATAATGCTCAAGCCAATATTGTTTTTAAGCGGTCAAGTAATGACAGAAGTATATAGGTTTTTGTAATTAGTGATATCGTATTCTGTAGGAGCCTCTGACTGTAACTTGCTGGAAGCTAAGTTCTCTCTGACCAATATTTTAAAACCCAACTCAGATAGATAAAAAATACTACTAAAAGTGAACATGGAGTCCTGCAGAACATAGCCTGAACATCTGCCCCATGAGACTTAAAAACTCTGCAAGGAAGCAGGGGTAGATTTAAGAGGAAAAGTAACCACCTTAAAAAAAAAATTAGCTGTGAGCAGTGAGCCTGAAAATTAGAAAAATAAAGAAAACTGATCAACAGGAAAAGATACCTCTATTTTTGTCGACAAGAAGAGTAAGATTATAGTGAAAATTGATAACAGTCAAGCTCATAGGCTTTGTAAAGAGTGTTGAAGAGAGTAATGAGAGTTCTGGCAGGCAATTAGCCTGAAGGGATATGCATTATTCTGAAGGGATATACCTGGGATTTAACTTATTAAATATTTCCTTTACTCGTCTTGGTGCACAAAGAAAGAAACTGTAGCTATGAAACCTGTGGAGGACACAGCATTGGAAGATATTGTTGGTACATTGGAGGGTTGGAATTCTGTAAAAATTGCTTAATATTGAGGTCTGGGTTGCTGGAAATCGGAAGACTTGTAACAAGAAAGCAAGATTGGTCATTAGAAACTAGCAGAGATATATGATGTCATTTGGGAAGCTGTTGGGTGGAGGAGCTCTGCAGATTCCCTCTAGTTCTCTGCCAGTTGTGACTGCAGAGACACGGCTGATACTGCTCTCGATCTGCCCGTCTGTGACCCTGTTGAGCCTTCCTCCAGAGTCTCCTCTGTTTCAGCAGGTTCTGAAGTTCTGCTGCCTTGGGGCTGTCTTGAGCTGTAAATTTGTCCCTTGTCCAGTGGAGCCATCCTGCCTTCATAGTATTCAAGACTCTTGCAGCAAGAGTGGGCCACAAGTACGGTGTGAGCACACGATTTCGTTTAGCAACATTTCTTATGATTGTCTGGATGGAGAATAATAAAGTTCCGTCAGTAAGAGCACAGGTAGGACAGAAGTCTAGGGATGAACAGTCTGAAAAATAGTTGTCTCTCCCAGCATATGGTATGAATGTGACTAYGTATTTGAATATCCCACTTAAATTAGGTGAGAGGCTGGGTCGTTCCGGTTAATCAGCATGACCTTTCGTCTCTTGGACATTCTTTGATTTAGCCATCTCTGTAATAGGAGTTTTATGGTCAAGGCCTTCTTTTTATGCGTTCATTTATGATGGTCTCCATTTAGAAAATTTCAGGGTTGTCGCTACTGAAGCACTAAGCCTGATGTTGCCTCTGCTTTTCTAATCAATTCTATAAGCAGAGAAATTTAAGTTAGTACCTCTCAGTCATTGGCTAAAGTAGTTGGAAGCAGAGAAAAGGTAGCCCAGTCTGCTAGTCAGGCAGAGGAGGAAGGGGTGTTTGGAGATATTTATCATCTTAAGCATAGGAGATCTCACTTAACTGGGGCCCAAAGAGCATCTAAACTGAAGTTTGTTGAGAYCGTTGATATTTTTCCATTTGAACACAAAATCTGTCTTCTTACTCTAGATGTTTCCTCATGCCTGTGGATAGATACTGATAAAAAGAAAGCCTATTCCGTACTTCTCTCTGTTGACACAAGCATGGCAAGATGTCTTATGTGCCTGCATGCAGCAGTGCCTCCATTACGGAACCTTAATTTAATGAATTTGCTGCTTTCTGTTCTGTGTTACTGATCAAAACAGTCCCTAGATACCTAAGTCCTTGCAACTTATGAAAAAATAAGCTGTCAGCCAACACATTTACTAAATCTATTTGATGGTCTGTTTTTATGTTTGTGAGAAATATCCATGGCAGGAATCTGTCCTTATACGGGCAAGATTCCTGTCCGTTACAAAGGAAGTGTTTTTAGGCAAGTTAGAGCACATCTGTCCCCTCAGTTAGATGATATGACACAAATGATTTTCTAGATCATGTGGTGTTTGCTCTCCACATAAAAAAGGCCAATTATCCGTAGCCAATTTTCTTAGTGATGCTCGAGAGTTTGGCATAGGCTTCTGTTTTCCTGTCTTTACACGTACATATCAAAAATGTAGGAAATACTGTGATATGCTGGGGTCGGGGGGTTAATATTAATCTCATGAACAGATTATCCGATGCTCCTTATTTCCCTACTTTTCAGTAACAGGTGTCCCTCCTCCTATATTCTATTCTGTATAGGAGGAGGGATTCTATATAGGTGTCCCTCCTCTCCTGTATTCTTCTATCCTATTTCCCTCCCAAACCCACAGGTGCTTGCTCACGCATTTCCTTCACGGCTCTTCTGCAGCCCACACACGGGCCTTGGATGGATCCCCCTTCCCGCTGCCTCCGCACCGTCCTGTGCTGCGAGCTCCGTGGGGATGGGCGCATGCAGCCCCACGGCCTGTGTCCGCCCTGCCGGAGGGACCCTGGCTTTGCCCGCCGTGTTCCTGCCCTTGGTGWTGTCTGCCATGTTCCCGCCCTTGGCATGGCACGAGGGCTTTCCTCTTCCCCCTCCTCCTGCTCCTTCCACCCTCTTCCCAATTTGTTGAAGGATTTCCCTATAGGACTCCTGATTTCCTCTCCTTCCTGCTCCTGAGGAATCATTTCCCTCCGACACCTTTTTCTAGTTCTCCCTTCCCGTTGTAGGCAGATCTGGGAGGAGGAGACGCAGCCTCCGCCTGGTGCTGCTGTTGGACAACTGGCCTTGTCCTCGGTGCTGTCCTCGGTGCCACGRCCGTTTGTCTGGGCTCTGTGGCAAGTGGGAGAAGAGGGAATGGGCTGAAGGAGCAGGAAATCCCTGCTCGTGATCAAGCAGCCTCTGGAGCCTTTACTGACCTCCTGGTTTCCTGAAAATAATTACAGCGTGGTTCAAGCTGCTGGTGCAAAGAGGAATTATCTGTGGGAGCTGAAGGACCTAGCTGCCCTACTAAACCAGGAGTGGTCAAATCTCATTAGAAAGCTTCTGTTTTTAAAATGTGACAAAAATATTTCACAAAAGTAGCCTTAAAGCACGGAAGTGAAAGTGTCACYTTGCCTGAAAGGCTGAATTTAGCACAATGGCACACCATACTTCTCCTCTCTACCTGTGGCGTTATTGTGGAAGGGAGGACATTAGTGGTGTGCATTTTCATATTTTCCCATAACAATTTGGAATAAGTCTTAATATCCTTTTATGGTTTGTTAGAGCAAGCAGTGATCTTCTGTGTCTAAAATTCTATGCTTCAATATGAATTATTGTACGGTTACCTAAAATCTCTTGCAATAAGATAATTCAGACTTCTCCTTAAGTCAAGCYCAAGAAAATATCTGTAAATTAATGCTAATGGTCCATGTGGCTGGAAGAGAAACTCTTTCATGTTTGGAACTGACTGTAAGATTGAACTTATTCCCAATTTATTGCAAAGTCAATATTCAGCTTAAAAATTAAAAAGGTTAATAATTATTAGGTTTTCAGAGGAAAGTACTAGTGTTATGACCTGCCTAACATCATACAGCTACAAAAATGCTATAAAATGATTTTTAAGCTTATATTTATAGTGAGTACATGGCTTATTCCTTCATCTCACTACTTATGCATCCATGAACTGTTAATTAATACTTTTGCAGTAATTACAGAATATTTTAAATATACATTATTCTTCTGAATTTTAAAAGATCAGGATTTTTTATTAATTTAAAAGGATAATAGGACTGACCCACGCTTTCATCAACTCTTTAGTAAAAAGGTGCTTTTTTTAGMTCATTTAAATTTTTATATTTTGATTGCGCGGAATAATAAAAAGTCTTACTTTTTTCCATACGTTTTGTCCATTTGTTCTTCCAAGGTGGGTCATCATTGTATCAAATAAGGTTGTCATTACCATAAAGAGGTGAATAATTGTCTGAGGATATTAATACAAGGGAATTTACATCCAAACTCGTTTGAATCCTGGCATGGAATTTTCATTATACAGAGGATTGTGTTTTGTATGATAAATTTTGATTTCATTCAGTGTTGTTTTCTATTTCACCTCTTTGTTACATGTCTGGGAATGTTTAACCCGGGTAACCAGGGACCTCTGCAATGGAGCTCCTCTCCTTCTCCCTCCTTGATATGTGGCTGCTAGGGAAAAGAGAAGAAACTAGAGCATCATTAGCAGATGAGTAATATGGTCTGTAGAATGCAAGATTTGCAAGGAGAGATGGTATGTTTTATTGGACTGAGCTGAAAAAGTTGTTGGAAAAGGCACAAGCTCCGGGAGCTTCCAGCACTTCCTGCGTCTGAAATAGAATCTGCAACCTCGGGCKTGAGACAAGTTGCGATCGCTCCCCTTAGACTTTAACTGATTATGCTTATTAAAAACTAGAGAGAAAAGACAATTGCTGCTTTTGGAGCAGGGGAGTGGTATTAACAGGAGAGGCAGCTATTAATCTTGCGGACAGAGAGAATGCAGGAGAGGTAAAAATCCAAGGGCGCAGGATTTTTGCAGGAACCATTGCAGCGCTGGGCGCACTCGGCCTCCGGGATGAGGGRGCAGCTCCCGGGGAGGCCGCGGGCAGCACCTGCCTCGGGGACGTGCCACAAACAGGGAGAGGGGGAACGGGAGAGCAAACAGGGCTCCACCGTCATGGGAAACATGGCACATACTAGCAAAGCAGGCCGTACATCATGGTTCTTAATCTTTTACTCTTGAAACCAGATTGATTTTCATGTGATCTAAAATATACGCTCATACAATCTACATATGTGTGTAAGCAACATGCTTTGACTTGTGTATGCTGTGAGAAAGTCACTTTGTATTTCCTCATGTTCTTTTGTTTAGTACAGCTTTTAATATTATCCCCCTCCGTTAATGTTGTTTAAATGGAAAAAGTAAGCCAAGACGGCAGTACACTTACCATACCAGAAACATTTGTGCAATGGCAAACTCTGAGGAGTCAGTTGTGTAAATAAAAATGTTTGTGTAAGTAGTTTGTGTTCCCGTATCACCTCTGGATTGGTTCACTTGGAATTTTGCACGTTCCAGGATTTCCATAGGCTGCAGGGATGTTGAAGCCAGAGGCACAGGTGCTTGGTGGAAAGAACCACTGGGGCTGTTTCCAGCTCAGCGTGCCTCACAGACCCGAGCGGGTGACTTCAAGCAAACAGTTTATTTATAAACCTCAACTGTGAGTTTTTCATTGGCCTATGACTAAAATAACGACCCGCTTCACATAAGTGAACAGGTTCTGCAAATATTTCCACAGGTTCCTTGCAACTAGGTAGCTTTATCCGTGTTAGTGGTGGCACTAACCTGTTCCACATCAGGTGGTAATTTAAAGTACACCCTTAATTTTGGCTGCCTTGCCTTTGCCACGGCTGTTCTCTGAGCTCGTCCTTCTGCTGGCCCGACCGTGGGAGGTCCGAGCCGCAAGTTCTCCCTGGTGGTGGTGAGAAGGGAGGGCGAGCAGCGTCTGAGGGAGACAGGTCTTCTGCTCTTTGCTTTTATGCTACATTGTTGGCCTCTTTCCTATTTTCACATAGTGCCATTTCTGCCCTTTGAATTGCTCCCAAGCATATGACTTGCACGATGTGTCTGCAGCTAGTGGTGTCACAGAAGACAGGTGTGCAAGCACCTATGTTCAGTGTTCAAAGTGGTGGCTTTGATACTTCATGCAAAGTTCCTAAATTCCTGTATGTGTACTCAGCCTAAATTAGAAGTATGGAAAATAAAATGCATAAAAAWTTAAGGCAAAATAATAGACAAATGGGAAAAAAAGACAATAGATTGACTGTATCACTTGCTAAGATTAAATATCAGATTTTATTTGGGTACTTATTTACGTGAACAATGGAATCAAACTAAGCTCTATTCTGACTTCTTTGTGCGTGCAGGTTTAACACATTRTTTAGAGGCATGATTATTTTCTGAGATGGCATAAAATTTTCCCTTTGGAGTATAAGCAAATTTGGAGGGGGGGAAAGTGTTTCACTTCTTTCCCTAGAGAGTAATAAGCTAAAAATTATCATGCCTTTACTCTGACAATCTTGTAGATAGTAGACTTGCTGCTATCTCAGGCTACTGTGTTAGATTGAATAGACATTTCAGTTTACTGCTAAGTGCATTTAAACTATGTTTTTCTAAATTGCAGTTTTATTATTTTGAGAATTTTATGCTGTGGAGAGACTGACACGTTTTTCTTCAAAACATTGAAGCTGATGAGTCACTTATTTCTGATTAGAGATTCTTGTTTTACTTTTTTTACGTTTGATAATGCACTGAGAACAGTGTAATTATAAAATTTTTGAAGCCTTAGCTGTCAACCAGTAATAATTTTAAATCCCTGTTTATTGTGAAGACTTACTGTACATTGGATTTTGCAAAAGTTGAGGCTCATAGAAAGAGATGAATGGAATTTTTTTCAAAACTAATTCAACTTGTATTTTTTTGGCATATCTTGTGTTCTTTCTCATAGGATCCAAATTTTCTCCAGCCTCCCAAGAGCAAAATACAAAGCTGAAGAAAACTATCTCCAGATATCCCATGGTTCTAAAAAATGTCAAAAGGTTGATTATTTATATAAAGAACAGTACTATTGCATTTTATAGGTGGAGGASTTTCTATTTTTCTCATGCTTTTGCTGTAGACAGTGAATTTTTTAGAGAGGTTGAAATAAATATATTTGTTTAAGACATTACGTGTTAATCCAGTCGGTGGTAATGGAGAATCTTCAGAGAGCTCCTTGTTTGCTTACCTCTCGTGCCCCAGAGCCAGAACGTTTTAAAGCAGTGCAGCAGGTATACGCCAAAGAGATACAGAAAACTTTCGCTAAAATCTCTGCCCGTGATCCTGAAGCGCAGTCCTTGGGTTTTCTTTGGTGGTGGGTAGATGCTGTCATTTCTGTGTTTCCTGAGAGTTCCCAATGCTCTGAAACCAGATGAACTGATTTTTATTTTGCATTTTTTGTGTAGACACAATAGGCCAAAGAGTCTGGTCTACCAGTAATGGTTTTTAAAATAGGTTGTGGAAAGATATGTTCGGTAAAATATTTTGCTGAAGGAAAGGCAGAGCTGCAGTGGATGGATGGCAGTCTATTGTCACCAGTAACATATTCAGTTTATATTGGGCTCTGTTTTCTCGGAAAGAGAAGAGAGCRTCTGAAATCAGTACACAACAAAACCGCTGCAGAGCAGATATTTTATCCAGGGTATTATGAGGCACCCCAGGGGAAGCAGAGAGATGCGGGGACAGGTTCTTTGCCGCGCGGCCGAAGGAGCGAGGGCCTCGTGCTGCCAGGCAGGCCGGCCCCTGCGCGGCCGCGCTCCGAGCTCCCGTGCTCCGCTGCGGCCGGGGCCGGCGYGCCGTGTTGCGGCGCGGTGCGCGCCGGCGCTGCCCGCGCCCCGGCAGTCGGGCACCGGGAAGTGCCCTAAGGCTCCTGCCTTCCTCTGGTGGCTGCAAGTCCGTGTCACGGTTCCGTGTCAGCACGGGGTCGCGGCGGATCCTGAGCTGCCCTGACCGAGCCAGCATGTTAGGAAAGGTCTGCTCCTTGATGACATGTCAGTGCTGGCAAACCAGGAGAGAAGGAGATTTGTTGGCACATATAACTGAAAGCCAAGGACTTTTTGGTCGCGAGAGGTGGGATTGTGTGAAGTCTCTCGGTGCCCCAGGTTCGCTTTCCTTGGGCAAATTACTGAAGTCAGCAATTCCAGACTTGGGAGCCTGGAGTTTGGTGTTGACAGCCATCTTTAAGTACCTAAATAAGTGGTCTCATTTTCCTGAGGTCCCGAGCACACAATTCTTTCTGACTTCAAAAGAAGCTGCAAAGGCTGTGTCCACTTTGATTAATTGAAAGGCTGACCATCAAAGTGAAATTATGTTGCCAAGCTAAAGGAAAAGAAATAAAGACCTAGCACAGTGTATAAMTCAATCGCAGATCAGAGYTTACTGGGTACAAAATGAACAGCATCTTAGGTGCCCTTTTGTACTTTCTGAATCTCACTGGGCCCAAAACTACAACAGAAAACCCAGCAAGACTTGTGAAATATAGTAATGCCCAGAAACAGTTGCCAGTTGAGCCACTGAGAAATAGATATGGCTATTCAAAATTTATACTGTTTGCTAGAGCCCTAGGTGAAAGGAAAACAAATTTTTGAATGCTTATTTTTTTTCATTCTAAGGTAATGTCTTAAATCCTTGAGAGATGAACAGCCTACTACCTTCCCCTCCTTTGATCCATCTGTCTTTGAGATGTGATTTACACCTTACTATAGTGCTGCAGGTTATGGCCTCTGTTCCTGGGAGTTTTGTGGAGAGAGGTGTCTGTGGAGGAGCTACAAAAGACCAGGGAAGTGCCATGATGGAGAGGGAGGTTCCTGTGTGCCCGGTACCTGTGCCAGTCCCCTGTGCAAGGACAGTGTAGGACTGGGCCACTCACGAGGCATGAAATCATGGGAAGCCACTCTATGCAGTGTCCAYAGCGTTTAGGTTTAGGGCTTGGCTTTTCAGCTCCTACATCCTTGTTGCGTTTTCCAAGTTCTGAGTTCCACCCAGGCAAAGCGGMCGTTTAAGCGTGGCATTCGCGTTGTAGCTGCATGTTTGGCTTGAAAGACTGATGTGTGCTGACGAATCAGCAGGACTGTTATCTAAAGTTGACGGAAGATTTGGCACAAAGTGAGTGTCCAGTATTGATTAATGAAACAATACAGTTTCTCCCATAAGGTTGTCACCTTGCTTTCTTAGCAGCTCTGGCAGAGACCTCTTCCATCAGCACCACCAGCACGCTACTGGTCTGCAGCAGTGCCTGCATGGGCCTGCAGAGCCTCTTCTGCTCMCTGGTTTCAGGCAGTGGAGAAACTGGAAGCGCTTCAGTCTTTGCTGTCTGGCCTGCAATATCAGAAGGACATGTGTGAATTTGTCTCTCTCCCATTTCCATTCTCTTCAGTACTTCACTATGCAGCTGAAGGCTAGGTGCAAAATTTTTGTTATGGCGCTTTTATGCTACTAGAATGCAGTATTGTTATCTGATAAGATTAGGAAGCCAAGCAGCATGAATGATTATTAAAAATAATTGCTTGTTTACATAAATATGACAGCAAAATAGGTTACTAGAATAGGCCAAGTGACCCAGTTACTCAGGCTTGGAAAGTGYAGGGCAAACGTGCTATCCTGTGGCATTTGGAGAAGAGAAAACCTTTCATTCTCTTTTGAACTTCTGAGCATCTCTTTATGGCTTTCTCTTGCTATTTTGTTTCTCTGTGCTGGCACGCTGGTGGTGGGAAAGCCCTAGAGACTTCATTGGAACTAACTCCTATTTTTGTTTCTAGAAAAGAGAGACATTGTATCACCCTTAATAAGTGACCACTTCCTGCGGCAAAGGTTGGTCTAGACACTTCTGCCTGTCACAAAGTTTAGTCAGATGCAAGGGAAGAGGCACCTCTAGGTCTCTGCCTCTCTCTTTCATTGCTCCTATGAGATGTTTCCTGCTATTCATTTTAAAAGTGTTTTTCTGGTTTCCATTGGTATTGCTGCAGTTGCTCTTAATACTCATACAGAAACATGTTTTAAAACGATAATCTTGAGGTGTCGCTGATAGATATCTTCAAAAGCACAATTAGCCCTTCTGAATTTCTGTGAAACACTTATTTTAAATTGTCAACGTGCCAGAAACAACAGCTCGGACAAATCTTAGAGCCAAGTGAGGTGCCTGCAGTTTGGCCATTGGAATTTAAAACCCTAGGCTTGGTCCAACAGCGGGAACATTCAGGTGGCTTCGTGTTGCGCCGTGCAGGTTCTCCTGCAGTTAAGGAGCAGACAGGAGCTGCGGCGTGGAGGCCTGAAAGGGCAGCGCGTAGCCCAGCTCAAGCAGTGCTACCCCAGGGCGAAGGGAGGCCGGCCTCCACGTGGAGATCTCCAAGCAAGGATCTGCTATTTCTCACTTACCCTATAAATCCAGCTGAAGGACAAGCAGCAGAGCTGACAGGAGAAGAGAGATGGAGAAGGAGAGAGAGAAATCTGTAGAGAATGCACAGAAATGTATGCAAATACGTAATTTTCACGCACACATTCTGATAAGAATGTGAATTTACCCCAAATGCCACGTTCTATGGAAATGCAAACTTCTGACTTGTTCCCCWGCCTCCTTAGCTGGCTACTTTTGGGGAATGTGACTCTGTGGCATCGCTATAAAGTCTGAGTCTACAGAGTCTGGGACCTTCAGCTGCCGGTGCCGCTGAAGCGGCAGCGCGAGAGCTGTCGGTGGCTCCCGCGCGGGACCGGGCTGCCTGTTGTCAGCCCGCTGCAGGAACGCGGCCAAAAGCTCCATTCCTTTTGGGAAGCGAGGAAGTTGGAYGTTATATGGTGGGTCCCAAAAGAGATTCTGCTTTTCTGAACCTGAATTTTACTACATTTCATCCAGCTACTGAACATAYAATTGTAAAATAAACTCCAAGGCTTAGAGACTTTAACTGTGGGATTTACTCAGTCTTCCCTCAACCAAGAAGCCAAAGATTCTTGGTTAAGGTTTATGGTTCCTAACTCAGCCCAGGTGTGTTAGCCAGCTGCTCCTACTTAATTTAGGAAAGATGAGACATACTTTTTATTCCTTATTTTTTAAAAAAATTGTTTTCCTAAGTGATATTTTTAAGTCAGCTTCCCGAAATATGGACACTTGTAATTTTTGTTCCTACCGTTTTCTGAAATACACTGTGAATGGAGTTCTCGATTTGTGACAGTATTTCTGCCAAGGTGGCAGTTCTGGTAATTCTGGAATAAAGGAGAATATTGATTGTATTCAGAAGTAAATAAGTGGACAAGGACTATGCTGTCTTACCCTTTCTATAGCACTTGATTTGGTTTTAAGTCCAAAATGATAAATTTTATCTTCATTTTCTATCAGCCACAGTGAAATCTGACAGTGCCTGATTTTTAAACCTCTTTAATGGTTTGAAGCTTTCCAGTGAGAAATCAGGAGCAGATTAAAACGTTACTCTAGTGGTAATTTTCCAGCATTTTGTAACCTCTGTCTGTCAGTCCTGAGATCTTCCCATGCGACACCAGACTGGCCACGTAGCAGTGCTGAGATGCCAAACGGTCTTAGTGAACCAGGTTTAATGAGGTGCTGTGAATCAGTCATGGGCCAGTTASCAGAGCCCTGGGGCTACCAGAGGTACCTTGGGAACCGTCTTGAAAACCAACAAGTTAGAGACATAGTAAATATTTTGAGGAGGATGGGAATTATGTAACATTATTAGAATTTGAGTAAATTGCTCATGTTCTCCTTCATACTAGTTGAAATTTRGTTTGGGCCATTTTTTTTTTAATGAAAAATAACTTTGCCCTCTGTCTGGAATGGAGTTCAGTGTCTGTTTATGAATCTTGCTCTGTGGGGTGGTACTTTCCTATCTGTAGACACTTTCTAGAAGTGTTACTACTTGCAGGTTAAAAACATCTGGCGGTCTTAGCTTAACTGAAGTAGTTCTAGTACAAAACCTGTAAGTAAACCAATATTGATTATTAATTTGTAAAGTGAATGAAGCTTAGAATTGCATTTTGTTATATTTATTTATTTTTATGTGTGGAAAAAGCCTATTTTAGTATTAGTATAGTGATTTTTTTTTCTTTTGACTTTCACTTCCAAGGAATTCGTAATGTAATTCCAGTTGTCCAGTAAGCCACCCGTTTTGTAGGAGACATAAACCTTTTCTTCTCTTTTCTTCTCTTTTCTTCTCTTTGGCAAGTAAGTAAGCTTAAAACATTCAGGCTGGTTTCATACATAATGAGAATTCCTACCAAATTTTGTTCTGTTGCAGGTTTAAATTGTTTTTGTCTATTCTTAAGCTTCATTTTCATGCGCAAGAATGTCTGTAACTCTTCCTCAATGATTATCCTTTTTGCCCATATTTGGAATTGCAGAGTTTGTTGTGTTCTATAGGAACTTAAACCAGAAAAATYGATTTTCTTGGTCTAGGAGAACTGAAAGATTTGTGAAGAAGCTGTAGCAAAATCTGTTACAAAAATAGATGGCTTGTGCTTGCTACCTAGGAATTTGCCCAGTTATTTTTTTCAATATATTTAGAGGATTTTAATTATTTAAACATTATATGACATATTAAAATAGCTCTTATTTTAGTTTACAATCCRAAAAACTGGTTACCTACAGGTCTGAAATTATATAGAAATCATATAAACTAAATATAAACATTCTTGCCACTGCTTTTATGCACAGCATGTTTAGCATCTAAGGAAAATCTGAGCAGAAAGCTCATCTTGAAAGAGACTACTTAATTAAAAATTAAACGATGAATTAAAACTTAAATTATGCAAAACTAATAACCTACATTACTAAAACCAACAATTAATATGCTAGAATTTATGCAAAGAAAATGCTAACATTTTCACTTTTGTTTMGTGTTTGCATTGCAGACTGCATGGACTGCTCTTTCAGAATTCGACATCTCCAAGTACCTGGCATGTCTGAATTAAGATAGATGTCAGTGATTTTAGGTCTGTAGGGTTTGCAAAACTCATCAGAGATTAAAACTTTGATAATGTAAAGGAGTCTCTTACAGAGTGGGAAGAATCTGATTATTTTTCAATTAATGATTTTTTTCCCGTCTGCATAGAAATTCAAATCAGTGCATCACATCCCCTTGTGCAAATCAATAGAGTAAAAATGGACTCATTGACAAAAAGTGCAATTTAACCTATTGCCCTAATCCTGTGGAATTCCTGGGTTTACCTGCTCGCTGAAACTGCTCTCAGTGAGTTGCAGGTGCTGAGATTCTGCCCACTGCAGTTCTGTGCACATTAAGAGAGATCAGAGTAAGGACACCTTTCAGTTCTCAGCAGCCTTAAAGGACGTATGACCTCTGGATCAGAGGCACAGTAAAATGCTTCTGTACCAGATGTGGGGATGTGCCTGTACACCCAACATACCACAAGGAAAAAATAGTAGATATGCTGTAAAATACTATGGATTTGACTATAACACAAGCATAGTGAGGAATATCCAGTAGTATCTGCTGCTGTTTTTCTGAATTGTGTTCTTCACGCTGAATAAGCCATAAGTGGCTGAAGGAAAGTTGGAGGGGCAGGAGGAAAGAACATCTGATTAAGTTAATTACAAAGTTACCATCTATTATTTTATTATTGCTCTATACAAGAAGGTAGAACTGCCTTCACATTTGTATTACCTTGTATTTTAATATTACACAAAATAACTTTTAAAGTTTCATATCAGATATTATCTGCAGCCTCTATCCGCATTTTTCAGAATTAGCTCTTGCTAATTTAACCTAAAAGGAAAATACAGACAGGTGCTTAAGATAATATATAATATATAGCCTTCATAGCAATGTAAGTAGATGTTTCTCTGGCACTGTAATTTAAAAGTTTACATTAAAAATAAAATCAATACTAGGATAAAAGCATGAAGAGTGCAGCTAAAATAATTTATAATAGCTCTACTGCTGATAGAAATCTAAGAAATGAATATTGTGTATAATAAAGGCAATTAGCTGAGCCTCTTATAAGGCAAAACCCTGCTCGGGGGCGGGGGACGGGAGTGCAGGGCAGCAGTTACAGCTCCCTCATTTGCTGGGTTGAGCCCCCTTGGCCCTGGTGTAAATTACAGGGGCCTGGGGGTGGCTTGTGCCGCCCGCCCGCCCGCCCGGGAGCCGCTGCCCGCCTGGGAGCCCTGCTGCCGCGCCGGGAGGCCGCGCTCGGCCCCGGGAATGTCGGGGCCCGCAGGCCGCCCCTGGCAYCTCCGATGTGCCGCGGGGCTCCCCGCACCCAACGCTGAGCTCCACGTGGTGCCCCTACCCCCTGCCAGCTGGGCTGAGGACGCTGGCTTGCTGCCTGYCCCCACATGAATCTTCTAGCTCCTGCTTTTATCAGCTGAGAGTTTTCTCCCCAACAAAATAAATTGTTTAATCTACTATCGCAAAGAGTGAGGCGCAAATAAAGATTGGTTTGAGTATAATCTTCCTAACCACCCCTGATGGATATCTYCCGATTCATTTTAATTGAATGGAAATCTTAAACTCCGTCTCTTTGGGAAGGTCTATTTTTATTATGTCCGTGGTTAAACGAGTAAGGTGACGGCCTGCCCTGCAACAACTCTTCAGGAGTCACAGGGCAGAGTGCCGAAGGTTTCTGCCCTTTTTGTGCATTTCGAAGCTCCATCAGGGCTTCTCCCTTCCCGTGTATTTATGTGGATTTATTTGGATGGTAAGCAGCCAGATGGCTAGGTGGAAGGGCAGGTATTTTGAAGGTAAGCACATGCTTTGCAATAGAGCCATGTTAGCCAGGAGCTCCATGCCACATTTCACATCCTTCAGCAGCCTCCCCAGGAGGTGGCAGCTGTAGAAGCCTAATGGATATCATCACCTTCAGCTGTCAGTTCCTTTTTTCCTGTCTGTCATGGCTGTTTACTTCTGATCATACCAGTTGACATTTATGTGTCACAGTAGAAAACCTAACTAGTGCAGGAGTCAAGGCGACACTGGGTTTGAGGTTACTGCCTGTATCACAACAGGCAGCTGGCAACTCATTAACACCACGCGGAGTGTCAAGCGTATGGTACGTTCAATAAAGTCAGTGCCTACAGGCGCTGTGTATAGGGAGAGAGCCAAAGCAGACAGTGAAACCACATGAATGGTTGAAACGGGAAGAGTAGAGGCGATGGGGGAGATGAGCCTGTAGTCCAAGGTACAAGAGCGCGTCAGGTCTTTGACTGACATTCCCTGTCATTCTTGTGTTTAGCCTCTGGAATAAGGCACGTGGCATGGGAGAAGTCTGCCAGGCATTCGGGGCCTTTCCACAGTCCGAGTGCTGGGTGGCGAAGTGGAGGACAGCCATCCTACTTTTTCTTTGGGAATTATTAATAGAAAAAGGATTTTCTTAAACAGCTGGCGTAGCTTTATATAAAACAATCTCTGAGGCCTTTGGTGGCACCTTCTGGAATGATGGCTCTTCTGTGTTATAYGGTCCATGTGGGTCACTGCAATGTATTTTGCATTGTTTGCAAACACCTTTCCTTGTGTCTCACATTGGTGAATGCTTTGGCTAAGCCAGGGGCCTAATTTGGGCAGGTAGAACCACCTGAGACATGTGCATAACAAAGTCATGCTTGTTATAATATGAGCCATTTCATCTCAGATAATCTCAAAACGGTTTACAGGAAGGATTGTGCACYGAGAAAACTTTCTTTCAGCAGTAATGAGTAATTCCAAGTCAACACTCAAACATAGTGAGTTTTCTACTGCAGAACCGAGACACGTCAATGAACAGTAGGATTTGTCATTTATGGGCCTTGCAGGTAATACTGGGACTTACCTACTTACATATTTTGGATAGATTGGCTCCAGTTGTCCTGTAGAGTAGAAAAGTACAATAGTGAATTCCAGGAAGCATAGAAAAGGGTGTCTAGTGGAAATGACAGGTAGATTCTAGTACACAGACTGTCATTACCACCACAAAATCTTATTGCTCACTGGACTTCATAGAACACTGATTCCCCTCCTGCGTCTTTAATTTAAGCAGGCAGAGCCTGTTGAGAGCCAGTAAGATCTCTTTTAGCACATACTACTTTACATAGATTGAACAGGCAAGAATGTGTAGGGCACATCAGTCTTGGAAACCATGAAAGTGATGGAAACATATTGAAAGAAAAATAAACTATATGGTTTTATTTTAGCAGTCTGTTTACAGTTCCCTTTTTAAGTCATGAGAAAGAGGAGGTAAAAAAAACCTGAGTACAATTATTAAAAGCTGTTATTTTTGATAGATAAATTGCTACTAAAAATTAATGTTGAACCAGTGTCCTGTCTCATTAAAGGAAAGAAAAAAAAAGACATTTCAGCTGCTTTAATTTCATCTTTGGCAGTTTATTTTATGTATTGTTTATGCTCTAATTAGTGTTCTACATATTTGCCCTTCTTGACTGATTGCCTTTGCCTTTTATAACTTAAGGTGAGCCTTCCTTGCCTTTGTCTTTGAGATGAGTGGAGTTAGCTATCTACATAGATTGCATCAGTTCCCTTCATAATTTTAATTCCTCACTGAAGATTTATTTTTCGCAATGAAAAGAGAGGCCTAGCATATTTTATTTAATTTGTGGAAGTTCCCAGAATTCTCTGTCATTCTGGATGGCACTTTCATATCTTTCTTCTACTTCTCTAATATTTTTGCTTTAAGGTGGCTCGAGCTGTCTTTCAAATGTGTGGCCTTGCAGGAACCATATATACTGCTGGAATCATTTTCTCTGATTTATATGTGACAAAAAGTCCAGGTTTTTGAAGGCTGCAGAGCAACCACGTTGACTCAAATACTGTACCAGGCAAGTCAGCTTGCTGGCAGGGGAGCAGTTAAGTGACGTGCAGAGGGCAGAGGGGCATTTCTGCCCTCTGAGTTGTGGGGATCTGGTGACGTGATGCAACTGCTCTTCTGTTTTTCTTGCTATACTTYTCTTGCTATTTATTCAGAGAATTGAAAGTTATCCACCAGGGCACAACTTGGTGAGAAAGTCTCATAGTTAAGCTTGTTCAAAGTGCCCGGTATAGCGTTTACTAAATATTAAGGAGAAAAGCACCAGCGTTCAAACTGAGTGACTAAACTACAGAGTGGTTTTAGTTGCCCAATTAAATTACATTTTAAACGACAGCATAAAATAAGAGAAAAACATAACTGTGCGTACTGGTTTGTTTACCAAGAAGGAATACAGTACGGAAATTAAAAAGCAGAACAAAAATATTTAATATTAGATCAGATTATCTATTGCCCTGTTTACTTCATTAGCAGATCAAAGGGGAAGCTTAACGAGTTTTGAACAGGTTGCAACTCTGCCTGGAAGTTGCACTGCATTTTACACAGATGATCGTCTTTCATGCTGCGATAACAAAGAAAGGGAAAACCCTCTTGCGTCAAATGGCTCGTAGAAGTCTACAGRCAGACCAGGAAAAGGAGAATATAAGATCACTGTGTATTTCTGCCATTATGCATGTGGAATTGCTGTGGAAGGACTACTCGTGGTACTTCTCTGTCGTTCGTCTATGACTGAACTGAATTTGCCGCCTTGAAGTCGGCCTTGGATGTGCTGGGCCGCCACCAGCGAACTCTGTTTTATCCGGTACTTTACACACAAGTCGACATTCGCCTTCCCTCATTTTGGGAAAAACGTGGCAAACGGCTCTCAGCGATGTGTGTCTTAGGCTGCCTCCCTCAGCATGGCGCCATGCGGATGGGCAGCAGCCCCTTGGCGTGAGCCGGCTCTTCCGCGCGGCCCTGGCCCCTCCGCCTGCCATCCCGGGTGCCGCGGGCCGGGGCACTGCCGCCCGCCTGACGGGCAGTTGCCGTGCCTTGGAAAACCCCCCGGGCTCCTGCTCCGAATTGCGGTCCCGCGGTGTGCAGGACTGGAGTTTTCTGTGATTCTTTTTTGCTTCTTTCCCCGACTGAAAGTTGTCTTATAGTTCCCAGAAGAGTATATTGAGGTAAGAATTCCTGAAAATTCATTTATGGGGGTCTTTGTGGTTATCTTTCTGGTCTGTGCTCTGGAAATCTGACTGAAATCTATGGGAGGAACGCTCCAGATCAAAATTTTATGCATATACATATATATCTATATACACACACACACACACACATATATATATATATATATATATGAAAATAAAGGGGATGGGTGTTGAGGAAGCAGGAAACATCCCTGAGGATGTAATGGAATGATAGTGGTGTGCAGGCATCTTTGCGGCGTGTGCGTCTGGAAGCGGCTTCTGGAACTTTCCGCCAGGCCGCCCTTGCCGGCAGCCGGGGCTCGCTCTGGGAGCGCCCCAACTGCCCGCCTCTGCTCGATGGGTTTCAGCTTTCTATCTTTCTCTTTCTTTGTCCTTCGATCCCCTTGGACTCCCCTTGGATCATCCCCTCAAACAGCGTGAATGTTTTCTGCATAGCTGGAGAGGGGGCAGGACTCTCCTACCTAACTGCATTCGCCTGGACTAAGAGCTRTAACCTGCTGGTTCACTTATGGCCATAGTTCCACCATGTCTTTAAGCATATAAGCCTATCTTTAAGCATGTAGGCACCCATATGCTTATAAAGTGTCATTAAAATAAGACTTCAACTTAAATTGTGAGCAGATTTTTGTCACCCTACTGCTTTTGTTCTGGGTAATCTGGAGAAAGGCCACCACAATTTCATTATTCTTTCTGTCCCTCTGATTTGGCTTTCTATATAATTTTATAAGAATAATTATATTTAGTGATACTTTATTGAGAAGTTGCTTGAAAAATGAACTGATGCCAAACTACTCATAGCTAATTGCTKCATTAATTTGTATAATAAAACAAATCAATTTATGAATGTATTTGCTTAAATGCAAATGAAGATAAATGGCAAGTACATATACACAAAAGTACAAAAAGTTTGGAGATTCATTTAGTGAACATGCCTTTCTGTCCTTCTAGACCATTGAATAAAAATGCAAATCAATGTTGCTTAAATCCTACTTCTAAATGTAATTCCATTTCTTCTTCCTGCAGTACGTATTGCAAACACAGAGGTAAAAGACTTAAGTAGATTTTTGTTCTAAAAAGCCATTCTTCCTGTTTTAGGAAATATTTTTATTAAACTCACTTTTGGTCATATCCTTGCCAGCAAACTTGTACGTTGCAAATCCCGTTATTTGAAATTACCATTTCGTAATTCAGTAGCAAGTAGCGCTGGAGGGAGGGTTTTATTTATTGGCTTGCTTCAGTTYTAGGGAAGGGGAGCTAACCATGTTAAGCATTTCAAAGCATGCAGTATTCCTGGGAGTTACATAACACGAAGCAGTGTTCCTAGTTTGTTTTTTTCCTTCCCTGAGTACCTGAAACTGTCATCTCGAAGGTGTTTGTTATTCCTTTCAAAAATAAAAGAGTTCCCGGGGAGGCACCGGCGTTCGGAGGGAAGGAAAGGGCTGCTGACACCTGGCAGCTCGCTTCGTGGTGGCGCAGCAAGGTCTAAAATATCGGGGTGGACAGAGCCTCTTGAAGGTGGCGCGCGGGGCGCGGGGCGCGCGGGAGCCGCAGCCTGCGTGCCGCCTGCGCCAGCTCCTGCGCCCGGAGCCCCGGGAGACGCGTGTCGCTTCAGGTGCGCTCCCAGAGCTCGCGAGGAATCAAAGCATCTTGGCCAATCGGCAGTCTGCCCGATGACCTTTTTCTCCGGTAGCTCCGTGATGGGTTGTGAAAGGGAGAGCTGGTTACAGTCAGCACTGGGGGGACCTGCCGCGGCGTGACGGCAGGTTCAAATCAAACCCAATAGTTGCTCCTTGTACTTTCTTCCCGTGTCCTGCCAGCTTGCTGTATGGCTGCCACAACGGTAACCCTGTGAGTGGCTTGATTGGTGAGGATTTACATGTGTGCTAATTAGAGTGGAATAAATGATTGGCTGTTTGCTGCATCGCCATAAAGGGTGCCCAGATGTACACACTACGTGAACATAATGTGCACGGGCATGGCGCATCAAAGTTTGTCAGCTGCATTACCTCAGCAGGCGTAGGGCCTGTCGCAGGGAATTTGCTGATAATCGTCCCCTATGATTTAGTGTCTGACTTGGTGAAAGTGAAGGACCTCACAACGCTGCCGTGGCAAGAGAATTTGTGATCGTTTACCCAAAGCAATAAGTGAGCTAAAATACATCTAGCAAGAACAGAGAAGCAAAAAAACAAAAACAAAAACAAAAAGAAAAGCAACGGGTTAGGGCTGTAAAGAAATGGACAAACTTAAGCCGAAGAATTCTGCGTGATCAGAAGGAGTTCGGAGCATAACACTAAGCCTCAAATTAGCTGCTGCAATTAACAATAGACACTGAACAGAGTGTTTAATTATGCTTAATTTGTTGTGATACAGCACCCGCCTGCAGTTATGAAAATCCCCCAGGTGCCCTAGTATCATCCCCTGTATAGCTGAAATGCACTAAACTTTGCACACTTGGTTGACTCAACCAAGCAAATGGAGAACATTCAGATAAAGGTAAAATAAATTTACGTTTGGAAGCGATCATTCTCTTCAAACTCTCTCAAAAAATCTTCTTCTCTCGTGAAGATGTGTAATTAAGACAAAATCCCACTTGTATCGTATTTATGCACAGAAATCGGTAATATCTGATTCCTTTGACAAGTAATTCTGTACCTACACGTGCACAGTATCGATAACGTATTAATGTCCAATGATTAAATGGTTAAGGTGCCGTGTGAAAGTTGCGAGCGGGAGGGCACGGGAACAAAGCCCATCCGTGCGGCACCGATGGCCCCGGAGCTGCTGGAAGGTGTCAGCGCCGGAGCGGCGATTCCGGCGCGATAGCGGCCTCACTTGGGTGACCCGATGGAGTTAAGTGATAAGGTTAAGTTAATTACTGTATCTGTGCCATACAGCTTCCACATGATTACTGCTGAGAAAGATAGCGATTCCTCTTGCTTTAATTAAGCAAAAGAGAATGAAAAGATATAATTGGTTTTTATAATAATCCTGTCTTATATCGCTATAAACAAGCATCCTGTGTGCTTTTTTTTTCCCCTACAACTTTGCTGCACGTCTTCCTAGCAGCAAAATTTGAACAGTAGAATGTGCAAGTAAATTATTTAAATCCCTTTTCTAAAACAGTGTCAACTAAAGAATTAAATAGTTAATAGCTATACTAATACTTTTGTAGTACCAAAGGCCCTCTGACAGTAAATTGTGTACTAGATATGAAAAATCTATATTCCATTTTTAAAGAGCATCTGTTCCTTTTTATTAATCTTTGTATTATATGGTAAAAAGGTATATACTTTAAATGCTTTAATTTTGCTTCTAATCATGTATTGACTGCCGCACCGTGCCTTTAATTTATATTGTGATTAAAAGCTTTACCAGTGTTTTACTTAAAATTAGCTCATTAGTTGTCAAAAATTGTTGCCTTAGGTTTGAAGGTGAAAGACAGTTGGAGAAGGTGTGGGAAAAAAGGAAAACAAGTAATCTCTTTTAGGATAGCAATTTCTCTTCTAGTCCTGTATATAACACAGCGTAAGTACATTGTGATATATGCAAATTTACATTTAAAATAGGTGTGTCGAGATGCAGGGCGACAGTACGAGAGGGGAGGAAYGTGTAAGTTGTCCTTCAGCCACTGAGCCCCGAGCCCATGACCTGTTCTCATAGGTACCCCTGTGGTAAGCCTGAGCCTGAGCCCGGCTTAGGCGAGCCCACGCAGGCCCAGCCCACAGGCAAGGTATTTGCTCGGGCCGAGCAGCCTGGCGCCGGCTGCGCTTCCCGTTCCCGCGGTTTAGCTGGACGCTGCCCTCCGAGCAGGGGGCACCGCGGCTGCCCGCTCCTTATCCCGCTGTCCTGCGGTGCCCTCGGGCTGGACACGCGCCGCCCTGCCGTGGCTGCATCTGCGAGTGGATTTGCTGCAGACCTCTGCTGCCTYGTCCTTCGTTATTTTCTTTCCTTGTTTTTAATAAGTTGGAATGTCTCGAGCTGATTGTCACAGTAATTCTGATGAAGCTTGTTAGATTACAAAGAGCCGAGTGCCTCTGTCTCAGGATTTTTTTTTTTTTAACTTGGAAAGCTTATTACTCCGTGTCCTGTAAATGGACATGATTTTAAAACACTGAACAAAAAGTATTTGAAAGATGTTTTATTCCATATATTTTTTTTCCCTAAATAATTGGTAGTCCAGGGCAGGACGTGTATTCTTTACTATTGTGAATAAAAGAATAATATTAAAGTATAATCAAAGTACTCGGTAAAGTTTTCCCTCCCTAGCAATGATTTGTTTGCAAATAGGCTGCACTGAGGTTCAAATTGTGGGGCTGGTGATTTTAAAAGCTGCTCAGCTYCCTGTCTGTGTGCAGACACCCTCCTCCTATGTATTTTGTAACTGCAGAGAATTAATTGGATGGTGTTTCATTTCTATAGAAGACTGGTGTGCAATGGTAGCACAGTTCAAACCATTTTTTTTCCTGTTCTATTTTTTTCCAGAAAAAAACACCTCTTTGAAGCAAAAATATGCCTTAGTGTGCTAAGCTACAAAACAATATGTCCAGTGTTTGCAGTATTCATTTTTTTATATATATATAGCAAGTCTATTTAGGGGCTTGTTATGCATTTATGAAAACACTGTGAAATTGCTGTTGTGTGGAAGTTGGATGAGGAGAAGAAATTCTCTCATAGGAGGCTCATGTTACCAACCAGGAAGTTGAAATGGGGAATAGGARAGGTGGTCCTCATTTATAAGAAATCTCAGAATAGTTAAGTTTCTTGTTTGGAAAGGCATCACTAGAGCCTGGATCAGAATAAAGTACTGAGTTCTGTGGAGCCTCATCTGATTCTGTCAGTGACGGTTTCCACGAGTTTGAGGGTCTGTGTGAAAGCCCTTAGTGGACAACTTGTTCCGCTGTCTGTCTGCCGGCCCCTCTGRTGCTTTCCCATTCTAAGAAAATAAAACCAAAGTAACCAACAACCAATTTAAGAGGAATGCTAAAGGATGAACTAATAAAGGATATATTTGACTTACTCATCTTAATAAGGATTTAATGGGGTAGAGAGATGTTTTCTGAAAAAAAAAAAGCTTTTTTTTTTCAGATTGAGGGTCATTGTGTTCACTTGTTCACTGGACAAACAGAGGATTTCCAGATCTTTGAGCGTCAACCTGATGTCTTTTGTCAGCTCCATATTCAAATTTGAAAAGTTCTTGAGATTTATTGCAAACACATGCAATGACATTTGGAACATTTCCCCCTCGTTCTTTTGTATTAACAGATATATTCTTATCTTCAGCTGGAAAGCAGAATCTCTCCTTCTGCCAACTTCACCRTTCTAGTTTGTATTTGGTGATGATGGGAAAGTCAAGCAATTGTGCAAAAAAGGAGAAGGCCTTTTATGAGAGAGAATGTTAGGGAAAGCGCCGAGTTCTCCGCGTTCAGTAAATATTGTGAAATTCAAAGATCTGCCCAGCTCTGAGTTCCTGATGCCCTGCTTGAGATGTGTGTGCACAGGTACAGAAAGGACACGGGTTCCGCAACGCTGCCTGCTGCCAGGCCCTGGGGTGCCCACACGGGCTGACAGTGATGGACATTGCGTAGGCTTCATTTTTGGCCGCACGTTTTTAACATTTAATGTCTCATTGGAAGATGAATGGTTTTGGTCTGGGTGACAATGAGCAGCCATATCTCTTCAGTCCTTTCACATATGATGTAATATAGCAGAGCTAATAGCCGAGAGCGAGCACGCCCTATGTAACGTATCTTTTCCGCATAAGGTTAGTGTTCTGTAATAATAACAATATTGTCTGGTTCTGTGCTTCTTAATGTATTGTGTAATAATAACAATATTCTCTATTTATGTGCTTCTTAATGTATCTCGATGTTTACATAGTTCAGCCGAGGCGGCGCTTATTTCATTAAGTCATTCTGAGGAAAAGCAGCTTGAGAAGTTGCTTTCATATGTCAAAGTAATGATAAAATGAGTTGGAGGCCTTTATGATCAAGAGCATTTTCCCCCTCTTTTAATGATACAGAATAGTAATGACCTGCAGTTTCATTTATTCTTGGAAAAAGTATAATTGCAAAAATTAACTTGTCATACACCACAGCTCAGCAAAGTTACTTTCCTATAAGTCTGTGGTCACAGTATGTTTTTTTGCAATTCAGCATCTGGCTCTGTGGGGTACTGATGGCTTCTATGAAGAAAAGTACCAGGGTGAGCAATTAAATGTAAAATGACAGCATAAAATATGATCATTACGGTTATACAAAAGACACATTTATGAATTTTGCAGATAACTGTCATTTTTTCTACTCATATTTGCTCTTTCTTTGTTAGCTTAATATTTCTTGCGCGATTCATTTTTTTCCTTCTAAAAAGTGAACAATGCCTTTTTAATTATCCTGACACTTGTTTGTGTCTTTCTTATTTGTCACAGCTGAAGGCTAATGATACCTCTTTCACTTTGTTCTGACACTGTACTTTCAACTTGATTTCAAAATCAAGGACTATTTTTTAAATTAACACAAAGGTTGCATGATGAGGCTGGAATTTCTTATGGAAATGAGTTTGTGTTGTGTTGATYGGATAACGCGCAGCACCTGAAAGACAGATTAGCCGTGCTCAACTCCCAGGGGATACCAGGCAGCRTTGGGAAGTGCGGGTTTTTGAATTTTATTCATGCTTTGTCATTGAAGAGGGGAGATGGGTCTTGATGGAAGTGATTTTAGCCGTATTAGGAATCCAAAATCCCGTATACGCCTTTCTGTTTGTGTTGTCTTTGCCGATGTSTGTTTCCATAACAGAATGATGACTCTGTGCTTTCTGTAGCAGGTTGTATTTTTGCCTTCTCAGGCTCTATTTGTTTCATGCAATACATGTACATGTGTCACCACACAGCGCTGTGAAGGTGACTGCATTTCGTAGCACTCTCAGTTAGAGTTGATAAGGTTCCTCATGAGGAAAAAGGCTCTCGAAACCCTAAGATCCTGCAGAATCCAAGCAATGCAAATTAGACCATGGCAGTCCTCTCACTCTGCTCTCAAGCTGTCACTTCTTCAAAAGCTTTTGGGTGCCTCTCACAAAGGCACCTAAACAATACACAGCTTTACCTACATTAAAATACATATATCCAAATATATATATATATACTGGGTCCAGCGGGGGATGTTGGTAGAAGTGGAATGGCCTCTGCCTCTTCTCTGCACAAGTCCTTCCTATGGAAGTACTTCCAAAAATACCTGGAGTGGTCAGGGGCAGTAGACCAGTTCTGCAGAAAGTGGCTGTGGTGGCTGATCAGTCACGTTTGCTGTCTCAGGAAAGCCGGGCACTTCTCCTTTCCCATCGTAGCCCCTGTAAAATGAGTGCAATGCCCTGGCAACCCTATGTGTGACCTTAAAGCTCCCTACAACTGCCTGAGAGGAGGGTGTTGTGAGCTGGACACCGATCCCTTATCCAGAATAACTGTGGACAGGACAAGAGGAAATGGCCTCAAGTTGTGCCASGGGAGGTTCAGGTTGGACATTAGGAAGAATTCCTACATGGAAGGAGTGGTGAAGCACTGGAAGAGGCTGTCCAGGGAAGTACTGGAGTGACCGTCCCTGGCAGTGTTCAAGGAACRGGTAGATGAGGCGCTTAGGCACATGATTTAGCAGGCAGAGTGCTGAGGGGCTGATGGTTGGACTCGATTATCTCGAAGRGCTTTTCCAACCCTAGTGATTCTGTGGCGGAACTGCCACATCCTATTGGAGAAGGGGAAGGGAGGGGACCGTGCGGCTCTCAGGGGCCACCCCTGCCTCCTGGGCTGCCTTTGGCTGCGGAACTTGAGGAGCAGCCCCGAGCTGCTCCGGGACCAGGCCCTGCCGCCCCATCCGTGTCCACGGTGAGCAGGACACCCCTGCGCAGGGGGAGATGCTTCACACAGAGCTCCCTCCATTAAACTGATGGCCCGGTAACCTGGCCTTGATTCCCAGCGATAAGGGAGATGACCCCACTTGGGAGTGTGGAGGAAGAAATGATGGGAGCAGAGAGTGGAGCTCGCAGTCAGCACTGTGTGCCTAGACCAACAGCACTCGGGGTGTAAAGGGCCAGGGGAGGCACGCGGGTAGTCGCTGCTTCACTGAGACCCTCCTTTTTATTAAAACTCTGCAAAGTTGACTAGCTTTTAAATACAATTAAAATACTGCTAGAGATTTAAGAATATCGGAGCACTTCTATTTAGAGCACCTGCTGTGTAATCRCCATAGTGGAGAGAAAGGTTAGTGATAAAAAAAAAAAAAGGGAAATTAAAAGGGGGTAATATTTATGGCTTACAGTCTCAAGGGGGTTCAATGTCTTTCAAGCAAATGYGACTCTAATAGAAGCTCTTCAAGCGAGGATGTTATTAGGTACAAATAAGAACTAATTTTTTACAATTTTACGTCTCTGGGAATGTGAAATGGGAAACAGGTGAAGAGTCAGATGTAATTAAGAGAGAGAGGGAGAAGAGCTTGCTTTGTAGCGCCCTTCCAAATCTGAAATGGCACCAAAACCTAGGGGTGCCGCGGCGCAGGGGGCATCGCGAGAGCCACCTCTCTGCTGGCCCTGGAGTGGCACCTTCACTCAGTGCTGAGCATTGCCTTATACCACGGCTTAAGTGCCTGTGTTTGTCAATGATTAAAATATTTACATCACCAAATAGATTTTCATGCTAATTACTAATATGAGGATGCATTTACAAGTTGGAATAGTTAGCTGAGCAGCGTACATGCAAATAATAGCAGCTTGAATGTTTGGGTGAGGTCCGATCGAACCCGCCGAGCGAGCAGCTGTGGGAAGAAGATTGTTCCCCAGCCTCCAAATTACTGGTTAGCRCTTGTAAAAAGCACTACGTGCAGTGGCCACCCATTTGAAAAAGAGCTCTTTGTGCACTGCCCTACAGAGCTGCAACTGAAGGAACTCCAGGGACAAAAGCATAAAAAGGCACAAGATTAAGTCTGCTGTAGTGAGAGGAACAGATTTAGTGCTATTGTGAGCTTAAACAATATTGGTACATAGTGCTATAGGAGACTTTTTCAGTGGTTTTCTTGTTCTTCATTTTCTTAGCTTTTATTGCAAAAAAAAAATTGTTAACTTTTATTGTACCTCAGAATTATTAATAAGTGTAAATGACACAGGCTTGTCTATGGAGGTGTCTTTAGTGGGGTGGATTTGAGAGAYGTGGTCTGGTCTGTTTGTTCTGAGATGTTAATTCAGGTGCCCAGTGAYGATGGTTTCAGTATCAATATTGTTCACAACTGTTATTCATGGGGGTAAAGGAGAGGGATTATCAAGGCTTTGGCATAATTAACGGGACTGACATCTCCTTTGGACCTTTGGATTTGGGAGCTAGTGCTGTGTCCTATATTTTCTTTCCACATTGCAGGTGAAGTAAAGTGTAAACATTATATTACGTTGTCCATCAGTATCTGGCATTTTCTGCAAGACATCAGCTGGTACCAGGAGTACTGTTTACTCTAAGCAACATCTATTTAGGTGACTATTAAAATAAGCTCTGTCTATGCAGTGGATTTGGAAAGGGATTTTGGAGAAATGACCTTCCCTTCCTTTCTCCAATCTTAACACAGATTCCAGTTCCAAAAGAGACAGTGCCAAACAAGAATACACAGAGAGCACCCATTTGATTTCCTTCTGGCTTTAGTTTGTCTTATTYATTTTCATTATGGTCAATATAATTCCTGCCAAACAAATTCAGGCTCATTTCTGTCTACTGCCCAGAAACTTAGGAGCTTACTTCCTTTAAGAGTGCAGCCTGCAGAGTGACCAGCCATGGGCGCATGATTAAGCTTGCAGAAATTGAACAATATTGCAGATATTGCCTGTTCCTGTCATTGCAGTGAATTTAGATGTTTATTAGAAATCTTTCACTTCTGTTCTTCCTTTTTTTCAAAAACTTACATTGTCCAGCATGAAGAACTGCCTTCTACCAATGGAAATGACATTATCCTAGGATTTTCAGTAGTGTTGCATTGAGAAGAWGCCTAGCTACAGTGCCCAGAGGATATGTCGGTTTTGGAGAATGGGACAATAGTGAGGAATGAAATCAGAGAAGTTAAGAAGTTCACAGAGTAAAAACTACGTGCTGAGTAGTGCTCTTGGTTAAGTAGGGGAAAAGAAGATTTTTGAGTTGCTCTTTTTCAAGCTTCTGATGAAAATTACTAACATGCCATGAAGTGTAATACCCCAGCATAGAGTCCTTCCTTTGGATGAAGGTGTCCCGGTGTTGAAGTACATTTAATCGTCAGGATGGGAAGGATTCTTCTCACTTTGATGGCCTAGGCTTTTTGCGGGATTTGGGGGCCCCCCAAAGCATTGAAAGATTARTATGTTTTTATTCTCCATTTGATTAATGAGGGAGATCATAAATACTGCTTATGGTGATGGGCCACACTTTGTACATCTCTATAACTTAGTGTTAAAACAGCTTTTTAAAGGAATTTTCACCTTCCAGAACACCTGTGGGTTAAGATAAATAGGTTAAAAATTAGTGGTGGTAACACACTGACTTCTTGTCTCCAATAAGTGAATGTATTTCAGTCTCAGATATATGTRTGTGTGAGGTGTGTGCATGGCTGTGCTTGCTGCAAACATTTCTCTGCCACAGACCTAGGCTATTCTAGTGACTGGAGAGATAACAACAGTAACAGACACATGTTAATGTCCTCTCAAATGTGGATGTGAATGAGGAAAGACGTCGTGTAAGGTTATTAAATAAAGYCAGCTTTGACAAAGTTGATTTGGGAAGTGTGAAGTCCTCATGGCTGTACCGGCTCAGCTGTTGCTCTGATTCTATTTCAGTGCTTCASGTAACTGCTTTGTTGTGGTGACACCTGCACCGTGCTCAGCCTCAAGGAGTTTGCAKTTGACAGTCACAAAAACGAGGGTCCCGGCTCATTGCTGGGCCCCTAACAGGTTAAAATCCTTCACAAGTGAATGCCTGGGCTGCTGCCAAAGCACAGTAAGGATTAGCTCTTGTGTACCTAAGCTCCRGCACCTAAAATGGTGGAAAACTCCTATTTTATTGCAGATATTAGTTTGATGAACTGATCACAGATAGGCAATTCCAATTACTTGCTGAAGGCGAGTAGGTTATTGCAGATGTTGTAACCCAGCTGTGCAGCAGTACCAACAAATTCCGTAGGGGTGGTGGGACATATGGGACAGTGCGGARTGCCAACCATGTGTCCATTTAGCGTGTGAGGAAGGTGTCTGGGTACCTCCTGCTTGCTGCAAGACAGGCGTGGGGTCTAATACTGCTTTTAGCAAGCAGGGTGGAGGGAGGGAGCCCACTCATTTACAAGGCTGTAAGTGAGAGMGTCTCAACATTGAGTGTCCTGCGAGTGTGGAGGTTTAAAGGGCTTCCTGTGAGGCTGAGAACTAACTYGGGGTAAATCCTGCAGGACGGCAAGGAAACGAAAATATTAAACTGGAATGACACCATGTTTTAATGTTATGGAATATATGTATGAGAAAAATGTTTGGAGTTCTCAAAATCAAAGATTATAGTTCCGGTTGCTTTTACAAATGTATAGCCTGGCAAGTTCCTACCTCACAGAATTTATGTTTTGAGAAAGGCTTGAATGTAATGCACTCTGAATTTTTAAAATGCAGCCCCATAGCTGTAGAAATTGTTCTTTTCATTTTGATAGATGTCACCACTATTTTTTATCATCTACTATATATATATATACAACGTGTAAAGTGTGTGTTTTAGTTCAACATATCTGGTCTGCCAGCTGTTTAAGTAGCTTGACACTTACTGTTAAAAGATTCTGTTTTTCATTTTATTTTGTTTGCAATTAAACTTTTTGATATCTGCCCTATATGGAAATGTGCCTGTCTATTTTACTGTGATTTATTTTAAAGTTAAAATAAATAGATTAATCATTAAAACATAAAATAAATCCAAAACATACTGTACRTCTTGCAGTTGAATTGTAATATGCACATGCACATGCAATGGATTGTAATTTCATAGGGAACTTTCCYTCTGAAATTTCCTATATACTAGATACTTGGCTTTGCAACCTTAATAATGTAGTTTAATACCTCTTTTGGTTTATAATTGTGCAATATCTATGGCATATGGCATTACAAAGAAATGGTTTCTGGTGATGGGTGGTCCATTGTTTGTAACCTTTCTGTGTGGCAGATTTTGGTGGCACAGCGGTGTTTCTGCGGAGGGAGCAGCGGGTGCCCAAGGAGGGAGCAGCGGGTGCCCAAGGAGGCCGCAGCGGGCCCAGGG
>NW_020455466.1:4274070-4306482 GCF_003342845.1 Nothoprocta perdicaria | reverse complement strand
AGGAGGCCGCAGCGGGCCCAGGGGGGCAGCGGGTGCCCCCAGTGTCAGCAGGAGGCTGCCCTGCGGCCACGGGGCTGCAGCGTCGGCGGGCAGCGCTGCGCCTGATGCCCGGGCTCCTGCGGGTGCAGCAGGAACACAGTGATGTTGTCGCGCAGGGTGACACTGACTGACCAGTCTGGTGGTCTGCTGGAGCCAACGGGGGTTGTACAGCAGTCCTCGCTTGGGCCTTGCCCGTTAAACTCAAGTTCTCGCTTGAAGACCTCGTCCCTCAGCAAGAGCTCTGCCAGGCCTGTGCTCCTGTGGGCTGGGAGACATTTACATGGAACAGCTTCATTTCAGGCCGGGCAGGGGAACCACAGCACAAACAGGGAGGGAACTTGCAAGGCCCGAGGGATGGGAGCAGCTGCAGCGGGATAGTGCAGCTCCGGCGGTGGCGGCGGTGTAGCAGAGAGCRCCTGGAAGCGATCCGCACCCCTGAGGAAGCACAGGAAAAAGTACTGCCTCTCCCTTGACTGAGGCTTTTAGATCAGCTCTCCTTGTTTACGTGAGACGAAGTGTCTCGTTTCCTCTACGCATTACTTGAATACTGTAAAATGACGGATCTTATTTAGAATAAAGTAGACTTTTCCCGATGAATAAGCCTGCTATTAGGTCAACTACAGCAACAGCAATGTAAAACACCCATGCGTGGCCATAAAAAAATAGTGGGCCAAATATTTGGTAGAAATATCATTGGATTTCGTAGGTTTGAAATGCTGAATCCTTACAACGAAAGGACAATATTAAGCCCTTGTGACCCCTTGGTAATTAAGGATGCTTTTAAACTACTCTCCTGAAAACTTTCTGTACAGTAGCTATTGAAATGACTGTCAGAAACTGTATGTTTGAGAATCAGTGTTGTCAGCATGGTCTAGGAGATAGGAGAATGGGAAAAATAGTTTTTGAGAGGAAAAGCTTTTCTTTTCTAGTTGCTTTACTCCTCTGAGTGACTGTCTTGTGCCAGGTGAAGAGTGGACTTGATGGCTCACTGTCAATATATGAATAGTAGCAGATGAAGGGAAACAATCTGAAAAACAGGACAATGATGTCTGGACATCCGAAAAACAAGTAGTGGTTGTGGGTACCTGTGGGGAGGGTGTTAGGCTGGCTCTCACAGACACTTCCGAAGCATTAAGATACTTTTATCATTGCTTGGGATTGTTTGGACTGGAAATCTTTGGATTATAATTTGGATAGCGGTCCTGGGCATTGCCTTCCTTTGAAGGTTGTTCCTTACAGCGTGAGTAATGACCTAGAATGTCATAAAAATCGAAGGTGGGGTGAAAATAATGTAAAGCAAAGCGTGCGTCCTGCGAAGCAGGCGCCCGTCGGCAGCAGCTGCGAGGAGGCGGCGTCACAGCGAGTGGCTGCCCCGAGCTGCAGCCCGTGCCAGAGCTTCCGCCCTGCCCCGGCTCCTGGCTCCCGGCTCCTGGCTCCCGGCTCCTGGCTCCTGGGCCCCGGCGAGGGCAGCGGGACGAGCGGCCGCCGGGCCATGAGAGAAGCGGCACCAGGAGCTCCCCGGGGTGGGGGGATGGAGCTGCCCTCGGTTGGCAGCTACACGGGGATGAGATGGGCCGKGGCCGGGCTGGGCCAGGCCGGCAGAGCCTGCGGGGCCAGGGCCAGGGCCGTGGACGGCGCCACTCGGGCCTCGCCGCACGGCGCCGTGGTCACTGACGCTCCCGCAGGGCCACAAAAAGGGCTCTCGTTTTAACACAGGCTTAGGCAGGGGCTCTGTTTTAATTGTAGCAAGTTCTGGAAGATGTTGGCTTCGTTTTCAAATTATTTCTACCTGATGTCTGACATTTGAGATGCAGCAAGCGGAGCACTTTCTCTTTTAATGGCAGTGGAGTTCCTCTGTTTTTTTTTCTCTTTGTGATTCAACTTTATTCTTGGGGTTAAAAGCAACAAAACAACAACAAAAACTAACTCTCAATGTGCCTCTATTTTGTGTTTTATCTGCTAATACATAGTTTAAAGAAGCTTCTATTTAAACGTGTGTCAAGATTCTTGTATTTCCACCCTAAAACATGTTGTCTGAAATTCGTCCATCTCTTAAAATCCACAATGTGTTAAAATTCCCGTAGAGGTCTTGGGTCCCTTTCACAGGGGTTATAGGGATATAAAACTCTTTGTTAAATGTATAGGACTTCCTCATGAAACGGCCTTTTCCTTTTGGAAAGGGACCTTTCCAAAGGGTAGGGTAAATGTAGAGGGTGGGTAAATGGAGATCATGGCTCACACGTGCTCCTCCCTTGTGGGTTAGTAACCCCCCTGGTCCCCGCGTGGGGTGTCCCCTGCCACACCAGGTGAGTGAGTTATCAGCTCACCTGCTTCCTCCTGCCCACCCCTCGGCCCCGAGGGAGGCTTYGGACTCATACCTGAGACTCAGGTGGGAGTTTGGAACGGACACTTGACACTGTTTTGAGTCCGCATGTTCTTTTAAAGCTATGAAATCACAAGTACTGCATTTATTCTGTTATATCCACAGCAGACACAAAAGCGGCATGGGAAGGGGGACAGGATAATAAGCAGTCTGGTTCTGTCACCCGGGATTTAGGGGATCCGATTCAGAGGATCCACTGTTTTTTTTTTTTTTTTTTTTTTTTTTTTTTTTTAACACAGGGATGTACTTAGGAAAAGTCAAGATTGGAGAAATATGGAATAAAAACAGTGGGGTTATATACTATTAATACACTATAATTGCAAACAATACACAATTTGATTTTGGTCCCATCTCCTATATTTCTGTTATTTATTGTTTTTATTTTATTAGCTATATCATCCTTATAACATTTTGGTAGTTTTATTATGAAATATTCCTTTTCTTTTAAAAACAAATCAAAACAAAACCAAGCAGCCAAACAAAAAACTACCCCCAGGAAATAACCCCCTATATTTGGGAGTTCTCTCCATAYCTGCTTTTACCTTATTTTTAGGTCACATTTCTAATTTTTTGGCATTGTAATTTAACATTTCCAGTCTGTTCAATATTTAAAATAGGTAATTTTGAACACCGTTGAATAATTAAACTGGTTCAATTTTTAATCAATTTAATTTTAAATTTTATATTTAGGTCAATCTAAACATTGAACTATTTTGAAAGTTAAACAATATTCATTGTTTTGTTTGATCCAAAATTATGATTATCAAACAGGATTATGGATTTATTTTGCTACTTGTATTTTATTCTGTTATTAGACTTCCAGRTGTGTAACTGTTAAAATTGTCAATTAAAATATTAGTTTGGAGCTGCACTATTTTTAATAAGATATAATAGGAAAGGTCATTTAATATGATATAATGTGATTTTAAATTGCTGTGGTAGAAAGGTGCTTTATGCACATTACTACCTTATGAAAAAATAGTGAAATGCTGCAGTAATTGTAAATTATAATAGGTAAAACTTGCTCAAGCCTCCCTTTGAACGTAAGCACTCAAAATCTAAAATGTTATGGCAATAGTAGATCACTCTGCATTGCTCGTATCAGAAATCAAGGGCTTGCTTTCTTTTTTTCTCCAACATGGATATTTTCATGCTTAAATAATTACAGCTACAGTCCTTCCCAAGTTCATATCTTAAATTGTAACATACTGTTTTCCTTTTTATTTCATATTCTTTTTATATTATAAGTTGTATTTTAAACAGATATTCACAGCAGAGTGAGAATTCCTCTTGCCACACGGCCAGCGTTTCTGCAGGGGCTTTACACCAGCAACTTCCAGGTCCTGGCAACTCGGGTTTAACTCACTTGCTGAGCTGAAAGAAAATGGGGTTAAAAGAACTGCTGGGTGGAATCAAAATCAAAAATATCTTAAATTCCAGGAGGTACGTTGTTTTGGCTGAGAAAATGTGAAGTTCCATTAACCGTGTGTGATTTATACTTAATTAAAGATATGGTAATAAGGAGAACTGCACTGATGAAGGAGACGTTCCCACATGATTTTCTAGGCTGTGTAAAGCTTACGCTGGCTTAGAAAAATACTTCACAAAATGCCACCCCGATGGCCCTTTTTTCCCTGCTGACAAAGAGCCAAGAGGCGAGGCTTTCCGTGGCTTTTCCAGTGCGCGAAGTCATGTCAGGCATCCGCCGAGATTTTTGACGCGTGGATGTCTTGTGTCATGTGCAATCAGGGCCGTACGCTTGAGCCGGGCCTATCGAAACTGAACTCTGCTGCTTTGCTGCGGGTCAGCTTTCATGGGCAATTAGTGTTGTAACAGCGCCGTGCTCGCAACTTGTCGCCGGCGCTTACCGTGAAGGCGCCGTCCCGCGCCACAGGAGCGCGGCTCCCTTGGCGGCCGCCGCCAGCGCCTCCCGGCAGCACCGCGTGGCCGCCCCGCAGGTGCCGGCTCCGCCAGGACGCTGCCATCACCGGGCGGGATCCGCTCGCTGGCGGCGCCGCCGGTTCCCCTTCCCGGCGCTCCGCTCCCTGCTCCGCTCCCTGCCGCCGTCCCCGCTCGGTGGCTGTCGGAGGCGCCGTCAGCGCGCGGGCTGACGAGGAGSGCAGGAGCCGTCTCCCTGCCGCTGCTGGCCACCGCCGTGTCACTCTCGACAAGGCGGGCACGCTTGACGCCGCGCGAGGTGCCTGGTCCCAGCACTGTGCACGAGGAAACCAATAAATCTTCCGTGTCACTCCACTTATTGCTACTTGATTGCTCTTTTTTCCCCCCCAGAAAATCACCATGGAAACAAACACTTTTTTTTGTTTGTTTTCCCCCTTTTTTAGTTCAAAAGTCCATGTTCTTTAGTGCTCCTCCAAGTGCGTTCCAGAGCGCGAAGCACCCCCGTGGTCGCTGGGACGCAAGCCTAGCTTTAGCTAATACTGCTTTTGTGTCGGGTGGGCTTGTGCATTGGAAGATGCATGTTCCTATGAACAACACCGGAGAAAAGTTTTCCAGTTTTGTAGATAAGCAGCAGTCTCATTTTGCGGCTGAATAAGCCGGAAGAGGCCACTGAAGYCTTGCCGCTAGTGAAACTGGAGGGAATCCAACTATTTTCAGTGAGCTCAGAATTGGATCCTGAATGATTTACCCAAAGGCAGACAGCAAACGAGGGAAAGAGATGGAAGAAGAGTGTGTCAGGCAGCTCCAGCCTCACACTGCGGCTGCAGAGCCCAAGTCCAACAATTAAAATGCTCTTCGACTTCATTGCACTTGGTGTTTCAGGAGGAGAACTCGGGGGCACCGCGTGGGGCTGCACTGAGCCCTTAACAGCCGCGCTGGGTGCAGCTCCTGTTGGGTGTCACAAGCCGAGCTGCTGCAACAGCATCCAGTGAAGTCCATGGCAATCACTTTTTTAAAATAAATCCTTTTAATCTTCAAAGTTGCAGCACACTAGTTTTCCACTTCAGGAATACTTGTTATATTCCGAAGGAAGAAAAGGGAGTGCTTGAGCTCTCAGCTCTTTACTTTTGACTAACAGTAGTATCGTTTCTGTCATTTAAGTTTTAATGGCATACATACGTCTTTAATGTCTTAATGTGCACGAGTAATTCTTTGACACCTTTCTGCAATCTTTTAGTTTTAAAATATTTTTGTAGTTTAATATTCAAAAATCTTTTCAAGACGGTGCTCGATTTTGATGCTTTATTTATCTAAAAGTTATATGTGTGGCCACTGCTTAGATGAAAACTCTTCTGTAGGACAGAATAGCCCAAAACACTGGACATGTAATATGGACCTGCAAAGGACCAAAACTCATCTTCAGGCTGGCATCAGGAAAAGCAGTTCTCTAACCTGTACATAGTATATACATTTACAACGTGCAGTTTCTCCTGAGTGAAAAAGGAGAAAAAAGGTAGTATCGATCATATCACTGAAGTAGTAAAACCAGATATTAGAAGCTGTTTATCTATACCCTATATAGATTTACTATATATATATATAAACTTATTGTATATAAAGCATGGATGTTCATATTAATTAAAGGTGACATTGTATTAATAGTGCATTTTTCTTAGTAAAACATTGCATGAACAGTAACGATATTCTTAGTAAAATCAAATAGCTTAAATTTCTTAGCATAGATAAAAATTGGGAAATTAAATTATTTTAATGTGCAGTGTTTTCTTATGAATAAAATCACATATTGTTTCTAATATGTATTTCTGGCTTCAGAAGGAGTTGATCCTGGTTTCCTGAAACACTTAGATCTGACCCTTTGTTGTAAAGGGTGCGAGTTTAAGACGAATGCTGAATTGGGATATGTACCTTTTTATTTTGCTTCAAGTTCTGTTTTCTTACTAGAGGCTATCTAGACCATTTATTTCTAATAGCTACTTATATTTTTGCTTTCTCTCTACAAGATTTTGAAATTAAAAAGAAAAAAGCAAGTGGAGCATGTTTCAGTTTGGTAGATGCAGAATAAAATAGATATGTGCTAAATAAGAAGATAATTCATTTCACTTGTAGGGAACTGTAAGCCGTGATAAATGATTTTGCTGTACAAAATTCCCCATTTCTGAGACAGTATTAGTTTTTACTTTAATTACCAGCTCCAGTAATGCTTCCTATCCATAACTGTCTGCAAAATAGACTGTTGCTGCGCAGAGGGTATGGCCTGTTTACCCATCCGTGGAAGAGAGTGCCTAAGTCCTACCAAGTCTTCCTTCCTTGGTCTGAACTGCCTCACGGGAGAGTGTCCTTCATTTAAATATTTAAATATTAATGTTTAATTTTACAGGCAGAAAACTTCAATGTCATTTTAAGGATACRCAACTTTACTGGGGAATCTTTGCCCACTACAGACACATAGCCTTATTTTTGATGTGAAGAGACGGCATTTCAGAAAAATGCCACCACGCTTCCATCTTGAGCAGCCTGACTTGTACGTCTTGCTTCCCCGTTGCAGAAAAACAGCAGCAAGGGAGACAACAAAAAGGAGCTGTCAGGGTGGTTTTCTCAAAAATGGTTTAGCTGACATTAGCCACAAATGAGCAGAGCGACACTAACTACTAATTGATTACAGTAATTACGCAGTCTTTGGCTAGTTTGTATTGGCAAACTATATATACTGCTCACATAAATGTGAACTTGCAGAATGCACAGAAAAGGTCACTCTCATTTGCATGATAGGCTTCATTAGAATATGCTAAGGACAAGACCTAGTGTTTTATGACTTCAGGTGATGAATAGCTACCATATTACTCTGCTCGCTGAAAGCATGTTTCAGTCACCTTAATTTACATGCTGTTTTTAATGCTAAGAAAAATCTGTTTGGCTGTTCGGGAACTAGCAACCGATCACCGTTTTGCTTTATTATGGTTTTATTATGGGCTGTATTGAGTTTTGTTCTTTGCKCTAGAGAGGAAACAAAATGTTTTTCAGTATTTTGAGGGGAAAATTCCTTCTCTAATGTGTGCATTTCTCACATCGCTGGCTGTTTTTGACCCCCAAACTACAATGAAAAGCACTTTTTGACAAGGCTTTGTGTTTTCACCCTGTCATTATTATGGTTTTTTTTTTTTTGGCTTGAACTTGGGGAGTGAGGGAGGAAGGAAGGAATCCCAGTTCACTAAATCTTTAAAATTGGAGGCTCCTTCCTTAGGCAAAGATTTTTCCAGCGAGGATAGGAAGTGCAAGGTGTTTTACTACCACGTTGATTTCAGTGCCCATTTATAATGAAAAAAATAAATTCAAAGGCCAGAGATGATAAGTATGAAACAATATGAGACATACAGTACGAATCCATAACAATGGACATTTTATAGCCTATCAAATAATGATCGTTTCTTTTAACCTCAGTTAACATGGGGTTAACAATAGGAGAAATCTTGCAATTTTAAAATTTCTTAGCTTATGGAAAATAAAACCTCTATGAATAAAACTGTACAAAATAAAAAAGTGGACAGTTTTGTTATAAATTGCAGTTTTGTTGTAAAATTGTACAATGAGCTTGCACAAGCTTTTTAAAATATCATTGCTGCCACTGAGCAGGTCTGTAATTTATTTATTTAGGAATGTTAGAGGCATTTTTGATTTATTTGTTTTTAGAGAAGTTTTGTTAAGCAAGATAATGAGCAGAGCTGGTGTTAATCATTTACTATGCAACTTGGAAAAATGAAAATTTTGCATATCTTTAGCACTGTTGGGGAAAATAAATTCACTCATAATGCTAATGGTCTCTTGGTCTAATTTTTTAAAAGACGTTATCTGTTACTCTGGAGAAATTCAATACATTCATATGTTATGCTAAAAGCTGAACTAATCAATATATAATTATACATCCATATGTGCATATGTATTGAGTAATCAGAAGTATTTGCTATCTGTAAAGATGAAAAATGAATTTGATGGTGGTCACTGCCATAGGTGACTACATATTTGCTTGCGAAGTAGCCCTTCAGGTGACTGCATTCCTCATGCACACCACGTGAGAAGTTGACTTTTYTAACAGCCTCTCAAGAATACAGAATGAGTTTGATCTCTTTGCTGCAGGTGTTTACAAATGTGCTCCAAGTTGCCAGGAAGCTTACTGAATAATTTTTATTTTGAGAATTATTGTATCCGTTAAATTCTTAAAGGATTTAGTTCATTTCACTTGCAGAATTAGAAGTTTTGGTGCCCTTTAACTTGTCTTTGTATATGCAGCTGAAGATTTTCAAGTATTTTGTCTGGCATAAGCTGAGTTTTAGCAATACTGTTTTGCATTTTTTGTCATCTCTGTTGAGAGGCTGTATGTGAGATGGTCTCTGACGCCTTAACATCTTTGTGTCTCCTACGTGTGTCACGTTTTGGTGTGAAAACTCATCGGTGATACACACAAAGTTTGGGTATCAGGTGTTGCTTCAAGGCCTCCAATTGATTTTGAAGTTSATCAGCCTCTCTGGTTACCTCTGCTCATCTGTTTTTCTCTAGGTATCACACCAGCTTCATGGGCTTCTCAGGAACAAACGTCCTGATTTTCTAGTGTTACTTTCTTCATCTCTGGGAACTAATGGAGTTACTGATTTTTAAATCACAGGGAAACTACTGTTTTTGGTTGCTACSGTTGATAACTGCGTGTTCTGTGCCTGCTAAATACCCACCACTTAGTAAAAGAAGATGAGGAAAGAACGAGTCGATAGGAACCTGTCTCTGAATTAAATTTGGTATTCTATTTAACATTTTGTTTTAGTAGCAGGGGAAGCGGGACCTGAGGCAGGAAAGGAGAATCTTGTGTTTGTAATTCTGGCCTCTGTTCTTCAAAAATGTCAGACGGGAGGAAGCTGCACCATCAATGACCCCCTTCACTTATCTGGCAGTCTGAGTGGTGTCCATCATTAGCCTGCCWAGGAGATGAAGCCGCAGGGTAAATGGAAGCGCTTTGGCCTCATGAGGCGCCTGTGGAGCGCGTGCTGTCCTGGGCGACGTGTTGGTCCTCTCCTCATCCCTCCCTCCGTGTAAAGCAAAGCGTGGCCGGGAATACTGCGGTTCGGCCCTGCAGTAAAACTCCCTCGTGTTTGTTAGGGCAGCCGGTGCCAGGGCTGCCTCGCGTGACACCTTTGTGCTTGAAACCCGCGCTGCAGCGGGACTGCGAGGCGCACGCAGACCTGCACGGCCTTGGGGACGTGTGACCCGTTATCGCCAAAGGAAATGCGTTCATTGAAAGAATGGAGCATGGACAAGATTCTCAGAAGGAATTAGGAACCTACTTGCGTATGATTTGTGTTTCTTTCCCCTTTTTATTCCTTTTTCTTTGGAGGAGAATAAGGTTGGGGCTTTTCAAGACTTGTAGAACAGCTGAAAGGGGCTCGTGCTCGTGCAATGGAGCAGCAGTTAAATGTGAGGTGGGCAGGTCATGTCCTTCASACCTCCTTCTCCAGTAGTGTAGACGACTTCGTTATGGTTTCCTCTTCTTTGATGTGGAGAAAAAGGAAGAACAGAAGAAAAGGAAGAAGCTTAATGGATACCTAAAAAAAGAGAAATTTGCACCATTAGAAAAGAAAGAAAGAAAAAACAAATGACTCTCAATGCCTTTTGAGAGACTCTCCTGTGTGTGCATGAGCCTCCAGGACTGAAGTCCCATGGGTTTGGTGGGTGCCTGCGCTGGGGCGGCAGCCGGCCCTGCTGCTGCTCYGCGCTGCTCCGCACTGCTCCGCGCTCCTTGCCCTTGTTGCTGGGCTCGTCTGTGCCAGGAACAGGATGCAACTCGACAGCTATCACTACAAGTGCCTGTGGACATCATGTGCCAGCCAAATGCTACATGGTGATGAATGCGTTGTGATTAGGCCTCAATATCTGAATCATATGCACTATATTGAAACCAACACTTTTTTTTTTTWAAATCTGCCCTTCAGGAAATAGGTTTGCATGAGTGTAGAGGGACACTGGGAGCAAGGAATGCTAAATCTCTCTATAAAAATAAGTATTTTCAGTTTAATTAGACATTTCTGGAGTGAACTGCATCCTTCCTGAACGTTTTGCAACCCTGTTTTTAGTAACACAGCTACAGTGAGGTGAGAAGAAACGCTTGGTACCTTCCTTCCAAAGTGATATGAAAAGGCAGGATTGTTTGATACTATAGAACGTAAGTGCTACTGTTCTATACAGTGCCAAATATTTGGAGAGGCGGAAAGAAAGGAAATCTACTGTAACCTGAGAAACACTGCAAACCACGGCCTTGCTCAGCTCTGTCCATGAGCGTGTGTTAGCTCTTCCTCCCCTTTGGCACCCATCGGTCCCGTGACGAGCAAGGGCAGAGACAGGCAAGCGGCATCAGTTCCTTTTGAGCCGACACCTGGAAGCTCAGAGCTCCTGGAGGAGGGGAAGCAGCGCGCCAAGGGATCCTCCTTGTAGAGCCCATTCCTGCCGGGAGCCCTCGAGGCGCTCAGAGGCGTTCGGTACAAGAGCCCCTCGCAGGGGAGCCCTGCGGGGAAGGGCTGGCGCTCCGGCAGGCCGGTTCTCCGGCAGGCAGCGCCACAACCGCCCTGGGAGCAAGACTTGCATCCCGCTCCCTGGCTGCGTGATGCGGCACCAGCCTGGCCTCCGGGCAGAGCAGCTGGAAGGGCTCTGGTGAAATGCAGGTGTAGCTGGGCCCTGCCTAAGCACAGCCTTCTTTTCCTGCTGCCTGCTGCAGCTTAGTKGATCAGTAAAAGCGGCAGTGGTGGTTGCGAGTCTCTTTCCAAGAGAGTTTGTCCCAGATGCGCTTCATTCATGGATTGCTGTGATGAAGGAGGCTTAATTGACGTTCATCGTCAGCCTCACGCCGAGCGGTGCCGCACCTTCCTCCACAGCCCCAGATTACCGGCAGTGACGCTGGATTATGAATGGCTTTCCCTGGCCCTGAATGTACTTAGAATTATATAAAATACACTAATTTCTGTCAGGGCCATTAAAAACATTGCTTGAAATGAAAGATTTGGGGKTTTTTTTGGTGTAAATGATAGCAAATTCCAAGTTGGTTGTCGATGCTTTTAAGATTTGTAAAGGTGTCTAGTAGGTATTTGAGCAGATAACCCCAATGGCAGCTAATACTTGCTTTCTGAAAAGTTGTGAGAGACATTTCCCGTACTTCTGTTTGTACTTCATACTTTTCAATTTTCTTTTTAAATACATTTCAGAAGTTAATATATGCAGTGGTTTTAACTGATATCAAAGTGTTCAAGAATCCTTACTTAGAATTAYTGTGTTTTTGCTAGTGTTTTAAGTGAGGTAGGCACTTGGGTTTGTCCTGTTCCCTTTCCCTCCCAACCCCTTAAAATAAATGTAGATTTTTTCGTATGTTTGGAAAAGGAGATTGAGCTCAGGTCATTTCTTCAGGATTTCTCGGCAGTAGCTCCAGCCAGGCCATGCCGTAGTTGAGAATGTTTTAGATTTATGTCATACCTATTTATATTACTAAATGGAATTTCTTACATGGGCATAAAGGAGTCTAAAGCAGAGCGAGGTTTAATTTAAGGTAAGAAATAACGAGATGATCTCTCAGTGTCCCATCRAACCTGGTCTTCTGTGTGAAATAAGAATTGCAAAGAGTGGGGTTGGGAGGGGAGCAGTGAGTGAGGGCTGCAGCCGTGGGATGCTGATTCCCTGCCCAGCCGCTGCCCTTTAGCGCCTCACGGACGCGCTTGTGCTGCCGGGGCGCTTCCCAGGGACAGCCCTTGTGCTGCTGCGCGGGCGGCCGTGGGCAAGGAGCCCTCGCACGAGGCTGCCCTGCACCCCACAGCCAGCCGCACCACGGCGCGCGCRCGTGAGGGACGTCAGGCCAGCGGGGACACGGCCCCTTCGGGCCAGCGTGCGGGTTCGGGGAGGCAGGAAAGTGTGGTGAGAAACCTGGYGCCAGCAGCTGGGTCCCACTGGTGCGTGAGGACAAGCGGACAGCTCAGAGACCCACAAGTATTCGGAGGGAAGAAGCGCAAGAGCTGCTTGGCAGATCTATCCACACTACGTGGCTAATTGCCCAAGCCGACACTGACACCGGCAGTATTACAGACGTAATATTTCTTAAAGGGTGTCCAATTTGCTCAGTGGTATCTCTGCTATCTTTTACATGGATATCCTTCATCTGTAGGTGTAGAAGTTTTATATATATGTATATATATATATATATATATACACACACATTCGTAATCAGTGTGAGTTTCTGGTCAGTACAAGAAAAAACTTGTACACTGAAAGCTTCTTTGTGTACTTGGAGTACACAAGTAAGTGCAGAAGATAGAATATTTAATGTAAGCAAAACGATTTCACATGCCCTTCTCTGTTTTTGTAGGATGTGATTTGAAAACTTCTGTGTAGTAGATGAGCTAAAGAGGTTCTAGGGAATTTTCTACGTGACTGTTCTTGACAATTGAAATAAAAAGTGTAAGGGATTTCCCTTATTACTGTTACTGTTGGAACACAGTAGGGTGGCCAGCTGGTGCTGGGTTAAGGAATAGGGTAATGGAAATTTATTGTCCAGGGGGTCAGTGGCTCAAGGGATTAGTAATTGGATACAAATCCTGTCACCTCCAGACTATCTATTCACGTGCAACTCATCTTGATACTGATCAAAAGTTGTTACTGTCTGATGATTTTCTGATAGATTCTCTTTAAAAAGTTTGTTTTTTCTTACTCYAATAAAAGTCACCCTCAGACCTGGCACTGGTGTTGGTCATCACATTGGAAAACTTTACAGTGGAAAGGATGTGGATAATTATAGTGACTAAAATGAGCATTSGTGGAAGGCAGAAGTGTAACAACTGACCAAATTTAAGTTATATTTTAGAATATAACTCTAGCAGGTAGCAGTAGTGGCAGCGCAACATAATGTTACAAGGAAAAGCTATCTCCAAATATCAGTCTCCAAAAACTATCTCCGAATATTGGCATGTTCATACATCATGCTATGTCATGTAAGGTAGTAAGCAAACCAGGCTAGTGTGCCAACCCATGCACCATTTAATAAAGCCCTTTACTGCAGGTGAATAAATAACTGAGTATTTGTGGCTTTAGACCTTAAGTTTTATTTTGGATTAGAGGTTAGAAAGAGAGTGAAACTTTTCATATGGGTTAGTTGTGCCATTTCCTAAAGCATGCAGTATGCATAATATGGCTGCATCACTACTGTGTAAAGAAAGAAGAAAAAGATTGCAGGTATTATTATTATTTAGTTATGAGCATCATTAGGAGATCCTCTGGTTGAAAATATTGACCACTGCACTGAGGCAGGCTCTCCTTTCATAGCACCTGCCCTGCACTGATTAAGTTTCATCTCTATGGGGTTGTTTGCTGTGTTGTTTTAAGGGCATAAAATGAGGGCATAAAATTCTGCAAAAATTGAAATTTTTTCTTTTAGTCAAAAGAAGGCAATTCCTTTTTCTTATGAAGGCAACTTGCTCTTCTGCTGTTGAACTCTCCGTAAAATATACTGTGTATAATAAGTTCTCATGTTGAACACATCACAGAGATGATCATTTTTAGAAACTGTTTTGTATGAGAAACTGCCATTCATGAGTTGACTATTCTTAATTAGAAAGTTAGAGAATTTCTTTCTGTTTCCTTTTTTATTAGATGTGAAGTAGAAAACAGATCAACTGTACTAGGAATACTCTGTCATCCCATTATTTTTGTAAATTTTGTGAAGCGACTGCTTCTAAACGGTGTGTGGGTTGTTGAGGCCCAGGCCCTGGCAGGTATCCAGAGGTGTCCGTGATGGCAGCCGGAGCTGGATGGTCCTGTGTGTCGTACACGGACCAGAGCCAGCACTGGGACACTAAGTGCCTGGGTAACTGGGAGAGTCAGCTAGAACAGACTCCAAGAGGCAAAACCCGCCTTGAAGTCACTTCTCATTCATCTGGTTTGCATCTAAACGTGATTAGGGTGAGTATACCTGCAAGGAATCTTAGCTTTCAAGCTAATAGCTGCATTTTTATCCTCATTTTCACAATTCACCTAGGTTTATTCAAAATGCTTCTGATACGAAGCAGCAATTTAACAGAGGCATCTAGTCATCCTTCAGTTGCTCATGAAATGATGTAAAATRCACTTAAGGCCAAGTTATGCTAAGCTGTATCCTCCAGTTCTCTTGAATGCTTTTCAAGTCTGTGTGGGAGGTGCTCGGCTTCCAGCAAGATGGAARCCTTTTTTAAGGTTAATAATGTTAAATCATTATTTTTTCTGGCTCTTTAACTGCAGTTTTAAGTCACACTTAAGAAGTGTTAAGAAAGAAGGGCTTGCAGAAGTAAAATCTTAGAAATATAATTTAATGTCTGTGCTCAGCAACATTTTTAAGGTTCCACGTGAAGTTTGAAGTATCCACAGCACCGTCTGTCTTCAGGAGGGGTAAAAATGCATCTCAGCTCCCACTACCTCAGAGGTGTTCAGTTCTGGCTGGGTTTCTGCCCTAAATAGTTTTGTTTAACAAACGGTGCTTATGAGAAAATTTAAAATAGTTCAATAAAATAATAATGAGAATAAACACTTTCTCCTTGGTGAATCTTTGGAACAGATATTTATTGGAAAAAATACTGTGTATATAAAAAGAGACAGTGCCAATCTTTTTTTTTTTTTTTTTTTTAGGTAGATTTTGTAAATGAAATTAAATGAAGTTTAATGGCTTATAACATTGCATGAATTTTTCAAAACTGATCAGCTGGATTGCTACACAATGAATACTGAAAATGTTCTGGTTTTTAGGCTTTTAATACCCTACAGCCATTCAAAAGTCAAAATGTTATTTGACGATTTCAGAATGTTAATGAAATTATTATTAATAGCACATATATTAATCTTAATGATATATGTAAATATGGCAAAATGTAAAGCTCTGTTGACAGCAAAAAGATTATTCAACTGCCGAAAGGAAACCTGAGGTTAAATTTCAGTGATGAAGCATAAAGCTCTCTGCTCGAAGTACCTTAATAAGAAATTTTCTGAGGAAGCTTAAAATGTGTATGTGAGCATGAGATTTGGAGTCTTTGCAGGTGGAAAAATTAAAACAGGAAAGGATACTTCTTTTATTTGCCTTTAGATTAGGAGGACATAGACAGTTACTGACTGCTGCCTTTAAGTAAAAAGATGTGATAGGTTTTGCTTCGTTATTGCTTTGACGTGATAAATTATCATATCTAATAGTGTAAATGTGAATTGTTTCTTTTTCTTTGCCTATATTATCCTCCACTGTAGATTATTATGGATAGTAATTTGATTTTAGTGGCTTGAATTTTGCGTCTGTCCTTCCCATTCTTTAAGTAAAAAAAGGCCCTTCTCTTGTAAAGTACATACAATTACTTTTTAAAATATTTGATGGTATTAATCAGGCTTGCAATATGGCTTTCATGATTGCTTTTTCTTTAATACCGGGCTATTTTTTCCCAGGGAGCGGTGGGTTTATATCTAGGTGGCGCAGAAATGCGCTACCTGCGGTTCTACGTAGCAGAGAGCATTTTGCATTTTTTTACTTCAACATCTACCGCTTAAGAAGCCGCCCTTTGGGAGCCGGGCACGTGGTTTGTTTGTGCTGCCGCACGGGGAGGGCAGCGGGACGGTGCCGTGGCCCGTGGCGTGCCGAGGGCCCTCGCGGCGCCGCACCGGGAGCTGAGCTGCCCGAGCGGCCGCGGCCGGCGGCAGCCGCGGAGGCCGCGCCGCGCCGCGGGGCCCGGCACGAGGCCTTCATGGGTGCTGGCCGTGGCAAGTTCATCAAGGTAATGAGGCGAGGAGAGAGGCTGGCGCTGGTGGGCAGAGCTCGGCACCAAGGCGTGCGGAGCGGCTCCAGCTGCGCCCATAAAACAGCAGGTGGCCGCCGTCATTAGGGGTGGCAGATGAGGCAGGGGAGCRCCGCGCGGCCCGCAGAGCTCTCGTTTGTTAGCCCGCCCGCTGTACCGTGCCAAACAGCTTCCATCGCGGTCAGTCGTGCCTCGCAAAATATTACGCGGGCGCCCTCAGAAAATYAGAGCCCTGGGTTTACAGGTTCCTTGCATCTTATTATCAGAAAACTCCGCACAATCGGGTTATGTGGAAAATTAGGCTTTCTTCTCCCCTGAACGGTTTGAGGATCTCTACAGTAATTTTATAATATGGCACTTTCACTCAGGCATGTGTTTATTGGTTAATAATGTTGGAACTCTTTTGTTTGTAACTCCTTATAAAATCAATTCCATCCRTCCATTCGGCTCTGTGTTGTCTATAGCATTGCCTATTGCCCTGTGCTATAAAACCGACGTGCTGATGGAGCTGCTTTCAGGTGCCAGGTCTGTCCTGATGCAGACATCGCGTGTCATAAATCACGTGTTTTTGTGGCTGTGCTAATCAGAGAATTGTAAAGAAATGTAACAACAACCCTCCGATTCTTTTTTTGTTTGCTTGTTTCTCTTTATAACATGARTAGGAAAGGAGTTTTTATATGCAGAATCCACATGAAGAATAATTTAAGCTGTTTTAAATGCGAGGCCTGCTTTGGTCGCAAGCAGCCTGGAGTTGAGTTGAGATTTTCAGAGGGACAGCTCAGCCCCTCTGCAGTGTAAAATTCAGTTCAAACCGCGGTGTGCGAGTCGTGTGCGTGAAGGGGTAGCGTGAAGCTCTTCTCTCTGAAGTGAGAGCCATTTCTCTTGCATAACCTCAACAAGGCTGAGGGAAGAGTTGTGTGTCTGTGGCTACGTGCAGGAGGCCTCTGGGAAATACTGCGTGGGCACTTGGAAAAGGAAGTGTTTTCACGTGCCCTTGCCTCAGTGGGGACAGATAGTGAACTCTGATGTTCCAGCAGGAGTGCCGAATTCCCTGTAAGGTCACACGGCATTTCCCACGAGTGGCGTTTTAACCCTCAGAAAGTTTCTCATCGGACATTTCTTTATGCACACATGAGCCAAGTGCCCACATGAACAAACATTGGAAGGAGAAATCAATTTTATTGAATTAACCATTCAAACAAATAAAAGACAGAACTATACCTTTCAAACCGTTGTCAGACATGCAAAGGAACCATTGTTTGGACTTATACAAGTTAAGAAAGTTTGAGGAACGTTTGAAGAGGTGGCCCACATCTCTTCATTTGGCTGTATCACAGCTGAAAGGATCCTTTCTAGAACAAAAAGAGAACATCTTAACAGACTGTAAAGAAACATTTGATGAGAAGCTTTCTGAGTGTTAAAACAGCACTTAAAAAAGTCACGGGCACTCCAGCATCTCTCCTATGAGGAAAGGCTGAGAGAGCAGAGCCCATTTAGCGTGGAGAAGACTGAGAGGGAATCATATCTATGCACACAAATATCTTGAGGGCAGGTGTCAAGAGGATGGGGACAGACTGTTTTCAGTGATGGCCAGTGGCGGGAGATAAGGCAAAGGGCACAAACAGAGAGACAAGAAGTTCTATCTGAATATGAAAAAACTTTTTTTTATTGTGAGGGTGACGGCTCTGGCACAGGTTGTCCAGTCTTCTTCTCTGGAGATACTCACAAAATGTTTGGACAGGGCAGTGTGCTGGGCAGTGTGCTGCAGGTGATCCTGAGTGAGCAGCGGGGTTGGGCTAGATGAGCTCCCTGCCAACCTGTATGTACCAGGGACCCTTAGATCAATGATTTTTTGTTTCTTAATTCCACTGGACACTTCTGTAGATCCCATCCCTCTCATGCTTGATATGTGGCCAGAAATGGTCATAGTTAATCTCAACTGCTGGCTGAGACTGGAGTACTTTTTGCCAGAGAACATCATCTGCTGTGACATAGATATCATCTTGATTTGTCTGGTCCCGTAGTCGTTTGGTTTCCGAGAATGATAACATTGTTCCTACCTAGTGCATGGAACATCCATACTGAACTCTAAGAAAAAACTTTTTTTGGTGCAGAACAGCTTTCGAAATTCAGTGGAGTTTTTTTTTATAGTTTTTATTGCTGCAGTAAGATTTGTATCTATCTCAGGTGGGTGCTCTGTTAATCCTGCCGAAAGCCTTGAGTGCTTCCTCAGAATTAGAGAGTTTTGAGTAAGCTTCTGTATTTAGCCAGCTCTTGCCTCAAAGTCCCAGAAGAGACGGATTTCCTCTGTCTATAGGAATATAGCATTTATTGGTGAGATCACATACGAAACCAGGTACAAGGATTATGTGCTCAGTCTCTTTTCTGAAACTTGCCAGCTTTAAAGCCCTCAGCTTCTGAGGTGATGGGTGAGGGCTGTTTCAACACTGGTAACCGGGCCCTTGGACACGTTTGTCCCAAGTGAGCCCAGCTAATTAAGGGCAAATGTAAGAAACAGGAGACTCTACCCTTGGCAGCTTTAGTGGCTGGTAATTCTGCTGTGTGTGTGGCTGAGAAGGTGAGAAATGTTAACTGTTTGCTCATGGGACAAGCGGAGTTTGTCCACTTGCCATTATGACCTGAATTTCTCATTTGGGTAGGCTTCTGTGCTGCTCTGCATACCACTTGCCTGATCTACATTTGGTATCATGAGCTGAGGGAGAGTCAAGCATTAATCACGCATTTGGATTAGTATTGCACGTACATTGTGGTGGGTCTGATGCCACAGTTGGTTTCTGGTGTCCAAGGTGCAGAAGGCCAGGACGGAGGGCCCTTTGATGAGGGGAGGCAGAACCAAGGTGAATGTCCTCTATTTTKCTTGTGCTCCACCTCTGTTTATGTGTGAATAATAACCAGAAGTGTTTCTGTGGGTAGAAAACAGTCTTTTCCAAAAGATTACCTCCTCTTCCCATATGCTGGAACCAGTCTGCTCTGTTCCAAATGCCTGCTAGTAGAACATCCAGATTGATGGGATTGCTAATATGTAAAGACTAGATGCTGCTCTCTTAGTGTTAGTATTTTTGTGCAACTGTAACTACATCTGCAAGAAGATATTGTGAAATATTTCTGCTTTCTACCTCAAGTCAAACAGTCTTCTGGCATGTCTGGGTGCGGGGCAAACAGGGTATCTTTTGCAACAGAATTTTGAGTCGCAGGAATAAACAAATCAACTAGCACTTGCTTTTCTATGTCACCCAGAGACCTAGGGCAAGATTCTTGCTGCTGTCACAGATCAAGCAGACTGCAGAGCACTAGTCCCAGCCACCATCTTTCACCAGCAGTGCTGTCAAGTGGTGGGTAAATTGTCAGTGGCAATTTTGTGCATGACTTCTGATTTCCTGAGCAGTTCAGTCGTCAGATCATGCACTGATTTATTCATCTCATTCCTTTCTGCATATCCCACAAGTTTGCAAAGGACTGGAGTTGTTTCAGATACGTCTCGTGCCACTGCTACTGCAAGGACCAGTTTTGCAGCCCATGATTCCACTATCTTAAAATTTCTTCTCACTTCCTCTAAAGAAAGGCAAGAGTAAGGTTTTTTTTTTTTTTGTAGACACTAATTAAAAAAAATGAAAAGTTTCATTCTCAAGATAACTGTTCTTATGGAAGCTCTGCTTAAGCTTGGTAACTCTGCAATGCAATTTCTGAGCACTTATGCTTTGGCTTGGCTTTGTTCAAGAAGAACAAAAAAATAAGATGAAGTATATTAGTCAGGCTCTATCTGTTCTAATTTTAAGTAGAAGCTGTTTAAAATATCCTCTTTTTGAGATATTCTTACAAGCTGTTGCACTTTCAATATTTGTAGGCTTTGCTGCTTAGACTTGCCAGGAAAATGTAGAGACTCCCTGCAGGTGACTGTGAGAACAGCTCTCATGGCACTTAGAGATACRGTCAAACTCGGCTTGTGTACTTGCTACTGGCTGATTTTGAGAAGATTCTCCCGATTACAGAAATCTGATTTTCCCAGAAGATTCATTCTGCTTTAAAGAACTTCCTGCTTAAAACATGGTAGACTATTCATCTTGTTCTGTTTGTATGTCCGCTGACTTAGGAAAATTGCCAATTTTCCTTCCACTGCAGAGTTCACTTCCACCACCTTATTTCTTTATTTTCCACTTTTACTGGCTCTTGGCATTCCTGGCAGCTTGAGTTTTCCATACACTGCTCATGCCGTCCTCAGCCCTGAGCTCCCGCACTGAATTTCTTGGAGCCATGCACTGCAAGCGCAGTCCGAACTGCGCTCCTGCAGCATTCCCTGCACCCGGGTGCCTTGGGCACGCGGAGTTAGGGTTGGCAGTGGCACTGACGGAGCATCCCGCCTTGTAGCTTAGTCCTGACGGTGCCTCCAAACCGGAGGYGAAGGAAAGTGGACAGTGCACATCGTAGGCTATCACGTCCATGGCAACATGCTCTTAATGCCACAGTTTGCAAATTGTTGGGCTGGTGAGACAAAAAACTAATTTTTCTGCTCCCACTGCCTTTCTCAACAAAGTTGAGGGGTCCGTTTTCACCTAATGAGGTTTTGAATTTGCTAGGGCTATATAAAAATCCTTCTCAATGCCTGTGGTCTGGAGTTCCTGGATGTTCCTCCATACTCCATACTTGTTTTAATTCACCATTAATAGGGTTGAAACAAACCTTTCTGTGTCTCGCTCCCTAAGTGTGGCTATGCCAGCCATTCTCAGCGTTTTGTCCAGTGACAGGTACGTGGCTAAACCGAGGCCGTGTGGTGCCTGCAAAACTTGCTTCAGGCTGCTTTTCCATCCACCGGCACTCGGTGAGCCCACCAGAGAGATTCTGAGGGAGGTTGGGATGGGGGTGCCCGCTGCTGATGGCAGATGCTGCGTAAAGCTCTGGAGCTCTGTCTGCTCACTTGTTCTGTCAGCCAAATAGGAGTGACACTTGCTTCTCACTTGAAGGTACCACCCTAATGATGCGAGAGCAGCAGGACTGCGGTGTTTTGAAAAACTCAACTCTCACATTAATGCCCAGAAATCARAGAGAAACATGTTGGATCCTCTGCCAGCATTTTGGGGTTGTCACCTGCAGGTAGTGGCAGAATACCATCCTCTTCATCCCAAGGCAGGATCGTGTGAGCTCCCTTTCCAGATGCAGGTTGAGGATATGTGGAATTGCTGCCTCCTGCATCAAATACCGCTGTTCAGTAGGAGTGAACAGGAGTTGCAGAACAATGTCCAGCCAGAGAAGAAGGAGGCAACAGAGTTACAGGAAAGTGGGATGCACATACTCCGACAAGAGGGGGGAAATAGACAACTTCTCGGTGCCAGGACTGGTAGGTGCTCTTTGGATCATGATGCCGAAAACCTTGGTTTGTTTTGAGGGCCTTCCTAGAGCCTCGTTTAGGATGACAAATATCCTCTCCCACATGGTCACACGTGGATGCCAATCTGCTTTAGCTGCAAGGGCGAAGCCAAGGGCTGCGTTTCCGAGCTAGGAAAAGGGGCTGTGGAGCGGGTGGGCGGGGGGCTGGGGGCGCCGGTACAGAAGGCGCYGCGGTTCTTCTCGTTGCCTTTGTGGGGTTTTTAGTACTCTCTGCAGCTGTTGGATTGCTAAACACCTGGTAGAGGTGACAGTTACAGATGTTTGGTAACCAATGAAAATTAATAGAACATGYGATTCCTTTAGCTTAGAAATGATTTGGCGAGCTGTGTTTGGAAATGTAATTACATACTGCTGCTGTCTACCATTATCACTTAACATTCATTAACTCCTCTGAATATTGAAACAAACATTTCTTGTAGCGGTACTAATTTTCTCATATATTTGTAAGGGGATTTCCTGACAGAGTGAGCACCTTCTGACTTTAAAGATTTTTGCCACTGTTCAGCTGTTTGCAGTGTGCTCATTAAGCAACAAAATAAGTGGAGATGTTTGTTTACTTCGTGTACCGCAATATACTGTAACAAACAAGATCTTACTTATTTCAGTTTTCACTAGCTGYCATAGTTGTGTTTTATTTGACTCCATCTGTAGCAGAACCGTGGATTTTTAGATGGACAGTAGATWGGTTCGCCTTGAGTAGGAAATTTCAGGCTGGAAACAGAAGTAAAWTATATTGTAACATTTTATTTTGTTTTTTTTTGTTTGAGAAGAATACCCAGCAGCCTAGTGTTCAAGTAGATTGTTATTTCTAGTAATGGTGCATGAAGATCTTCAGTTTCATTTCTGAACATAGGTGTTTGGGGAAAATTAAAAGGCATACATTTCCTAAAACTGATTGTGTTTTCTCTGTGTTTTTTCTTTCTTTTTTCTTTTTTGTCTGACCCGTTTCACAAGTCATTAATTTTTAGTCTGTTTATCAGATGATACTTTGCTGCCCATGTTCCTGACTAATTCCTGATGTTCTGGAGGATCTGGGGACCTGGGGATTGCAACTCGTTGAAACTCTCCAGCGTTCATTTGAGATGGGCTAGCTACCTACCGTAAGGAAAGATTCACTTTTGTTTCAGGAAACGCCAGTAGTAAATCACTTTAAGCTGGCTAAGAGCTCTCTTGTCTTGCATGCTGTTGCATCTTGAAGCAACAGAAATGACCTTCTGATGGTGGTTTTTATGGTGCCATGAGATGGACAATACTTTGGGTCCTGCTCTGTTAGCTCTTAGGCATTCACATCTGAAGCTGTTCTGAGGGTGTCTGGTGTGGCCCAGAGTGTATACCTACTTACGTATGATATCATGCTCTATCATTCATTGAAGTCCTTGGACTAGTGTTTAATTGCAGAGTCTGTTCTGTATGCTTTGAGCTGCTTGGTAATGCTTTTTGAAGTGTCTGCACCCCATATTCAGGAGTGGCTAATTCCCTGAGCAGTGCAGTGTTTTTCTAGTGCCTTTTCAGAGGTAAAGTATGTGATTCTCGAGTACTGTTCCCAGTGCACCTAAACTATAGATCATTCTCTGTATGCCACGTTAACTCCTTTTTATTGCACCTCCAACTGTAAAAAGTGCCTGCCACCTTTAACTTTCTTTGCAACTTTTTGCTAGCTATTGCAGCCTGTGSTTGATTTATTTACCCATCTGATATTGAAAGCTGGCTTAGTATTTAAAATAGAAACAAAACAACAAAATTCAGTAAGGTTTGTAAGTTAGCTAGCCTGTAAATTTCCTGTATTCTAGTTAGCTTACAGGAAAGCCCTCTGACTTTCCTTATAAAAGAAATAAATTCAGGCATGCAGTAGAAAGTRGGAGTTCCCACAAAGGCATGGACATAATATAAATACTACCAAGTATTTTCTTCTTTTGCCACAGTCTTTGCAATGATAGACTAGTTTCAGTCCTGAATGGTTTAAGCTGTAACATAGAAGGGATGATGAGAGAGCTCAGTAACTTCACATGGTGAGATCTGTCCAAGCCAGTGTGAGTGGAGTAGGTAAATGTGGATGCTTACTCTTCTATTCGACTTTGCCTTATCTTCCTTTGTACCCAGGTCTATTCTACCAGAATGGATGACAGGAGATAATTGTGCATATTGCTGCTGCTTTACAGCCCTGTGACTAATAATTATTTCAGATCTTGAGGGACACAGAKCGGTGGCCGAAAGCAACAGGAACGTGTTGAGAGGTTTCTTTCTCTTCTGCATGATAGATGCAGGAATATGCAGGAGCAACACAGCGGATTGATTGATAGTGTGCAACTCATCCATAATGATCCGTCTGATATAGCAGTAAATTATTCTCTGGATTGATGCAGGTCATTGAACAGCGCATTGACAATCCTGTTGTCTGTCATGCTGTTCCAAGGCAGGCAGGCAGAGCAGCTGCTTTGGTGCTCGAGGCTGCCCTGCGCACAAGCTGCGCGCGGGCCTCGCGCCCGCACGAGATGCTCCCTCTTGCTGGCACCCGCCCGCGTGCCGAGCCTGCCCTCGCGCCCGGGATTCGCCAGGTGACGCAGGGAAGGGAGATGGGGGGTTTCTACCAGAGGAGATTGCAGCACGTTGCGCACGTGTTGCCTGCTCGTTCACAGCACGGGCTGGCTTTGGAACTTGGTTCGGCAGTAAGACATCTCCCAGGAAAAGGCGGTTGAACAGTTGAGTTTTATGGGAATAAAGTAAGTAAACTCGGAGTTATTTTTTATGGCTTTCAATTAAGAAACTGCAGTTAAGTCTGTGTTAAGAAGCTCGGGGATAGAATCGGGAGGAGATGTTAGTGTCTCAGTCAGCTGGGTCATTTTTGACTAAATAATATGTGGCAGCAGCAATTTCCAAGGRTAAGTCCTCATTGGATCCTCATAGGATTCACAGAGTTTCTCTAAGATCCTCATAGGATTCTCAGAATCTGGAATGAAACTTGCTTTCTTAGGGGAACTTAAAGATGCTGAAAAGTTAAAAGCAGTCAAGAAATGTGCCTGTTGCATAGAGACGTGTGAATAGTTTCAAACCTAGGGCCAAAAGATTTGTAGTTCTCAGAAATTTAAAACTTGTGTTTAGAGTCTTTAGGTTTTGGGAATGYCCTGATGTTCTTGACACGGCACTCCAGATCTGCTCTGGTTGCTGGTGGCTACGCACCCCTTCCTGATTAAACTTTGGAGAAAAAGTGCRTTTTCCAAGCAGCCAAGTTGTTTGTTCCTGGAGGTGAGGAGGAGGGAGCAACATAAGCCAGATATTTGCGTTTTACTTTTCAGCTTAATTGCTGTCATTACGGGGACTGGAGCATTAAATGGCCGTATCCTTCCTTAACACAGGGGGTCTGCGAAGAGCACAGGCCAGGGAGTTGCGGGGCTGTCGGTGCAGCAGACTGGCTGATTACGTGAGATTGCAAACCCTCTGAAATGTTATTGATTTCTATCTTAAGGACAATATCCATAATTGCTAGCTGGGAGTAATAAGGCCTGCTCCGTTTGGCTGCTGAGCGAGTCAGCAGAACCCCCTGCTTTGCTGCTCGGGGTTCTAGGACTTGACGTCCAGTCACAGRAGGCGTGAAGTTTTTCAGATATTTTCCACACCAGACTTCGCCCTGCCAGATAATTTACTTGAACCTGACATGCTGTCACCGAGGGCATGAAGCCTTTCAGGCTGCTGGATATCTTCCACGCTGCGCTCGGCCCTGCCAGATATTTGCTTTTAAATTGAGTCCCCTGCGCACGGTCATGCAAGAGAGTTATCAGCACCCCGCTCCGGACCCTTCAGAATCAGCAAACATCCAAGAATGATGGACTTAGAGAAATTCCCAGGAATTTAGACTATCAGTGCATGGGGAGAAAAAAAAAAAAAAGATAACTTGTTTGTAGAAAAAAAGTAGCCTTCCAGGCAGTTCTAGGGTTTTCTGTGCCCTCTTGTACCTGCAGCTGGCCTGCAGTGCACAAAATCCTGCKGCAGAGAGAACATTTGGGACTTCTTGGTCACCTTGCTGTAGAATTCTGAGATTTCAAAAACTGAATGTTTGGTTTTGCATGGACTGGCTATGGTCTGTTTGGCAAAGTGCTGATCTTTGTGTACAAAGTTCTACTTTCATGAGCAGAAGATGTAGAAATCCAAGGCACATGTGAAAATCTTTAATTACACATGCAGCTTATTGGACATGCTGAAATACTCATGGGTCGTGATATTTCTTGAGAAATGGGRCTATTTTTTCCATTTATTAATTGATACTGCTGCTGACATGATGCCACGTGACCCACTGTTTTGGCCACAAAAGCATATRGTCTACAGCATATTTCAAGACACGTTAAAGAACATTAGCACTCCAGTCAAGGAATAAGAATTGGCTGAGTCCATACTTTGTCCGTGTGCAGGAATACGCTGTCCCTTTCCCTGTCGTGATCCATGCAGCTTGCCTTGATTTTCTGGTGTCTTGCTCCAGGTGAAGGCAAAGAGACGGAAATTCAGGTACCGATTATGGAAGCAAAAGCTGTGCACACAGGATAATCTGTTACTTCCTCAGATTCTGTGGTGGGTGTATTGGAAAGGAGTCTTAGCCTTGTAATTCCTGCAGTATTGTCCTGAAAACTTGATTCTTCGGAGTTGTCAGATCTCCAGGGACTTCATCCAGAGCAGCAAACCATTCCATTCCTTCCGAGGGCTTGGCACCAGTGAGAAAGCCGACTGCTACATACTAATAATTTGTAAATAATAGTGCTTGATTTTGCTAAAGGAACTGAGGCTTCAAGGGAGCTTTGTCAAACGTACTGCGCTTGTGGCCTGCGCCGGCCACGCAGCCCCCTGCCTGCATACCCAGAGTGGAATTCACCTGCCAAAAGCTTTGGGACAGTTACAAGGAGGTTTAAAAGGTGTAGAGAATATGAATAAAGGGTAGATGCTCATTCTTATCCTCCCAGACTATTTTAACCTCACTGAACATTGTTATCTATAAGATAAATTGCCCAAAGTGGTTTCAGAGTGCAAACTACTCATTGAAAAGTGATTAAARTTGGTTTTCAGTTGCTGTATACCTTGTTTGTAGAGTCCCACAAAAAAAAAAACAAAAAATCCAAAACATGAAATATAATCATGTTGGTCCTGTTTAGCAGTTGTATGTAATTATAAGATGACCAGTCTGSTGACATGGATTCAGGTGACTTTTTCGTAGAGAGGAAATGTAGCTCCTTCCTGGGAGCTGGGCTGCAGCTGAACACTAAACTCCCAGGAAATAAGAGTCTAGCGCAGATTTCATGATCTAGAATCCTTGTTTTGGTTTTCTGGTTTGGTAGTTCGTTTGTTTGTTTTTAGCTTGGCTTTTCACTCAAACAACAACATACATATTAAGAAGAAAAGGCTTCCATGGATTCAAAGCATAATAAAAGCTGGAGCCTTTTGCCCTCTCAGCTGAAGTACTTTGCAGAGTGCAGTTCTCTCCCTGCAGCGAAGACGAGAGAACAGACAATCCGTGGCAGATTATTCATATTCCTTGGGTCCTGTGACGATAAACATTGTCCACGCTGAAGAACTGGTATTACACTAAAATAAAAAGTGGAAGTCAGGATTGCCCAATATGTTTCTTTATTCCCAGAATTAGAAATCACTTTGTTTCTTTTGTACATTAAAGTATGCTTTTATAACTGAAGACAAGTCTTTAGAGGCTCCCAAATCAGTTGCAGACTTTCTCAGGGTGAGTCCAAACACAGTTTGAAGACTTCCATGGAATATGAGTGGACATGTTCCCACAAAGCCACAACTCATCTAAACTGAAAACAGAGTATTCTGTAAGCTTATTTTGGGAAAGGTGCTCATATATTTACTATTGAGAGTTATTTTTATTCATAGCTTATGTAAAAAAAAAAGACGTCCGCAGGGAGTATGGATACTATTTTTAAGCTCTCTCTCGTTCTTCAGCTTGTTTTTAATTTAAGCCCAAGCTGGGGCGTAGAGCGCCCATGGYGGGGGCGCTGCGGGATGGGCGCCCGCCTGGCTGAGAATCCCGCGGGACAGGGACTGCCGGGATGCCGGGTGCCCCCTGCCCGGCTCGTCCGGCGCCCAAGGGAGCTCCYGGGGCTCCCCCCGGGAGCCAGGGACCCCGTGTCCCTAGGGAGCTCCCTGGGCGCCGCTCGGGTCCGTAGCGAGATGAGCTTTGAGAGGCTTGGGGATCAATACGCGCAGGTCGGATTTATTAAAGCCCTTTTAGACTTCTGCCCTGGCCTGGCTTGCAGGTGCTGGAAGGAGGAAGAGGATGGCAGTTACAGGTGTTTCGTTAGTTCTTTCTGTGTCTCTCCGAAACCAGGTAATTTGTAGCATCGGGCATTTTTATTTCAGCTAGGATTAAGATAGTAGAAATTGGGGGAAGCTCAAATCAGTGCTGAGTGCAGCTGATGGAAAAAATTCCCATTGATCCAAGTTGTTTTAGAGCAACGTGTCTTGAAACCATTTACCCTTTGAATTCTTCTTGGTGCCAGATAGACTCTCCTTGAGATTCRTTAGAAATGAACCATGTAAGTCGTGTGGTTTAGCTATCCAGTTCTGGCAATATCCTAGGAATATAGTCCAAACCAGTGGAGGCAAACCAGTTGTTTTTAAATTATTACATGTTTGGAGATCCAGAATYACCTACTGCACTAAAGCTGTGTTTTGTGCTTGTTTTTAAATACAGCAAACAGCACCACCTTTCCCTAAGTCCCCCGTAGTAGTTGGTAACCACAGACAAATACTTTCCCAGCTGCATTTTTACATGTTATCTAGATCAAGGAGCTGAGGCTTTGCCTCAATTCTAAGTATAAACAAATTGTTGCCTGAAGTAAGGGCTGTCTCTATTTATTATATTTGGTAATATTTTCATACCTCATTCTCAGTTTCTTATGAAAATCACAATTCTTGTTGTCTTTACGGAAGGATTCTGTGAAGTGAAGAAATATTTCTGAGCTGTGCAGAGCTCTCCCGACCTGCACGGAGGCATCGAGTGCTCCTCAGCATTAAGGCATCCAGCACTGCACTAAAAGGGTAAAACACTCATGGGTGCAGGGACACGTAGTGCCTCAGTCTTCGTTTTCGCCTCACCATTTTGTTACGCCCTACCGAAGCAGCCGAATGGCTACTCCAAAGCACGGGAGACCGGCACAGAGCAGCTGACGTGGGATTCATTGCTGTGTGTGGCCCGCGCCCGGGCGCCTCGGCCTCAGTGTGGCTGTGGGGACGGAGGAGACGAGGGCAGGGATCTCCTGACAGCAAACTAATCCAAAATCTTCCAGGTAGACCTCGCTGAGGTGTAGGAATGGCTCCTATTTCTGCCAAAAAGCAACAGCGGTGAATTCCAAATGTCTCGTACTGTTATTAGAACACCAAATATTATTCTTTAACAATTGCTTTCCAYACGTACTGGGGTTTCGATGACACTCGCATAGTGCGGATGGTGACAGCATGAAGGATTATTCAAGGGTCTAACGATTATGATGCCATCCTTGTGTAGGGAAAAGGTATTTTTTAAGGTATTTTTAGTATCTTTTTGTAAAAATAATAAATTGCTTTCGTTTAAGTGGACAGAATTATATTCTTACACTCCAAAAGAGGCACAAAAGAGAGTCCCTGCTGTAATGGGAAAATGCCCAAAGTGGCTCAAACATGGAGAAGCTCCATTAACATATTTGTAAAGGAGAAGTTTCCTTTCTTGGATTTTGTGGCTCGTATGTGCCACGATGTAATGCGTTTTACAGTGCTTCCATTGTCCGTTACTGCAAACATGTCCAGATGAATTCAGCGCTTAATGTTAAGAATCTTATAACATGCCAGTTTGATTTGTAGCCCTTCATATCATGGAATGCTAATTAAAATCATATTTTTGCATATGTCATGCCTTTCATGTACATATGCAAATAGATTCTATTGCCTTTCAGCTATTAGTAATTAACTTTATGAAGGACAGCTGTAATACATAATTAACAAAAATGTTTGCAAGCCCTTTTCACACTGGAAGTTACAGCAGTAAAATTTTTGCTTATCGAGAGAACCATTTTAGTTTGCAGTGTCAGTCTGATATCTAAATTGTTTGAAGCAGTCACATGATGTAATTACATTGATTTTATGGTCTTATCAGCAGAAGAATGGTACTTGGTAGGCTGCTATCTGTTTCACCACATATTTCACCAAAATTAAAGCAAATTAACTGTATTTTGTTTGGTAGGGACATAAGGCTAGGTAATATGCATTTTGTTGTTGCTGTTGATATCTCAAAAGATGTCTTGTCTGTTTGAACAATATTCCTGCTCAAAACGTAATCATAAACATATGTTTCACCTTTTCAGGCCGCTTTTCACATAAACAAATCCTAAAATAACTGAAGCTCCTAATTTCTCTTCATGTATGTCTTAAAATAATGAATGCACTGAAGCTTGGCCAGACACAATCACTTATTTAAGCGTCTGAGTTTGCCATGTTTATGTAGCATTCTCACCAAAAACATGGAACTACTTCTAAGATGAAAGGTTGCAGGATGGGCCCACTAGACTTAAGTTCAAAGGCATAATGAAAACTGTACTAGGTTATAACATGGAAAAATATTATTTAGCCAAAATATATTGTAATTGTCAATATATTGAATATRTTTATAAAATATATTGAAAATAATTTAGTAACATAATTTTAAATATAGTCTATGAAGTGTATTGAAGTGTGTTATATGAAGTGTACAGAGGGAACCAGAAATGTATTTTTGCCCTGTCCTGACCACTGATGTGTGGTTGTGATTACTTGTAAGAAAAATACCCAGGTGGCTACAACTGAAAAAAGACCTGTCCTTCCAGGATAGACTTTTCAAATGTGAATGAATACGACATCGCAGTCTGGAAGGTTTTCTTTGTTTTAATCCCCTCTTTAACAAAATATGTTGAAGTGCATTCTCAGAAAAGGAAAATACTAGTTAAAATATATATTAATGAAAAAATCACCTTCTTGTTTTGTTTGATTGTTTGGTAGGGTGGCCTTTGTGATGAAGAAACATCTGAATACTCACCTGCTGGGCAAGCACGGAGTTGGCACACCGAAAGAAAGGTAACCTCCTTCACAAGTCGTCTTGCTTTGGCTCAGCTAACACAGGTAGAACTTAGCTGGAATGTTCAGCATGCTCAAAGTGAAGTCACACGGAGTCTTAGCTCGACTCTACAGACTACAGAAGGAACTAGCTCACTGAGGTGCTCTGCTGAACCGCAGCCAGCAGAGTCCCTGCGGAATGGCTGTGGGTCAAGGTTGCTCTAGAAAGCACGAGTGTGCACTTGTGTGCTGTAGGATTCACAACTTCTGGGGCTGGTTTTGGGCAGGTAACATAGTTCTCAAAACTTCTGTAGCTTTAGTGTTCTCTCCAAGAGCAAAGTAAATTATTTTTCTTTTTTTTCTTGCTGGTATTGATGATCCTTGTTTACAAAATATCACGTTTCATAAAATCACTACTGAGGTTTATGTTGATTGTCAGAGTCAAAGGCACAGAAGAATCAAAACCAAACTTCTCTCAATGTTTTTGAGGAGGAACAGAGAGATTTGGTGTTTGAGCAATCTGCATTTTTTGAATCTGTATACAGTTACTTAGTTTCAGATTTTTTCATGAACAGCATTTTTTTTTTTCTGTTTTAAAATGTTTTACAACCAGTCCAGGACCATTTTCACAGATAACCAGCATTTGCCTCACATTTAGTGACTACACTGTGGCTTTGCTATTTCATCCAGTGTGAGGGGTAACTTGAAATTTGATGTTTTCTGCACAGCCAAAACACCTCCTGTGGTCTCTGCATGGATGTACCCTACCCGTGGTGTTGGTCACTGAGCACCTGACACTCATTCAAGCATTACTTATGACCCTGGAACCCAGACCTCAGGGTTCAGTTCCTGTTAAAGGCATGAGAAGAGGTAGTTGGTTAAACCCTTTCCTCATGAGCTCATCGCACTTAACTGAGTCATCTAACAAGAGAGTTTTAAATTAACACACTGTGTGCACCTTATGTTTGATGAACTACATATTTAAGTGCTGCTTATACTTTTAATGAGATTTCCTCTGCAAACTGCTTAAATGAAATTGTCTTAACACGTGGTTATTTAAAGAGTATTGAGATTTTCTTTTTAATCTAAAACATACAGTAACACATAAGAACAACACTAGCCGTTCAGCTATATTAAAGTGCATGTTGGATATCTTTTGTTGTAGCAAAGCAATTATGAAAAATGTTTTGCCCTGGAAGCTGGAAGCACTCAATACAAATATCTTCTTTTACAAGGRGGTGCTTACTGTATAATATATAACATAAAGATAATTTGTGTCACCCTGGTGAAGATGTGTGCAGTAAGGGATGCACACAATAGATATCCCAGTACACTTTCTGAGCCTGGGGGGCACAGTTTTAGCAGTCGTCATCTTGCAGTGAGCTCCCAAACGAGCACGATGCTGTTATCCAGAGCCGCTGCGTTTCGTGCGTTTGTTCGAAGGCATCGTAGACTCCCCCGTTTCCCCCCTCCTCCCCGTGTTCCCCAAAGGCTTTTGGGCCATCACCCTCCGTGGCGCTAGGAGAGGGCGTCGTGGCGGGAGCCTCCCTCGGTGCGCACCGGGTGCCGGGTGCTGGGCACCGGGAGCTGCTCCCGCAGGGGCTCCCGGCGCCCCTCTGGCCCTGGAGCAGAGGAGCTGTCCGGGAGGTGCCCTCCGCGCTGCCCTTCCCGAGGCTGCTTCCAGGGACTTCTTGCTGCTCCCCCTGAACTTTCTCATCCTGTCTTGGAATATTTCTTGTCCGCAGTACTTCTCTAGCTGGCACTTGGGCTTGACGTGCAGCACAACCAAGT
>NW_020455466.1:4268670-4272875 GCF_003342845.1 Nothoprocta perdicaria | reverse complement strand
GCAGGTGGCCCTCCCTCGTGCTGCAAATACCAGAGTGCTGCTGCTTGCTTCCCAGCCTTTCCTCTCCTATTATGAGAGAGCTGGAGGCCTTTTAATGGCTTTAGGAACCATCAGCATGTTAAGCCATCACTTTGGGTATAAACATATTCCAAATTAAGTTATGTAGTTTTAAGTTACCTACTTAAAACATTAATGCCTTGACTATAATTTTGCAAGCTTGCTACATTTTAATTTCTCTAGGACAATATAATCAGTTTATTCTTTATGTTTTGAATTTGATTCTGCCCTCTGATACATTGCATATTATAGCAAATACTAATAGAAGCTAGCTAAATAGGCTGTGACAATTAAATTAATAATGCATTTTATTTGCAAGTGTTTAGTCTTCATGGTTTGACTGATATATGCAAAGATGGTAATTTATTAAAAGTAAATTCATGTAATTGTACTACAGAGTTTGATGGACCAAAAAAAGTTGTCAGCATGACTATCATCAAAAACAGAAAATTGAAATAAGTGCAAAAGGGTGCTTGAAAAAATGCTAAAATACAATACACCCTGAGAAACTGGTGCTCTTTTAATAAACTTCTCAGCAAAGTATTTTTGGTGACAAACATGGTGATGACACTGAGGGGGGCACATGTACAGTTTAGTGAGCAACTGGACTACTGCAACTGATTCTCTGTTGCTTTCCATAACCCATAACTATTTTATTTTATGCACAAAGGGAAAGTGTCATGGAGGCTGCTGCCATGTTTGTATGTGCAGATAAGGAAAGCAAGCGTAATTCATGAGAAGATTGCCATGGAACACCTTTTGTTTCACTTTTGTTTTTCTTTTTTTCTCAAAAGCAAACTGGGTTTAAAGGAAAAACAGCTGAAAATCATGGGAACTTAAAAAAAAATAAAAGTCTTGTAGGAGAATTTCTGTACATTTCTGCCACACACACACATGCAAAAAATAACAAAACCAAAACAACAACAACAACAACAAAACCCTAAAAACTAGTCCATTATGGTCATTACTATTTAGTAGATAACTCAAAAGTGGAAGGTTTAGCTCAAAAATTCCTCCAAGATATTTTTTGCTATTATTGGAACTGTGATACTGATATATTGTCAACTTGAATGTGTCTCAAAACTGGCATGTTGTCTGCTAAGTCCAAGGCCGGTGCATATTTGTTACTTAAGTGTCAGGAATCTTCATGGGACCCATAACTATGTCTTATTGGCAGGATAAATCTTTAGCTACATCTTTATGGGGGGTAGGAGACAGTGTGGTTGGGGGTGAGGTGAAAGCATCTGCAGTAATAATGATGCTGGTCTCTAATTTCTGTTACATCGTTAATTATGTTGCTGCTGTGTAAGCTGTGGAAAAGCAGGAGCTACAGAAATGTTTTAGTATTGGGTGTTTAAGCTACATACATACTTACGAAAATGAAATCCTTAAGTATTCATCAGTGAGACTGAATTTTACCAGCACAGCTCTGGTTTTAGAAATTTTTCATATGAAAGATACACTCAGCTCCCCTTTAGAAGTTGTCAGGACGGCATGATTACTGTAYAATATTCATTTTATAGTAAATAAGACTTCCTCATTAAGAAGAATGCTATCTCATATACGTTTTTATTCTGTATACAAACATACTGGAGAAGGCCTTAATTGATAGTAGTTATATAAGTACCTGATTTCCTCGTGGTTTTGGAATGCCCAGTTGCCTCAGAAATGATTCTTAGCACACGAATAATCCCACTCAGTTGAATGGGATTGTTCGTGCACCTAAAGTTACTTGGATCCCAAAGGCTTGCAAACCTGGGCTCTGCGTAACAAAACATTTTCTAGGAAGGACGCTAATAATGTGAATGTTTTAGTAAGGTTGTTTTTACATATTTTCATACGTTTTATGAGGTGAATGTTACAGCACTAGTGTTTTCAGTATGAGCTAACAATAATTAACACTAGACAAGGAAAAGCTTTCAAGTGTCTTAAACAACTAGGGGCAACTTTGGACTAGAAATCTTGGCACACTCTAAGTCAATACACCTCTTGCCAGGAAAGTGCCTATAGTTTCTGAGGTAGATATCTTTGTGGATGAAATATATAATTGCTGTCGTTAGTGGTGGACAGAGAGATCTAAAAAGCCCCTATTATTTTTTAGAAAGCCATTATTTAGAAAGTCGCCATTCTGCACAGAAACTGTATCCGTCAGAAAATTATTGATTTTATAGTGTGGTATAATTGACAGGGATAGCTACAGCTCTTTTTCCAGTGATCATTTGTTGATTGGAAAAGCTGTGTAATTCATTCACATGATGATGTGAATGATTTCAGCTTGAGAGCAACTTTTAATGAACAGCTATAAGTGAATATCTGTTATTATTTACTAGCAGCCTAAATATATCTGGTATTTTTTGTCAAATTATGCTGGCAGATGCCCTACTTTAGAAATGTATTTTTAAATAATGGCTTTGTAGCAAAAAGACAAGTGTCTCAGGTGTGTGCTGTCCCATGCACTTCCATAAACCAGCATGAATTTGGGAAAATTAAATGCTAGTGACACACGTTCAGTATAGCTAACCTAAAATAAAAAAGACTACATGCTATGGGATTGGAAGGCAGCACTGAGCCTTGAAAGAAAAGCAGCCATGAAAAATGAATGGGATGTTCGTGTTCTCTGTACTCCAGAGAAAACTTATTTATTGCTGGTATGGAATAAATAGAAGTGTCCTGGTATTTCMATTTTGGATGTAAAACTAGAAATGAATGAAGTCTTTCAGTCCAACYTTCTTCTGATTCATTGAATTTTTCATTCTTCCAAAGCATTTTCCTTTTTTTTTTTTTTTAAATCAAGACATAGAGACATTCCCAGTAGTAACTATTTGATATGTGACTTTTTGGCTGATGATTTAAAATTTGTCTATTGGGCCATCCAGTTTCGAAGAAAATAAATTCCTCCTATTTTGCCATCAGCTGGGTTTGCTAGTCTTACCTGCCCCTGCTAAATGAAAAGATCCAGCTGATTTCACAGCACATTTCAGTCGTCGTTATAGGCAAAGGCCAAACCCGAAGCTTGYAGCGGCTTTCCCGCCTGCCGGAGGAGTGACTGCTCTAACTGACTGCGGCCCAAGGAGATTTCCAGTTGGAGGTGTTGATGGGCACTGATAGATAGGCACGCAGGTACCTGTGATCGCGGGAGGGGAGTGCACTGGGCYTGGCCATCATGTCTTGTCATCACCCTGTGCTGTTCCGTGCTAAAACATTGTGAGCTTTTCAAGCGAGCTCAAACATTAMTGGTTTTCCTAGTTGGGAAAGAAAAAATTGCTTAATTGGTGGTTTCCTGACTTTGGCATAAGAAAGAACTTGTAGAGTTACAGATTTCTTTCTTTGGAAAAACCTCCATACGGAAGGAAACCTTCTTTTCCTTTGTGGTATTTACTAGTGAGAAGCTTGCGATGAGAGGGAAGGAGATGAAAAGACCCAGTGTTTTGGCGCTGGCTAAGAATTAAAATCTTACCCAGTGCCTATGTCAAGCTTCCAGTGTTCTCAGTATTTCTGCAGGTTTCAGAATGGGTATTTTAGGGGCAAGCGCAGCTCRTGGTTGATGCGCTGCCCTGGTTGCCAGTGTGAACACGAATAGGGTCCTGCCCGAGCGCTGGTGTCTGCCCGTGCCCGGCCCAGGCAAGGGAGGAGGCTGCAGGCAGGGCTGGCTCGGCTGCCGCTGCCGCCCTCCCACGTGGGTGAGCGCTGCGGGTTCCCCACCAGCTCCCTCCTTGGCCTGCTGCTCTCGTGCCCAGCACGTCTGTCTGCCTTGCTACAAAGAAGAGAACAGGGGGGGATCCATTTATACTTTTGAAGCCTGTTTCCCCAAAGAAAAGCAAGAAATTCTTATCAAAAAGAGCCATAAAAAATTGGAAAAGAATGAAATGATTTTATTTCATGTCATTGTTKGTTCCTTTTATCAGTGCTTGGCAATCTTATAATTCTGCTCAGAAGGAGGGGAAAAGTGAAGTCTGTTTTAGCTGTCAGGTGTGATGTGAGATGTTTGGGAAATTTCTGTAGCCGGCAACAGTCTTCCTTTTGGGAAGGCTTAGCTGCTGTGGACAGAAGATGGAAGGCTGAATGCGATGCACGCTGCCCACAGTGAGCCCCCCCAGCTAATTTTAAGGATCATAACAAGATATAAATGATGATCTCTATTCATGAAC
>NW_020455466.1:4216170-4263670 GCF_003342845.1 Nothoprocta perdicaria | reverse complement strand
GGACTTGTTTAGACTCCTTGCTATCTTTGTTATGCTTCTGCGCTCGTGTGGATTCCTTCCTACAGAATGATGCTCAGCTTCACTTTTTCTGGAGCTGCAAACGTGTGAACAYGGAGCAGATGCCTGCTTTTACACACGAAAGCCCTACTCCCACGTACCATATTTGAACTGGCTGTGTTTGCACACCTGTGGCTCGCTGGCRGTGCACTTCATAAAGCAAATTCTTGTTGCTGTTCTGCCTCTGGAGTACGTAGCTCCTTGCAGACAAATGAAAGATCGTTTCTAGAATTGCAGATCCACGCGCTTACGTTGGGTCATCCTCGTGGCTCCTTGGAGTCCACCAGGCTCAAAGTGGTCCCGCCAAGGTCAAGATGGAGGCACCTAATCCAAGCCCCTAGTCCAAGGGGCTTTCTGGAAAATTTCCGGAGAAGTTCTGTCATCAGAACACAGTCRTTTCCTGAGTGGATATGACAATAACATAGTGCTATAAAAGGTCATCCTGGAGCTTTGTGCTGAAAACCCTACCGATAGTTTGTGATTAAAGCAACTTAGTGGAACAGCTTCASAAACACCAAACTAGTTTCTTTTCTGCTGTTAGCTGAAAATGGAAAATTGTTCTACTCATTCTTAGGTCACTATTACACATTTGTAACTATAGTTCACTTCATCACTCATAGGCAAACTCATGTAAATGAATAATATTTTGCTTCTACGCAAAGRGAATATTATGTTCTTGGAATTTTAAACACCTTGCAGATAGACATACGTTAATACTAAAAACATGACACAGAACCATTTCCTTAGTCCACTGAAATTTGATCTTGTTTACTTGTTTGTGGCATATATATATGTATATATATATATAACCTTGGCAATTTCTTGAGTCTTTAGTGCTATAATCAACAGGCATCATGAGGACAAAACACAGTGAGCTACTGGCACCTCCTATTTCCAAACAGATTAGTTTATTGTTTATTTGAGATATGTGTACAGCAAGCACATATACAGAGTTAGCTAAGTACACATTTATATATATCTAAGTGAAAGAAAAGCATTAAAATATTTGCTATTGTCCTGAATCTCTAAAACGTCTAATAGTTCATATTTCATAAAGTCACACATCTGAGAAGTTGGCTTTTGCAAAACAAGCTCTCTGATTATCTGATATCCTCCGGAAGGTTAGGAGAGTTGTTTCCTATATTACTTAGGAAAAAATTTCTTTTTACAATTGAAAATGTCAGCATCAATTTAAAGTAACACTAAGCATGTGCTTGCTTTCTGAATATTATCCTCCTCCACCTCCCCTCCAACCACCCTGCTGAGGATCTGAGTGTGACAGTTTGATTAGATCATCAATCCTTACTGTTAACAGCACTTTTCCTGAACACCTGGGTTGCTAGGTCACTTCTGAGTTGAGCTACCGTTGTTTTAGTGACCTAACGTGCATTCACCATAGCAATTTACATTTGGTCCTCAAATTAAAAGTTACCTTATAACAACAGTTTGCTTTAAAGTGACCTTTGTTCTCATGTGAAAGTTATGCTATATGATGTGATAAAAGCTATAAATGATGAAACAGATTTTGCATTTTAGGCATGGTTACCTACTTTGATAGAGCTCTCATWAAAGTCTGTTTAACCAAAGCCTCAAAACTAAAGCTTAATTATGAATATGACTCCCACTTAATTCTCCATCTGTGCAGAAGAATTCTGCTTTGCATTATATTTCTCAATCTCGATTAAATTGTATTATTCCATACTAAGCTAAATTATCGAACTTGTCGTATTTTTATTATTTATTAAATCTTAGAGCTTTTTCCTTCTAAAATCTACTGTCAGCCTGTAGATACAGTCTGATTGATACTTTCCCAGTAGCCTATATATATGTACCTGTCCCTTGATAGGTATGTCAATGAAGGTAAATACCTACTGAAAATGTCAGTGCAAACTTTTTAGCAGTGAATGGCAACATGAGCATACTATTAAATGTATTAAATCCACACTCAATTTTTCCAGTATTACAGTAATCCTTTGTTCTTCCTCTGAACTTTGCTGTAATGAGGAATGCGGGAACTACGTTTACTTATCAGAGCAAAATTCATGAAGCAGTTAACTCAAAACTAGTTTTGACTTTTCCTTCTGTTTTTGAGAGTTTGAATAAGTGGAAATAAACAAACAAAACAAGGGAGTCCAAAACAGTGAAATAACTTCTAGGAATGTATGGAGATCAAAGATAGCAATTAAGGGAAATGTTCTAGTTAATGTCAGGTGAGTAAAATGCTTCATCTCACTTGTAAATCTAAAGYCAATGTAAGCTTTCTTCCTATACCTTTTGTTACATTCATTTAAGGCAAAGATGCATGCTATCTAGCGTTTGTACCTCTGTGCAATTAGATACTGCCTAATGTTTCTTAAAAAGTTGGTCAAGGCATGAAGAAGAGATTTGATGGGAAAGTACAGAACTTCAGAACTTTTAAATAAAAGTCTCCTCTTAAATTTTAATTTTACAGTATTTTTCCTCTCTTGGAACAAATACAGGTTGAAATTAATAATGCAATTGCCTGTATAAGTCCTCATTAGATGTCCACTTAATCAAYAGCAAGCGTTATTTGGATCAGGCTTGTCAATGAACCATGGTTTTGTTTTTTAAAATAGCTCTAAAAAACAGTATACTTTTACAGTTACTCTGTATGTGTATTTTCTGAAATGCGGATTCAAAATTGAAAATACTTAAGTACCTGCTGCTTTTAATACACATTCCGAGCATATGCCATAGTGGCTTTTGAACATTGATAAGAAAAAAAATACAAAACATGATGAAATCCATGCAAGACTGAAAATTCTGCAGTACATTCTTCACGTTGTTGTTGATACTACTTAGCCTATGGTAAACAAGTGTAAATGGTCTGATTCACACGCTTAACATACAGAAAATGCTGCTCAGCCTTTCACCAGAGCGACATAAGATGGGGTCAGTGGTGTATTGATAGAAAGAAGTTCCCAAGAAACAGATAGCGTGAGAGAGCTCCTCATTCCAACAGTAGTCTCAGGACTGTATCAGTGATGTCACACAAATAGAAAATGCCAGATCTTGATAAAAAACATGCTTGAAAAACAAGAAATGAAAATAATTTGTGGGATCTGAGTAATGTCATATTCATTTATATGTATTTTTTRAATATATAACTGCAAAATATTATCAATTATTTAAATTTTACACGTATACACAGACATATTTGTGTGTATAATATCATCTGAATCCATGCAATCAAAAGTCTGCAAAAGCTTAAAAACTTATGACTGTTTTTCCCATACTTCATATCTGTTTGCATATAACTTTAGTTTTTGAGAAAGCTTGTTCAGCTATTTTTAATTTTGAGGTGATGAAAGTAAAGATAGAATTTTGTAGGTTATTGGTTTGTGCTTGTTTTTTTTTTTCCAGAGCAGGGCCTAAAATTGCTGATGTTTGAAACTTGACCGTAACCTTGATTATTGGTTGTCACCTTTTCTGGAGGTATTGTATATGYAGAATGCACAAGTGAAGAATATTCTAGAGCCTACAGTTGTCTCCATTTCTACAGTTGTCTAATGCACGGCTGTGTTGGGAGGAATTGTGTTCCTATGGAAATAAATAGCAGTTTTACCTTAATGTCAAAGGGTGCTTGTTGCCATTTTTATTCATTCTATAAAGGAGGATAAGCATAAAAGTACTGCTGTAAAAATACTGATATCCACATGTTGACAAAAGGAGCATACATGCCAGATAGAGAAGCAGGACAGGTCTAGAGACCTGCTGTGCTCTGATGCTTTTACTGAGTAGTAAAACCCTTAATCTTTTAAGGACATACCTGGGGAGATACAAGCATGTAGGAAGCTAGACTGTGGACTTAGATGTGGTTTTCATGAAGACAAAGCTAGAAGCAGTCAGCTCTTCTGTCCTCACTCTTAGCGGGGCTTCACCTGAATGTGTGGAAGTGCAAACTGCACGTTTGCTTCACCAATAATAAAATCTCACTTGTGTGAGTTACGTTAGATAAAAACACACCTTTTAATGGCATAGACATGGGCAAGCAGCGGAGAGAAAATGCAATACATTTAGAAATATACAGTTGGAAAACAGTATATTTAAAAAGTTTTAAGAAGCATGTATAGTATGCCAACAGGCTGCAAGCTAGTGTTTATTTAGAATGCTTTCTGTGTTATTTTGAAGTATTTTCTCAGCCAGACTTCACTGTTCTCCTGTTCTTCACTGTTTCCCCCATAGCAGACAACCTGTTCTGAGAGGACACTCAAAAAAGGAGTTAGGATTCAGCTGCAGTTGGGTTTTCAACTCCAGTGATAGTTATCTGAGTAGTTTGGGGCAGTAGCATAACCTTTCTGTGTTTGATTTTCTCTCCAGSCCTGAAATAAGCACAGTAAGATTCCCTTCACAGAGGCCGATGAGTGAAGCATTGTACGTAGAGCTGGTCTTTTTGGTGGGCTCTGGAGAAGGAGATGATGCAGGAAAACCATTCTGGCAGTTAYGGCAATGAGTTGGGAAATCAGAGGTCTGGGTCTTAGCAGCAGAGCCCTGCTAAAGAGGACGCGTATAGGCCTCACCTGGGGCAGCAATGGAAGATCAACTGGTGAAGGCCACACCTGCAAAGAAAAGCCTATGACAGGAAAAGTTAGGAAGCACTATCTGCTTCCCAGAAATGTATAGCCACTCAGGAGCTACATTTTAAAGGGCTCTTCYGTACAGGATTTGAGTTCAAAGTTGGTGAAGATCAGGAGGAGTTTAAGGAGACACAACAAGATGGAACAAGTATCTTTGAGCACACATCTAACAAGATCCAAATTCAAAGTCAAATTCCTTGKTAATAGTGATATACCTTAAGGAAGTGACCTTACTCCTGCTTACACCCTACCTGTGTGTGCTGCAGAGTTGAATGAATGGGCATTTGCAATGGGAGCCAACTCCTGGAGAACAGCATGCTTAAAAAAAAAAAAAGGAAAAAAAAGGGGTCACCATATTGAAAGAAATAAATTTTAAGGGCTTTTAAAATGTGAATCTGAAGGGCAGGAATGCTGGGGGAAGAGAAAGAGAGGTCATATATCTTTTTCCAAATTGACTTGTTGACTTGCAGTCAAACTAGAGACTTCAACAGAAACTCTTCTGGATGTGACAGGAGTGTTAATATCACAGAATGGYTGAGGTTGGAAGGGACCTCTAGGGATCATCTAGTCCTACCCCCCTGCACATGCAGGGTCACCCAGAGCACGGGGCACAGGGCGGCATCCAGGTGGGTTTGGAAGCTCTCCAGAGAAGGAGACTCCACWRCCTCCCTGGGCAGCCTGTGCCAGGGCTCTGKCACCCTCACTGTTAAGAAGCCCCTCCTCACRTGCAGATGGAACTGCCTGTGTTTCAACTTCTACCCGTTGCCCCTTGTCCTGTCACTGGCCACCAATGAAAAGAGCTTGTCCCCTTCTTCCCTGCATTCTCCCCTCATTGTACATGTTGATAGGATCCCCTCTAAATCTTCTCTTCTCCGGGCTAAACAGGTCTGGCTCAGTCTTTCCTCATACGATAGATGTTCCAGTCCCTTGATCATCTTTGTGGCCCTCCCCTCTCGAGAAGCTCCACATCCCTCTTACACTGGGGAGCCCAGAACTGCACACAGTACTCCAGGTGCAGCCTCACCAGGGCTGAGGAGAGGGGCAGGATCCCCTCCCTTCCACCTGCTGGCAACACTCCTCCTGATGCAGCCAGGATGCCATTGGCCTTCTTGGCCACGAGGGCACTCTGCTCACTCATGGTTAACTTGGTGTCAACCAGGACTCCCAGGTCCCTCTCCGTGGAGGTGCTTTCCAGCAGGTCAACCCCTAATCTGTACTGATGCCTGGGGTTATTCCTCCCCAGGTGCAGGACCCTGCACTTGTCCTTATTGAACCTCATGAGGTTCCTCTCTGCCCAACTCTCCAGCCTGTCCGGATCCCTCTGGATGGCAGCACAGCCCTCCGGAGTGTCGGCCACTCCACCCAGCTTGGTGTCGTCTGCAAACTTGCTCAGGGTGCATTCCGTGCCCTCGTCCAGGTCATTGATGAACAGGTTGAACAGCACCGGGCCCTGGGGGACACCACTGGCCACAGGCCTCCAACTGGACTCGGCCCCATTTGTCACCACCCTCTGAGCTCTAACACCTGGTCAGGCTCAGCGAGCAGTAGCTGGGAAGGGAGTTCCTTGCAAAGGATGGAGGGGCTTCCTTTTTTTCTTTTATTCTCTGCAACCGAGCTCAAAATAGAGCTGTCTAAGGGAGTCAATCCAGTAGACCTTTTGCTTCATTTCTGGGTTAGGTTCAACTAAGCTTTGACTGAAGCTATTTTGGTTTGTGTTCCAAAAGATTTCAACAAATCCTTCAGGTTTTTGTCAAGACACAACCTCAGCAAAGGCTGYAGACTATTGACTCATATTCAGTGCCAGCTGGGTAGCGATGCTTTCATTTTCTMTTTGACCCTGATTTAATTCTCCAGTTCAGCTATTGAGAAGTGTAAACCAGCTATCTGCTGCAAATAATTATTTTACTTCATTCTCTTTTCCTCTATRTTTTTAATTAATCTTGTTGTCTGTGACTAATTTTACACAGGCAATTTTAATAAATGCTGTAACCTCTGTGGTCTGCATCTTTTTTGCTTGGTAAATGCTCAGGAGCCGGCTGCTCCAGGCARACTCAGAAAGCAGATGCCAAGGCACCGAGCAAGAGCCTAGAGTTGATGTTGATGTGTGTCAGCAGGGAATGATGCACTTCCCAAAAGCACGGGATTTAAAAAAATAATGTAAGGGCATTGTTTGGGGGGGACAAAGCCCTGTAAATGGTCTTTTTTTCCTTCCTTTTTACTATAAATTTGTGACCTTCCATGAAAGAGGCTGATTAAGAGCGTGACAAATTTTGGACTATTTGAGATACATTCTACACTAGAATCCTTTGAGGCTGAGTTCCACTACCCTAAAAAGTCAGTATTACTTTAAGTAAATTAATGGTTTATTATATTTAAATTTTGATCAAAATAAAATTTCTATATTGCAAAGTTGCTTTATGTAGGGAATTTATTAAAGACATAGTTTGTGCGGTTTTTTAAACGTAAACTCAGGCTTTAAATTTCTCTGCTTTATGGCATGCATGCATACATGCACGTATATACACAGGCATCTTGTCTATAGTTTGGTGTGTTTAGCCCCTGAAAAGAATTTGCCCTTCTTTGTACTAAATTTTATGTCCCAATTGGACATATGGAAAACTTGTAGATTTAAAGGTTTGAAATGGTATCATACAATGGAAGAAGATTTTTAACCTCTTTGGGTACATTTTCCTTCCTAAATCCTGTCTCTGCTAGGCCTAACACATTGTTATATTAGTCTCTATAGAGTTGTCAGGGTTATCCATCAAAGTCTGTGTCAGAGGAAGGCACTACAATACAAAAACATTATCCTGTAGTCTATAGGTTTGCTAGGAACATTATAGAAGAAGCACRGAATAGACAGCAGAGGGGGCCAGGCTCTCTACATCACCAACCTGGTTGCTGTCAGTTTGTTACAGTGGTTTTGTTCGCTGGACAGAAGGTTCTCAGGTTAGTCCGTTAGTTATTCTAATAGTTTTCTATTGCTGCGCTTAGCAGGGAGAACAGTTCAGTGAAAAGGAATTTGTGAGTAGCTTTTGTRATTCCTTGCTCTCATAGCCTAAAAAAAAAAATAAAAAAAAAAAAATCCGTGATCATTGGTGTTAAAAGAAATAAGTTGTGGGAAAATTAATGTAATTATTTCTTGAGAACTAGAAAAAAAATTATATATACTAGACCTTATAATTCTGAATCACTAGACCTTTTTCTGCAAGGTTTGGGATTCTGGAAATCCCAACTCATTGCTTCAAAATGAGTTCTTTTTTTTTTCTTTCTTTCTTTTTTTTTTTAGTACATGATAATCTGTATAAATGAAAGCTGGGATGATTTTAGAGAGCAGCATTTTGGTGCACATCTTTTTTTCAGATACCATATTATTCCCAGGGATAACGGGTTCATCAAAAGGGATATGTAAACTCCACAGAATCTACCTCTGTGTGTTTGTGTGTCCGTCTCTGTAGAGGCATGCAGGTGGCATGAGCGTGTGGAAGCAACTTGCTGTGCCTTGCCGTGCCAGGTAGCGCGTAGCTGTGGGTGTCTAGGGTCTGCCGTTACTGCCTTAGTAGGGTAACGTTTTATCTTCCCGTGAAGGTGCAGCCTAGTGAAGATCTCCTAGTGACAGATATATTTCCAATCAAATATGATAGAATTGCAGGGGTTGAAAAAGCATTTGCTTTGAGTTTCCTGCTTAAAAATCTTGTGAGAAACATTCCTTTTGGCCGAAGTGTGATGTAATTTTTTTAACCCTCAGTGGTCTCATGGCTTGGCTGTATAAGGTTTGGAAGGACATGAGCCCTGCGTCAAGTGTGACCCTACATGTCRCATCAGTCAGTTCCCAAAAAGTGCTGGAATTAGTGGGACCTAGATGTGAAAGAATGGTCCCGTGGTAATTAACAGTCCAGGAAGTGTCCAAAACTTCAGGATATAATGGTGCTTTTGATATTTATTTTGTTGCTTTTTTGTACTTAATTTAGATAACTTAATGCTGTTCTTTTTATGAAAATTGATGAAATGTAGCAAAGTGGAACACACTACTTTTTTAAGGGCTGTAGGTGGTCATTGAGCTCCTTTTTCAGATGGGCAAATTTTGGTTTGGTTACTAGTTGAATTCTGTAGTTTGAAGTTAGCAAAGGGAAATGACAATGCATCCTTTCCTCATTAAATGTACCTGCTGTGAAACACCCTCTATATATTACTGTATCTTACYATTTTACTACCCATTGTATCTTGCTACTATTAAAAAAAGAAAAGTCTGTATCCAAAATGGCACTAATGATCTACTACAGCAGTGCTTGGATTAATGCAGTGAAGAGATGACCCTTTAGAAAACTCCTGCTGTGCATATTTGCTCTGTTTGCCTTGTTTTCATCAATGTGCTTTTAAAAACATAGCCATGAGGACTGCACTTCTAATGAGGCATGTACATTACCAATAAGAAGAAAAAAAGGAGTGCTGGGGAATGGCTGGTGGAGGACGGCTAATTCATTTGTATAGAAAAATCAGGGTTAAAAACAGTTGCTTTGGATTTTGTAAGAGTAATAAGAGAACACTGCTTCCTGAACCTGGCGTGCATGTGTGTGTGATCTCAGGTATAAGGCAGGTAACGGGAGGAGGAGTAGGGTTAGAGAGGGTGTTCCACTTTATCTTAATTATGTAATTCCTGAATATAATTCGTGTTCAACTGATTTAGTGTTGCTCTCATATTTTGCAGTTCCTTTTAACTTTCTTCCCTAAAAGAAAAATGTTAGAAAAATATCAAAGGGATTTTTTGTTATGAGAATATCAGAAGAGTGCAGGTCATCATGCAAATGCGGGAAAATGGTAAGATAGCTATAACATGTAGAGCSCTGGTTTTCTTGCATCTTTGTGTTATGAGTCTTCAATGATGCAATTAAGTGTGGTGCCTCAGATAATACAGTGGGGCATTTTAAAGGGTTTTTTTCTTCTCTGTATTAACATTGAACGATAAAGTAGAATGAACACTGAATTTTCGTGCTTTTTGGCTCAACAAGTTGCCCAAGCACCTTGTACAGCGGTGTGTGACAGTGTCCTTGGGTTTATGGACTTCTGACATAACCACAAGTAGTCGTCKCTGTATAATGCACTACATACAGGGAGGTTCTGTACAATTTCACAAATATACATTGATAGACTGCTTGTAAAAAATACTAGAAGTGCAATTAACATTAAATACTGAAAATATCTGATGCATTTTTTCTAACTTGCAGAATATTTATCAGCCTCTCTCTGATGACTCCTTGGTATCATCCCGTAGGATGCGATCTCTTTGTTGGATTAAAGGCATTCACTAGGCCTTGCATTATTTTTTCTTTATTTTTATACTCTTYGCATGTATCTATTTCGGAGGGGCTGCCTGCTCTCTGTTCTAGCAGTCAGATTCCACAGATCTTCTCTGTGTAACAGCTATTGGAGTCGCTGAGGAAATGCCTTGGTGATTTTCTCCAAGAGTCAGGGAGTCTGAAAAAGAATCCACTTGTATCAAAACCAGAATCCCTTTGCTCCTACCGTGTGTATGTGTTTGTGCTTTTTTTTTTTTTTCCTGACCAGAAGATTTGTTTTTCTTCCGGACCTATGTATCTTCTGAGGAAGTTGTTCTCCCACTGTGCTGTTTGCTCCCATGTTGCTTGATCCGTCAGCAATCTAATTCACAGATAGCACCATAATTCATGGTGAAATAGATCTTCCATACAGTTTTCTAGGGGAAACTTTCACTGTCACGTGGCAGTTGCCCTTTCAGCAGCTTAAGGTTTTGATTCTTGCTTTCTATCATAAATGTACACTGATTATGCCTTGACACCTCTCTTGTTACACATTCTTTTTTCTGTGGTATTTCTGACAGACTGACACAGAAGTGGTTGCTTGTAGCTTTTGCCACTGTTTTCAAAACATCCAATTTGTGCAGCAAGTTTTATTGCCTTGGGAGGTAATTTTCATTTACTAGTTGTTCATCAAAACTTAAACTTTTTTCCACAGAAAATTTAGGACAACATTTCAAAATTGTGATTTGTGCTTTTGTTTTGCTTTGTTTTGTTTTAGCCCGRAAGACTGAAAACTGTACTACCTCAGTGCATAGAATTGATTTTACCGTGACCACTTGTCACTGGTATTCCAGTCCTATTGCATTACAGGTTATTTAATTATCAAGATGTTATTTTGAAAATAGACAGAATTAGACAATAGCTTTAAGGAAAATTCAGACCATTATTCTCCTTTACTTCCTTTTCTTTTTACATAAGGAGATTTTGTAAATTTTCTATGTTGGATGGTCTTTGTTAACAGGAAATTACTTATATTTTACTGATTGATGCCTTGACATAATCAGAAGCTTTAAATCTAGACTCCGATAATATTTGCTGATTGTGAAAAAATCACTGGGTTTTTAAAGTCAGAGTAAGCAGAAAATGATTCAAACCTAGAATATTTTGTGGRAAAAAAATGCTTGTTTTACATAATCTAAGGAGAAGCTAGGCCTTGCTAGGGAAACAGAAGCAGATTAGATCCTGAGTTAAGATGAAGAGAGTCTTGGCATGTCAGATAGGCTGTGACTTAGCTATCACAGACTTGTATCTGAATGAATAGTAGCTGTAGCGTAATAAAGGGGCAGAAACAAAATGCCAAGAGGTTGTGCTCCATTCCTGATACATCAGAATAGCGGTTATAGATGGCACTTACGATGCACTGAAGTTTGTGAAAAAGGTTCAAAAAAAATTAGTTTGACTGTATTCTAGAATGAGTGGCTGAAAACAGTTTTAGAAATCAAAGCTAAAATATACTACTAAAAGTTATTTAGCCTGTACTCCTACCCATTAATTATATTATTCCCAAATACATGGTTACAGTCAAGGTGATTTTTAAAGAAGCTGGTCACTAGGTGCTTGTAAGGTCTGCAGTATAGCTTTAACATATTTACTAAGGGTTTAGTAGAAAGATTCAGTACTGCATTAATTGCATTCACAGATGGGCCTAAAATTAGGACGTTTAACAAATATGGAGGAGGTTATAATACAAAAGCACTGAAGGAGGTTGAAAATATGGGCAGGAAATAAAATGAGTCACTTTGGAAATATGTGAGTTAAAACATTTGAAAGCATGCAGCATATGAATATTCATAGGTCAGGGTTGAAAAGGAAGTGTTAAAAGAGATAATGGTGACAATGGAAACAGAACTGGAAGAGAGACAGACACAAGAGGCACAAGAGAGACAGACGGGTGAGCGGAACGAAGGCTGCGCGAACAGCCGCTGCGTGGCGGGTCCTCAGGGCCACCTTCTCCTGACTGTTGGACCTTGAGGTGCCGGAGCTGAGCAGGGAGAGGGCAGTTTGGGCTTTGTACCAGGTGCATCGTGTTTGACTGTCCTTTCCTTGAAGGACAGAGCTGTATCAAGTCCGAAGTAGATAGCTGTGTGTCTTTTATCTGGAAAATTCGTTTGATTCACCTGAACCTTGCCCGTTTGTCTCCAGTATCGAAGAGCAGCGTGTCCCGTACGTTGCTGTTACCAGAAGTAACACGAGGTGCAGACTGTGGGATGTCTGACTTCCCCAGCGTAAGGGGAAATTTCCCTTATAAAAGCCAGACGAGGGGTGGGTGCTGTCATCACACTGTGAGCACCAGCAGGGCGCTGAGCTCGGCTGCGTGGCTCTCCTGACAGCCTGTCCAGCTCTCATCCTGGTGCACCAGAGTGGTTTCTTTGAGCCCTGGCGAGTGTGGGAGATGTTGAGCTCTGGCCAGTCCGATACGGAAGATACTGGCAGCGGTGAGCYTTGAACTGTTGCGGAGGAGACACGGACATTTCAGACTGTGCGGCTCCTSCGTCCCTGGTTACTCGGATGTCCCGTTTGTGAGCCTGGGACCCCTTGGGTCTCTTCCGTATCTGGCTGAATTCTCAAAACGGGTTGAAAACTGGCAGTTAGCTGCCAAAGCGTCAGATTAATTCTGTGTTCAGATGAATTTTTTCAGCTCTTTAACTACCACTACTACTACTACTACTACTACTACTACTACTATTACGTGATGCTACCTTGAACCAGTCCTCATGTTACTTGTTGATACATTCAGATCTGGTGCAGCATACACACAGTTTCAGCTGTTTCCTTCATCAATGTGCTCAGTTCTGTAGTCACAGATACATGAAGTGAGTCTGTGGAATTGACAGCTCTTCCAGGTAGCAGATGCTCTGAGTTGCAGCTGGGACAGGAAAAAGTCTGGTAGTGGGAGATGAACTAACTTGTCATCCCAAAAGGCACAAGGTAACAGTTCCTGTCCCGCAGTAGCTTATGTACTTCTTCCAGTCTGGGAATTCAAGACAGGAGAACTTAGCAGCTGTAGTAACTAGGTCTTCATTTAAGTCTCTTCCTAATTGTGCTGAACTTCTTAGGTCCTGTTAACGATTTTTAGATGTTGAAACTTCAAATGTTTTTATGCCTAATATGCCCTAACCATTTTACCAAGTTTTGATCACACAAATGATGTGAACTCAACATGAATACACTCCAGAAGCCATCTTTCAAAACTTAGGATTGGTTATGTTTTACTTTCTTACTCTTTTAGGCATTCTTAATTCTAAAGGCACTTTTTTCTGCTTCATAAAGGTATCAGTCTTTGAAACCTTTACAGAAAGCAAATGGGGCTGGCAAAAGGAGGATAGGAATCACATGACATCATTTGCTAGTTTTATTTACTGAGAATCTGGCCTAGCAAGGACACAGTTTGGTTTATTGAAAAGATGCAGCAGATCCAGCCTAACCATTCACTAAGAGCTGCAGGTATCAGAACAGTGGTGCATGCAGACCTGCAGACTGCTCCTACAAGCATTATCAGAGGTGTTTATTCTTGGCATTATTTTTTATGAATTCAGTTTAACTTTCATTTTTGTTTTTAATTTAAGGAGTAGACCATATTGATATTTCTTAATATTATTTATTTTTACATTTTCATTGTGAGGAACAGGCTAGGCAACGTTCCTGTGGGTTGTATGGGTGAGAAACTCTTCAGTTGCATCTCGCTGATTTCGTCTCCCTTAAATTGTATAAATATAATTTACTTGCACTCTAGAAGGCCRTGCCCTAGAAGGGCAGTGAAATCCTGGAGAATATTATGTTGCCACTTTTCATTCTTTCTGGCTATGCATCTTCTGAAGAAGACGAATGATCGTTTGTCCTTGTCTCTGAGGTCTTCAGTCCTACTCTAATAGTTAAGAGGATGTCTTGGCATATGCAAGTAATGCGAGGCACAYTAACATTTACACTTATAGTTAAACTGCAGCTTAAAACACAGAATTACACAGGGATTGTGCATACCTGACTGAAAAGCGGCCGTTTCATTTGTTATTACTAACATATATGCAATTAATCTTCTTGTGAGTGCTTTTCACTTAAAATGATTTAAGATACCATCCGTTTTTCATGYGTGCATGAATTCCTGCAGTGCTAACACTTTTTAAATAGAATTCAAGATTCCTACCTTAAACATAGCTTACTTTGAGGAAAGAGTTAATGGACTGACGCATCCCTRGGCCTAGCTCTCAGCTGTGCACCTCTACCAAAATGCTAAGGCATATATTTCACATTTGGCTTGAAGAAAGCTTGTTAGATGTTGGGAATCCTGCCCTTGCAGCCAGTTGATGAGCAGCTGCCGCGATAGCCTTCCCTTTGCTGCCCCACTGTTGGGTGCCGGGGGGATCGGGCCGGTGTGGATCCCTTCTCTGCTTGCAACGTGTGGGAGACCCCTTGGTTTAACCTCAGTGGGGCCTTTCACCGCCACTGGGAGGTGATCTGTCCTCCCAGCCCTTCGCCTCCAGCCCCCATCATTGACATTCGTTCTGGGCAGCAGCAGCCTGTCCCGCTGCAGGTCCGTATTTTGGAGTTTGTGTGTGATTCCTGCATGAGAATAGGAAATCACACGAGTAACAGCTTCCGTTGGCCACAGTGCTTCTTTTCAAAATAACATGCTTGGTTTACACTTGAGAATGGTTGAACAGATTCCCTCTGGAAATTTTTCATTAACTATACGTAGGTTAAGTTAAATTTCAAGAAAAAATATACTAAGACAGTAAAATATTATTTTAAATTTTTGTTTTAAAATTCAGACATGAATGTTGTGTCCAGGAAAATGAGTGATTAATAGCTTCCTTCATGYCTGCTCTGGATTATATTTTTCTACTCCTGCCAGGTATTCTGAAGCATTGATTCACAGTATTACTATTGCTGCAGCTTCTCATGATTGGAGCCCATATTATAATGGTAACTTATTTTCTGGATGTAAATGGATAGTAGCTAAAACCGAATTTCTTTTCACCTGTATAATCACAAAATATTATTTGGCTTCCTAGAGCTGAAAGGAGGCAAGCTGAAACTTCATCTCTGAAGAGAAAATTTCAGAGGCAGTTTGTCACTGTCATGTCGCGGCGCAGACACCTGTCAGACTCTATTACACATCCAACTTTCTTATTCCACCAGTTACTCAATTTGCAAATTGAGACCTCTCTGCTTTGTTAAAAATTATCACTGCTCATCCAAAAACCCTAAGTGTTTAAAAGTATAAGGTGACAGCTTGAATGCTTAGGGATGTGGACTGTCCTTATAAGGACAAATTACCTTTCTGCATGTCACATTTAAATGTTTGGCTGCCTATCATCTACCTGGGAATACAGGCTGATGCGTCTTTTTAGATCTCTGAGAGCTGAGGAATTATGAGTGAAATGCACAAAAGGTATTTGAGGTTCAATTTTCCTTTGTGTGCATCTTTTACATAGAAAGCCTCAAATGTCTCTGATTCCAACGTGGAAGATATTACCTGAGGTAATCTTTATTCTAAATAAGGAGTTCTATTGATTTTCCCTAAGCAAGGAAATCCTTTTTTTTTTCTTTTCTAACTAGATATATATATTAATTTATTTTCTAGCGTAAATCTGTATTGTTAAAGGCCAAAGGTTGGATTCTTTTTTTTTTTTTTTTTTTTTTGATTTTTATCATATATGACAGGCACAGAGATGTAACTGGGGAGTGAGCCTGGCCCATCAGTCAGTATCCCATTTTATAATTTCATTAACCATCTCAGGAACATTTGCTGTTCTTATGGGAATGAAGTATGCATGGCTTTTTGTTATTTACGTTACAAAACAGCTATTCCTAAATGCTAGATATTGATGATATGGATGCTTCAGTGGCAGTAAAAATGTGTTTTCTAATTCTCATTTGTTTGATTTGTGTGTATTTTGGTRTAGCTTTTCTTGCATTTTTGTTGAGATAGATTATAACTTTTAGTGGTATTGATGTCATTCTTGCTGAATATACACCCCTAGCTAGGTGCTGTTCATCAGTGGGCCTTCTGCTTCTATCCTGTGCTTTATACATTTTTATTTTATTTTTGAAGTAGATTGCTCTCAGAGGGAAACAGCTTTGATCTCCTGACGTATACCACCAAAAATTCCATAACCCACTGGGAGATGTGAGAACCACATCTTAAATTTTGCTTACTGGCCTCCTTTTTCAGTTCAGCTTGAGAACTGAACATTTTTTCCAGGAATATTCAGCTAATGACTGTGCTCAGCTCCATGCCAGCTGCGGTTTCTTCCTTCATGGCTCGAGTGAAGGAGTGGAGGAAGCAGTTCTGACAGCCTGAAACACCCTTGGTTCGGGCTGTTACGGAGAAGACAAGCTCAATACGGCGCTCCTTTCTCTCCACATCCCCCAGGTGCCACGGCCTGATCTCCTCAGTGCTGGCGTTGCTTCTGGCTCCCCTACTGAACTCGTTTGCCTATCAGTATTTGGAATGAGTATGTGGAATCTGTTAGGGCTTTTTTTTTTTGTCATTATTATTGTTATTATTGTTGTTGTTATTATTTTTCTTCCCTCTCTAGGCTCGTACAATCAGTACCTATGAGTCCAAACATATTTCACATTAAATATAAGTTCTCTGCCGATTCCTCCAGCTCAGGCCTACCTATAGATTTAAAATAGGCATTTATTTCACCTTATTTTCRGAGTTCTCAAGGACTTTTTATACTTATATGTGTACAGGAAGATGCAGAGGTGGAAGTTATAGGATGCAACTGGTATGGTCAATTCACAGTTTTAACTGCAATTAAGAAATTTAAGGAAAACGTATAGTGTTTGTGCCCAGTCCTGCCTGATGTCAGGCAGTCCCAAAGGACCTTTCCTTAATGCTTTCAGAAGTACCTTATAATCTCATCAACTGGAGAGATGTTTGTCCAAATCAGAATAAGAAAAGAGCTTGACTGGAGGAAAGTGGAAGGGAAGGTCTATTGTCTTTGTCAGATTATTTCTTAATACAAAATTTGGAACTAGAGGCAGACAACATCATTGACTGTTGAGTTCCCAGTAATGGATATACAATATTATATGTCAACAGAAAGGATTTCATTAAATTACAAGTGATTTCATGGGCTTTASTACAGCCCTGAATGAACCAAGGAGGTGTAGAGGGGTTTCGAGTGCATCGTTCTGTATTAGCTGTTTCTGAAGATCACAATGATCTTGAGCAAAGGTGCAAAGTAGTGAAAAACTGGGATCCCTTCCTGCTTGGAAAATGAAGTGAATTTGCTTCCGGAGCATGATYCATGTTGGAAAGGTCGTAGATCATCCTACTGAGGTCTTTTCCCGTAATCTCTAATAATACTTATTTTGCCTAGTTTCGAGGTCCCGTAGGCTCTTGTTAAAAGAAGCACCCTTCCCTGTGCGCAGAGAGCCATCCAAGCCGCCCGTTGGGAAGCGAGGAGACTCTGGAGGAGTCTGGAGGAGGTGGGCTCTGGCAGAGTCCAGCTCACCAGCGTTTCCAGGCACTGTCTGGAACTGCAACTGCAAGAGCGCCTTTCACCAGTGCCATAAAACACCTGCTCGGAAAGGCAGCAGGCCTGAGCCTCAGCTGTAGCATCGGTAGGCAGTTGTCTGCTTACGTGTAATTTTACAGATTTTTCAGCTTAATCAGAGATTCATATGAAATACGTTTCACACAGAGATATTGTGTGGATTTTCAGCACTCTCTGGTGGGGGGTCATAAATGGATTATGTTCATTCATATGCAACTTATTTCTTTTTGTTGTTTCTTTCTTTCTTTCATTAAATCCCCAGCATTAATTCCATACAGGTTACTTGTGCATGCTCCTCATATTTATCTCCTTTAGTGCTCTGTGTCCTTCTGTTCAGTCTTCAGTGAACAGGGGAGCTGTTCCTGGTGTGTGGTGCTCCCGGTGGATGGATTCCTGGTGAAGTGAAGGGCAGGTCGCAGCAAGTCTCTGTGCCGGTTCCGGCAAGGCTGTCACCAAGGCGGAGCTCCAGCAGGGATGCTTGCTCCCTGTGCCGGGGGGGAGCTGCGCACCGCACATCTGGACACCACACGCTGTGGCACGGACCCAGGGCACAGCCCCATCCTCCATGGGTCATCATCTTCTCAGATACCACTGGTTGGCACGCACACAGTGGCTGCCAATGCGGGCACTTGGAAAGCAACTGACTTCCCTACGGCCTGAAGGTATAGGACAGAACCAAGACCAAGTCTAGTTCCTGACTGCCCTTACGACTGCAATGTAGTCCCTTGCAGCACCCTGCTTCCTTAAATTATTTATGTAATTGATTTCCCCTATGAAATAGCCTATTGGATACGAAAAGGAGACTCATGCTGTAGAGAAAGGCCAGGGCTTGGTGCTGTATGAAAATTCAGTCTATTCAGTCTGTCCACCATGTAGAAATGAAGACAGATGTTATAACATGCCATTCCTTCCGTGCTTTTCTTACCTCATTGTGATGTCCTGACCGGTGGGCAGAAATGTATTTGGTCCACTGGAAGAATAAGAAAGGTATGCAGACCTTGAATGCCAAAATGTAGGGGTCCACTGGAAAACCTTACATTTTGAGTAAGTTCTTGGAAGGTGGAAGGCTTGAAGTGGAGTAAGAAGGAGCACGTGAGTGAGTTAAGGAGAAGGGATAAGGAAGGAGACACACAAGGAAAAAGCAAGAGGCAAGCACAGAGMGCAGGGTGGGAAAAGCCCCTGGCCTCGTGCAGCAGAAGGTCACTGTGCTGAGAAGGGAAAYGGCACGTGGAGACCAGCAGCAAGGAAGTACAAAGAGGGAGAGGACGRAGAGGGGCCAGTTCTGCTTAAATTCAGAGCTTTGATGCCTCAGATAGAGAAGCACGCGTGGGGCTCACTTTTCATATATGTTGAGGCATATGTCCTAGAGCTGAATTCTGAATTCCTTTTCTATCTTGTAAATTCAGATTAGGTGGTTAAGCCATTTTCTTCAATATTATATCATTTCTTACCCCAATAAATTGTTTACTTGTTATATGTTACATTTTTTTTTCCCCTCCCTCAGGATTTTAATGGACTCTTCTGCTTTCACTGGTTATTTTTGTAGCCACAAAATAACATTTGTTTTTTAGTAAATGTACACAGTATCAGAGCCGTCACTTAAAACATGTCTATTCCTACGTCTAGGAAAAAAATATTTCCAGCCTCTTTTTTTTTAAGAAATAGACCTTTCAATGTCTGTTTTTTTTTTTTTTTTTTTTTTTTTTTTAACATGCACAGTTCAGTCAGTTATTTGGAGTAATTTGGACTTCAGTAGTGACACGAGTTTGAGCAGGAAAAATGATATCACAAGAAGGGAAACAAATACGTCCTCTTACTCTGGTCATGGAGCTTTTCATTCCACACTTGGGGAAACAGCAGGATTTACTGGGGTCAGCTGTATTCCCCTGGGATATGTATTATTAAAGTGTGTGTATATGTGCTTCCACTCAGAACATACTTTGCAGCTTTATTGCATTGCGTTAGATTTACCTTTTAAAACTTACTTGTTGTCAAAATCAGGCATAAAGCAACCCCCAACACATGTATTTACTCCATAAATATTTAAATAGTTGCATTTACCCTTCAAGTGCAGTATGTATGTTTATTGTGAATAGGAAAACGACCATACAGACCTTTTTTTTTTTTTTTTTCCATTTAGAAGTTAATTTTACTATTTCCCCTCTGGGATTTTAGGTATTTTAATTTTTACAATTTTCTCTTGAGTTAGCTTCAACATGTTTCTCACAGAACTTACCCTGGCGCGGCAGCACCTTCTCTTACACGTGCGACGTGTGGCCCGCTCCCCTGTCCCGGGCTTTGGTCCTGCATTTAAAGGTTTAAAACAGCTTCTGGGTGTGTAGCCACTCCCCACGTCGGGCCCTGTGTCTGCAGGTGCTTGCCCGGGCCATGAGCTTGTGTGAGCTCATTGGAAATTCTCTTCAGAGGCTGCTGAAACAGTTCGGTATTTCGATGCACTTCCCTGAACGCCGAGGTCCGTGCTGCCGGCTTGCAAAACCACGTGGGATTGCTCTCAGACTGAACACCCACACCTCGCGTGATGCGTCAGCAGTGCAGTGTCACTAATGTAATATAAAGTAACCAACACAGTTGTACTTAAGATTTTTATTATTATTATTAAAATAGAAACAATCCTTTTTTTGTGTGTGCATATCACTTAAGGCYGGACTAAGTTGAGGTAAAACATTATATGTATTATGTATATAAGCAGTAGACAGATATTCCTTTTCTCTGTCCATATCCTGTGTTTTTCTTTCTGCCTGCAGGTTTTGAGCCCCAAAAGCAAAATATAATGGAATWTTTTTTTTGAAACAAAAAGTTTTTTTCTTTCTTCCTGAACAATTTACACTGATTGGATTGCGGTCTGAATTTTCCATTTAGCTGCTGTTGCTTTGAGTAAAACAATTACTTTTTATTAAAAATGTCAATTTAAATGATTATTTAAAACCGGTTTAAATAATAAAAAAAAAAGGAAGATAAAACTCTTCCCTGGTTTCTGTTTGCACAGGAATCTGTGCTATGGAAACTGGACGTAATTTTATTGAAATGATTCTTTTTTAATTGGTATAAATGAAAGCTCCATGTGTGCGTATGGGGAGGATATAATTCCGTGCGGGCCCGGAGCTGCGCTCAGGGTGCACACGTGTAACTTGCATTGCTGCTAGTGGGAGCTGAGCGGGGTTCTCCCAAGCGCGGGTTGTACCAGGGCTCTTCCCTGGTGTGGGTGCAGACAGGGGGGGTCTTCGGTGCTAGAACAGGCGTGGGGGTCACGGGCCGGGCTTGGYGTGGGGCAGGGCCCCTCTCCCTATCCTTGTCCCTCGCCCAGCCGGTCTGGTCGTCGCCCGCCCTCCTTGCCAGCGCCCCCAGGCGCTGGGGAGGATTTAGCCGCTCCGGTGTGAAGGCGCTTGCAGAGAAGGTTCCCGTTTTCCCAATGGAGAACGACCACAAATGGTGGGCTCGTCGGTGGGCTCAACCGCCTCCTCCTTTTGGAAGGCGCTGGTGAACCCTCAGTGTGTGCACAGCTGCGTTTCCAGAATCGCCTCTTTTCGTTTGGAGCACCCTCTGCTACGATTTTAACTATTTTGGCAGTCGCAACTGGATCATAATGTCAAACATACAGAAACGTTTAGCACAGTCTGCGAATAGCGGCATACAGGATATATCATTTCTCTATAGTAAGTGCCATTCCCTAAAGCATCAAGTTCATGTTACTGTACATCTTTATAGGTATTGGCAGATCTTAATATCAATGAATCCGAGATTACTACACCACAATGTTAGAACAGTCAGAGTAAGTAATTCAGTTTTTCTATTGTAAAGTCTTCATTTCAGAGATAAATAGCCTGACCAAATTAGGGTAGAGGCTGTTGTCTCAGCAAAGAAATATAATATGTGTGTCTGCAGTCAATCGTAGGATGCGACTTCTTCGGCCAGTAATGGCAGAGTGGGAAACTTTAAATGATTGAAGAAAATAATGAAATCCATCACTATGACATTTCTTGGTGAGTTCAGTTTGTAAAATCAATGTTTTGATTTGATCGTTAGGCCCTGTCCTGTTGTTTAAAAGAGAAAAGATAGTTACAGAATTAAGGAAGACGACTGGTAAATATGCTAATATAGAGTGAGGATTTTTAACAACTTCTTTCCCTGACCGTGTTTTTTGGTTTTGAGCAGCGTGTATTCGGCCCTGACTGAAGTAGGCGTAATTGAATCACAAAGGCTGCATTTCTAACTCTTTCCCCTAATTTCACTGTTAATGGAAATATATTTGTTGTTGCAGTAATATGCATGCTGAATATCAGCATTTAGGGACAATGGAATGAGTTGAGGGATTTACTGATTTACTCTGATTTTTTTCGTAGTGTTTATATAATAGAAATTAATATAGCATTAGAATTTCAGCTAGACCAACCATTGGCAGTGATTTATAACTGGAGTTTTAAATGAAATTGGGAATTAGGGGAGAAACATTATTTTCTAGTCAAGTCAAGTCAAGGAGCCATGTTGTGGACAGAGGCATTTCTTCATGACTTAYACCCCATCTGCTTGCATGGGGAACTCTAGTCCCAGTCAGTTTATAATTTTAGAAGTAATTGGCATTTAAATTCCTCTCTCTCTGTTAAAATAATGAGAGGAAACCGTAGAAGAAGCAGATACTTTGACAATGTAGAGCCCAATAGATCCTCAAATTCCGTGTAATTTAACAAAGTAATGAAAGTTCTCCCCCAGCTGGATTTAAGAGAGAGCCCYTTCGTTGAGTCTTCCGCTCTGTGGCGGTGCGTTGCAGCGTGTCAGTGTCTCAGCAGCAAGTGGCGAGGGCATTCCCCTGCTGATGCAGAGCGAGTGCTGGCGCTCTCGGCTGCCTTTCCTGCCCGCCCATGGAGAGCTGAGGAACGCAGGGGGAAGGGGACCTCATCATATCATCTTATTTAATGGTACATCATTACCATTATCTTATTTAATGGTATCACCTGTTTGCACAGGGGTGGTGCAGCCAGGAGGGCGCAGAGTAGGGAGGTTTCTGAATTGTGCCCCACGTGGCCACATCCCCCAGCCCCGCTGCCTTTGCTCCCCAGCGGAGGCCAGTGCTGCACGAGCCTCACTGAGGTGGGACGTCCTGCACCAATATGTGCAAAGGGRAAGGGGGGAGATTAGCAATTATCTGGTCTAAGCTGCTATCTAAACAGATATGCAGAACAAGGACCAGAGAAAGATTTATTCCAAGATGTGGAAGTATAGCAATGTGGTATGGGTTTACCAAAGGCAGATCTTTCCAGTCACGCTTGATACCTGTCTTCAGAAACCTTGTTTGAGACCTGTTTCCCAAGCCATGGAAATGGGTGGTTGGGTTTCAGATAAACATCAGATCGGGTCTTATACAAGGATTAGTTAAATCACAGAGATTAGGCCAAGGCGGTGAGGTGGTAATGCATTCGTTAAAGAGAAGGAAAAGGTTGTGGTTGAAATGTTCAACCAAAGAATCCACCAAGGATTGATTTTTGGTACCAATTTTACACAGTATTTCCTATTGCTATATTGCAAGAATAGCCCTTCTGAAGTTTGCTGGTAATGCAGCTGTATGGGCATTGTAAAATCTAAGCCAGATTGGATTATCAGATATAAGAAGTGGCTAGCATTTATGTAGCAATAACAGCTGGTAATAGTAACAGCAATGGGATGAGGTTTGCTGAGAATTGCAAGATCATGCAAATTGTGATCCATACTATTTTCACTACAAGGAAAACTTACAAAGTGGAAATAGATGTAAAAAGATCTGATTATTTTATCAATTACTGGAGGACAAAGCCTCACAGCTACTGCAGGTACGGGGGAAAAAATGAAGTTGAATGCAGTTTTAGGATAAATCGACCAACTTCAGACTTTTAAAGCCATTGAAGGAGGCAAAAGTGAAACATCTGTTCCTCTAAAATAGTGTGTGCAGTTCTGGATAAGGCAGTAGATGTAGACAGAGAACTTCTCCAAAGAGAACAGATTAAAATTACATGTCTGGAAAGGGAGAAGGCCTGTTTTATTTTCGCTCTCGGTAAAGATTAAACCGGCAAAAAGTGTCTGTGAAGAAAGAAATTGAAAATGGAAGAGGGATTTCTAAATCTTTAAAGCGTGAGGTTTTGGAAGAGGCTACGTGGAGAAGCAGTGGAAATGATAAAAGCCCATACATTTCTGAAGAAGTGGCTTGTACGGTGTGTGGGACTGGCCTCGACGCAAGAAAATCCTCCTGCAGTTGGCGTCAGTCCTTGCAGCCGCCAGGGAAGTGGAGGGTCCATTGGGTGCCGTTGCCAGTGTGTTCACACAGGGGACCCGAAGGTGCCGCTTCTTTCCTCCCCTGCCGTTGCTCCTGCAATAGGGTCCTTAGGATATGATTAATGATTCTGCGCTTGTGGGGTGGAGAGGGGAGAGGTTTAGTATCCTGGAAAACAAGCAAGGCCGGTGACATTCATCAGCAGTTGTTAAGGAAAATAAGTAATGTGCTGTTGAGCCAGAGGAATTATCCTGTTGAAGCCAYGGAAAAGAAAGGAAATGAGGATTGATAGAGTGAGAGGCTGTACTTAATATGATATCAGGGTTCGGAACAAGGGAAAAAAAAAGGAGAAGCTCATAGGCTAGCTTAGCTTGCATTCTTCAGTGAAATTATGTGAAACGTTTATGAGAAAAAAAAAAATCCAGGGATTATGTATAATGGAAGTGAAAAAAAAAATAAGCAGAGAATAAATGGCACTAAACTGATGGTCCTAAACTGTTRTTTTATAGTCATGAAAACAAGTAAAGGAATAACACAAAGTGACCTGGAGGAAGGAAATACGRACAGGGTGGAAAACACGATTTTTCTTAAGGAAATATTGGAGATTATCCTTTGGAAAACCAGTGTGTAAGTCAGGATACCAGCAGCACGCAGTCAGACGCTGTTTGCAGCGTTGCGGGCGTGCGCGGGGCCGGGTCCTGGCGAGGCAGGGGCAGGAGCTGCAGCGGCGCCGGGCCTGCAGGGAGCACCGCGCGCCCACACCGCCCCGGAGCGGCCCTTGCCCGCAGGGGCCCGGCTTAGCAAGGACGAGACGCGTGTTGCCAGGGCGAGCTGGAGCAGGGAAGTGAACCGGGGGCTCGGCGAGCGGCCAAGTGGGGCCCGGCCTGTTGGACCGGGCGGCAGCGGCCTGCGGGGCGCCACGGGCACCAGCAGCTCCCAAGCTCCTGTCGGAAGCTGGTGTGGGCAAGTAGTGCGGGAACAGGGGGTTTCTACCAAAATGGGGGAGACATAAAGACAAAAATCACTATTAATGCCATATTTTTTTTGTTAGGGATTGATTTAAGGAAGGTATTGGGACAGCGGGAAAAACGTTACATTGCGGCCCAGCAAATACTGGATTTCGTGTCCTTTTTTCACTCACTCACTCATAATATTTCAAAAAACTTCTCCTTGTGTACTGAAATATTCCAGGCTTGGTCTTTGCTGACAGTTTGAGTAAAATCAATTCAGCCATTTCTGAATTCCATGAGTCAGAAAAAATAGTGCTCCTTTTGGAGAGCACGTAGCACATTCCCTTTGATCAAGATTCTGTTTCTGTTTGTTTCTTTTTTTTTTTCCTTGCCTGAAAGCAACACAGACTTTGACTTGTGATAGAGTAACACTCTTTATTTCAGACCCCATCCAGGACAAAAGTAGGAAGAAGGAAAATTTGTGAAATGGTACTTAGAGACCGTTTAAAAGTTGCTTCAGAATGTGCTGAGTTGGCTTCTGGAAGTTTACCACTGCTTAAGAAACTCTTCCCCAAGCAGGTCTCTCTAAGCGTTGCAAAGCAGATTTTCCCCCTATGAGTTCCAACCAGAACAGGCTGCCCAGGGAGGCTGTGGAGTCTCCTTCTCCGGAAATCTTCCAAACCCTCCTGGATGCCGCCCTGTGCCCCGTGCTCTGGGTGTCCCTGCTGGAGCAGGGGGGTTGGACTAGATGATCTGCAGGGGTCCCTTCCAACCTCAACCATCCTGTGATTCTGTGATACTTGCTTATTCCAAAATGTTGTCTTTGATTTTATGAGCAGCAGCAGCAGAATAAGATGGCTGAGAGAAAGAAAGATCCTGATGCAAAGAAAATCACTTTCATTATCATGACATTGCACAACATGGTTTCTAGGGAAGGCATTTTTTTTTTCTTATTAGTTTTCATTCTATGTAATTGTGTTTTTAAGGATAAAGAAATAGCAGCATGGGCAAGCAAGCTGGTCCTTTTGTAGAAATTATATGGTTAAACTGTTTCACCAAAAAACATGACAAATAAGTCTCATCCATGCTGCCACTGGAGCAGTTAACAAGGCTTGTTTGTGTGCCGCGTTTCCTCCCCGTGGTGTGAGTGCACTGTAGTCACTTTGTAATAAGGATGCCTACGTTTTACTTGTGTGGCATGGGAGAGAGGTATGGAAAGCGCAAGGCAGACACGGCTCAGGCTAGAACTGATCCCAACAACAGAATTCACCCGAGTTGTTATGGTCTCTGGGTCTTTGCATATGGTTTCTTGAGCCTTAATTTTTGGAATAAAATGTTCAAAAGAGGCCTCAGGCCCAACGAACTGCCCTTGTGGGTTGATACAGCTTGTCTGTATAGCCACCTCTGAAAGGTAAGATTGCTGCAAGCAGAAGGCATGTGAAGGAGTGTGTTGGACTCTTCTGTAGCATCATTTCCTCATTATTTTTTAAATTTTCAAATGCCATTACTGATGTCATCTGTAATATTATAGTCATGGTGTTATTTTCTCCTGTGTTGAGAGGTTTCTGTTGAGTTCTTTGAGATTTTTTTAGGGAGCTGACTAATTTAGGGAGCTGCTGTCCTAGTTCAGCAAATATAGAAAACAGAAAATAGGAAAGAAGCAAATTGTGTGTTCAAATCAATATTGCTCTGGAGATATATTCAAAGCTCCCTTCCCATATGTACGAAGAACATATGCCAAGCACAATAAGAGACCCGTGGGTGTTCTGGATGGGCATTTTGCAGGGTGGAATTTATTGACTTGGGATTCCAGATTTTAAGCTTTTGGACACCAGCCTTATTGCAGTCAGGAAGACAGGCGTGTGCATAAGGGTCCAAAATTTGTTCTCAGTTACTTCAGCTCGTAGTTACTTCCCTGACATCAGTCAGCAAATGAAGGCAAGACTTGATCCTGAAAAAGAAGTGGTGTTAATAGCAAGAATTATTTTTTGTTATAGCTAGATTATAATTTTATCACTTACTATCTAGTATGTGTTATATGACATTAGTTACAAACTAATAACGTCTCTGTGACACATTGATAGACCAACAGGAAGCAATTGCTGCAACAAGGCTTTGGTGTATTTATCAACTGCTGTATATTACACACTCCAAATTGCATGAAAAAAATGGGGATCTCTTATAACACACGTTTTGGAGAGGGATTTACATTTAATAAATGTTTACAAGTATTTTCATAAACTCAGCTTATGACAGTGTTGGCTTCATGTGATTGATTACTCAAATGTTGCCTTTCCTCAAATATAGATCGTGCAGTTGTCTCTGGGAGTTATTTATATTTCCCAGTATTTATGATCTGCGAGGCAGCTTAGTTATTAACATTAGTTATAGCTATTTCTGTAGATATTTATCTGAACCACAAGTTTTTGACACATTTCTTTTTCTTTAACAAGCAAAGCATATCTGCAGCTATAAAAATGTTCTGTGATACAGAAAAATATATGTATGATACAGCTCTTACCTAGAAATTCTGCAGTGAAGATGTGGTTTTGATTTTCTGTAGAGAACCTTGTGAGTATGCAAACAAAATGCCACTGAGGTAACGTTAAAGGAAAATTAATTCAATTTATTTCCTGTTAATAAAGAAATTGTTATGCGGGTAGTCTTCATCCTGTCTGTACCTCACTGGCTCTGTGGGGTGGCAGAGAACTGGCACCCCTTTTTTTGAAATCATTTACTCTTTAGTAATGTTCTTAGCTTATTATGAAGCTTAGCTGATGTGAACTGAATTTCTTGGATGCGTGACGCGATAGCTCCCGTTTTTAAGATGCRATGGTAATGTTGTGGGATTGGAGCTGGGAGCGGGCTCTGCCCTGAGCCTGGCACAAGGGCCGCGCGCGGCGACGGGTGCGGGGTGGACCCGGCCACCAAGATTAATGAAACTCACATGGGTTTTAATTAGTGCAGCCGCAGTCATCAATTATCTGGAGAACACAAATATTGTTACATTTTTGGAAATTCTTGATTTATTTTATTCCATTGGCCCGCAGATTTAGATGAATGAGTTCTCATCATAAACATTCTGAGAAAAACCGCCCGGGGCCGTGGCTTATTATTTAGGACACAATCAGGAAGAGTGAGCGCTACTGAACAAAACATTGTAAACTGGTCTCAGTATTAATTTGGAAAATTTGCTGAAATGTGTGGCCTTGTATGGGTCGTCAAAAACATTAGGGCATCTCAAGCAAAATACAGAACAATCTGTCAGGCGGGGAATGTGCAAGTATTATTGTCCAGCAGCTGATCCATAACAGAATGTCAGTGCATGTACACTTAAAGCAAGTATCAACAACATTTAATTTGACACATAATGTGGTCTTCTTTTATTATCCTTTAAGTGCATGTCTTCGTACACTGAAGACTGGACAAGTAAGAAGGGGGGAAAAGAGCTGAAACATGACAACCCTTTGCAAGTCTGAAATAAAGCACAATCTAGAGCTTTTCAGAAGGTATATGTGTTTTCGAGGCAACTCTTTAAAATACAGGCAGGGAAAAAGAGAGCGGGAGGAATAAGGGAACTTGCTCAAAAAAGCTTTTCCAGAAATTTCCTTTGAAAGGCTCCTAGTGCAGGCTAAAACCTGCATGTGAGCATTTACAAATAAACAAATGGAAGTGTTAGCTGCTAAGAACAACAGCAGCACCAGGCATTTAAATTCCGGAAAGGATGCGACTATAAACCTATGAATTTTTCAAAAAGTTAAATGGTAGTCTGTATGTAAGTACTGTCTTTTGAACATTTTAYTGTAATTTGCATTTGCCTGCTCTAATCCATGGAAAGCAAGTTGGATACACAGTGTTTGATTAGATCAGATGTTGCTCAAATCCTGGCTTTTATTTTTCATCCAGACAAGCTGCTACACCAAGGTAGTATTTAAAAAATAAACAACAACAACAACAGAAAAGGAAATTACAATTCATTACACGGCTCAGAAGGGAGAAGAGTGGTTCAAAAGCCTGCACACAAATGACCTAGTTCAAAGACTTATTTATCTCTCTTTTTTTCCCCTTCTTCTCCCTTCCTGTTCCTTGCTTTTGAAAAGCTCAGCTAAAAGCCAGGTCAGCATAGCTGCGGAGGAAGATGATTGCTTTTGTTGGGGCATCGCCCCATTGTCCCGCAAAGAGGGATCGTGTTTACGCGCTGCCTGCAGCCGAGTGCAGCCTGCCTTGTTACCCAGCCGGCACAGTGGGGCACATCTAGCTGATGTCCTTATTTCTCACTAGCTGCTGTCACGTTGACAATTGGAAAATGCTGTAATTTCCTTACTTTGCATTATTTTTATATCCCCTATTGTTTTTACACATGACCTTTACCTCTCCGTTCCCCAATTAGCAGGCTGAAAGCCATTGTTCATTGAGCGGAGGTTTTCGTGCCCAAGGGAGCAACATTTATTTTCTATATTTGCTGTTGTGGGTGGTGAGGATTCCTTATTACTAAAGAAATAAACCTTCATTTTAACCTTTGTTTGATTAAACTCACCCCAGACCTGGGYGAGTTTGGGCTAGAGCTCCCATCAGCTCGTGGGTAATTGTTGYGCCGGCGTTAACTAGCAATCAGTGACTGTTTATCGAAATGGCCATTTGCTGCATGGCCCCCTTATAAAACACATGGGGGTTAACTAATTTAACCAAAAACATCTTACAGGTTTTCRTTTTTCTTTGAATTTGTATTTCTTAGGTAATTTAGAGACCGGACAACTATTACAACTGCATTAGCTGTACTAGCCAGTGTAGTTAATTATACAAAACAACTAGTTTTGTATCAGAAATGTACATCAATACCATGACATTGTAATAACCAAGGAGGGGTTGGCCAACCTTAGGTCATAATGTGCTTGAAAGACAGTCTTCTGCTTTTGTTCTGTTCTGGCCAAGGTAGGTGAGAGGAGYGTTGAGATGAACTCTTCTTCCTTACATCGCTGTTTATTTCCTTCCTGTCTATGATGGACACCACAAATGTTATGGGACTGATAACGTAAGTTTAACCAAATGCTTTTAAAATAGGGTTATTTAGTCACTCAGTTTTCCGAAGAAAAAGGCAGCTGAGCTCCCAGTCACTTTGCTAAGGTATAATTTACTACCAGCCATTGCCTCTTGCACCTACGCAATGCTACCATGTACACGTTCAAAACCTGGTAAGCTTGAGATGCCCAGTGAGGCTGGAATGCAGTCACYCGCAAGCCCTTATGTGGTTGTCATCAGAGCTTGTAACGGCTCTACGGTTGTTACCAGTTCAAAGCTTCATTCTGCTTTCCTTCAGGATCGTAGGAATTCTTTTGACAACAAAAGTGATTTTTCATATTGAGCTTTTTAAAACATTGAGTGCTTTTTGAGGGCTATGTTGTTGAAGTAGTTGTAATTTATTAAAAATAATGAAGCCCAGTCCTTATCTGATAAGAAAAAGTCCAGACCTCTGTGCTTAGTTGAGTAAACTGGTGAGTCTCATTTAGTCAGTGCATTGATTTCCTCTTGCCTTAAGTATTGCAGCTGGATACCTACTGGTTAGTCTGCCTGCTGGATACCTGTGGCTAAACTACTGGTGGTGCAGTACTACTACCTTTGGAGCAGGTGAGTATTTTGGCAAGTAGCTCAGGTCTGTGGTCCCTTAGAGTACTTAATTCAGGTTAATTCAGTTTACCGCTGCTTCCTTGGGGCAGCGGTGTGTGCACGGAGACCATTTTTCTGCTTATCTGTGGAAACTGGCACGAGGGTAGGATCTCCAGCTCCGCTCTGCAGTTGCAGTGACTGATTCCTGGAGATAGGGAGTTCATTCGGATGATTCACGCGCAGTGTTATGACAGCTGTATCCCTAATCTCCTTCTGGATTCCGTATCAGTCTCCCTAGATAGATGGTAAAAGGCAGCATTAATAGGGTGATTGGCAGTGACAAGACGGAGTCCCTGCGAGGCGGGGGTGCTCGTGCCAGCGGGTGCCAGCGCCGCCGCGCGCAGCCYGCCGCTGCTCCGCGCTCGTGTTTCGGGGACAGCGGCTTCCGTCACAGCTTGGATACTGGTGGTCTTACCCGCTCTCTGCCGGCTCCTGCTGCGTGATCCTCTTCCTGGCAAAAAATCGATGGAGCAGTTGGAGGTGCCCGTGCCCCTGGGCACGGACGGGACACGGAACCGAGCMCCCGGGCCTCAGCTTTGGGCAGCCCCACTGGAGCTGCTGCCTTCTGCCCTCACCCGTATTCACTGCCTGCTTTCCGTGCTGCTCTTTCTTACCCCCTGGCCTGTCACTGGGTCTGTGAGATCTGATGCTTTCCTCACCCAGCCACACTCCAGCTGCTCACAGAAACAGCCTCTGTGAAGGTCAGACAGACCTGAACACAATCTACTTTTCTTTAATTGTTCCCTAAGAATATGATGTATGAATCACTTTTTCAGTCAGATATCATTAACACATGTTAACAATTGCACAAAACAACAGTATATATGTCCATTCCAGGAGTTACTTTTTTTCTCTGTACTTGAGCAATTAAATTTCTAAATTTCTTGCTACATCTGTTACTCATCCAAACTGAAATGCTCCACAGCCACGTGGTCTTACAGTCTTCCAGTRTTTTGACTGATGTTTGACTTATTTGGGTTTATCAAAGGCAACTTAATGTACTGGCTTATCAAAGTATTGTTTTGTATTCAAGATGCTTATTTTTAAAGATGCTGTATGAGACCCAGCTACTTATATTATAGCTTGATATAGTATTATTTCATTAGAAATTCATCTGTATTCAGGAAAGATAAGAAGTTACAGTACAACCTAACAGGTTGCATCTAGTTAGTAGCAATTCCACTAGTATTTAATTGTAATCTATGTCTGTGTTTTGAACAGAGAATATTTACTATGTGACATTTTCTGACATTTTAGATCTAAATTACAGACAACTTTTGGCAATAATGAGGATATCTGATTTTTCTTCCTAATATCTTCATTATTTTATGTGATCATAAATAGTTTGCTCATCAGTCTGAGTGCCTGTCAGTATTACACTTTCACACATGTCTGAGGAGAAAAGAAAACCAAGCAAAAAATATGAAACCAAGACCTACAGCTTAGTGCCAGCCCTACATTTGTAGTRGAATGGATGGGAAAGCTGCAGATTTTTCTTGCAGAGAAACCTTCTGCCTCTCGCCCTCTCCCACGGCTTATCTCCTCCCACAAGACCTTCTGCCTYGCGTCTAGTTTGGACTCTCTGAGGGTTTGTGTTCTCTGTGTTACAGCTTATCCACTGACAAAAAGGTATTATTTTCATATGGAAGCAACAACATATATTCTGTTCCCTTGGCATAGCCCAAGTAGCTTGTATTTGCCATTTGGGAAGGGAGGAACTGGTTTGTTGGGTATTGGCATATGGGGGTACATGCTAGAGTATTGCTCCTAGAGCAATATGAAATACGCCCTTTGGTCCCCTGTTTCCTTTGGTTCTGAAGCTACGCTTTGTGTTTGTGGAACAGAGTTGCTGTGGTAGGTCATTGTCTTGAATAAAGGGGAGAAAGGGCTAATGTGTTGATTATCAGCACAGCAACTTGGATTACATTAATAAATTAATGGAAACTTCTATGAGTGCTGTGCTGTGCTGTCTTATGCAGCTTAACACTTAGGAGGTTTTTATGGTTGAAAACATATTTGTAGTTTATGCAACTTGAATTTTCTTACCTGAGTTTTGATACCAGGGAGGGAGTTTATTGTAGTTTTCAAAGTGTTAAGATAAATGCTTTATTTGAATTGCAGCCACGTTGTTTCTAGACTGAACATTAAGAGAATTATAAGGTAGGCAGGGCTTGATTTAGTCAATACTTGTGAGGAAGATCTTCCAAAGAATTGAAAGCTGCTTTTATAAGGAACAGTGGTGCTGTAGTTCATCTTGTTTCTTATTGCTGTTCCCATCAGTGTGCTGAACTTGTGTTCAAACCACGGGGCATTTCTGATTTCCCTTCTGAAGCTCAGGTGAGGTGACACTCATCTGCCGCAATTAAAAATAAGTCCTGCTTTTTGTAACCTTCGCTTCTGGAGTCCAATAGGGCAGGTTATGAAACTGCTTCGGGTGGAGAATTTTAGGGACACAGCCCTAATTTTTGAAAGGGTCTTTTTGGTGGAGCTGGTAGTGATGCTGCAACACACGAGTTTGTCTTTATGAGGGTACGTTTCCAGCTTTATGATTAGGAGCAGCCTTCCACACTCCCTTTTTACTGCAAGAATAAATCATAGGAACTTAAGACAYGAGGACTTCAGGGCCAGGAGATCTGATCGTTCCTCTTCTTCCTTTACCTCACCTGAGTTCTTAACTTGTATTCACCTCTGGTCCCGTAATTTTCCTCAATTACTACAACAGAAATGGAGACCGAGTGCATGCATGTGCTTCCATTGCGTTCTTCACATCACTCGCAAAATAATATTTTTACCAATCTGGTTTGTCCTAACAGACAAGTAGCTGTACGTTAAGCTGAACACAAGCAAAACTCTGTGCTTGATATTCTCCAAGTAATATTCACAGTCATATTACCTCCAGAGAGGGTAATGATTCCACTTTCTAACTAGAGATAAGTCATTGCTTTAAAATCAAGGTAGCTCATTGCTTGCAATAATACTCCCTTTGTAACCACAGGGAAATAATAGGGAGGGGAAGTCTCATATCAAAGCAAATCCAGGTAGCTCTTGCTCATATAATGCCTGATATTCAGGAAAGGCAAACTTGCACTCCAGCTCTTTCATTTGCAGTAATATATTAAATACAAGATGTAATACATATTGTTCGCTGCAGCTCTCAGCTSAAGCCGGTTATTCAAATGGAAGCAACTTACTGCAATAAAACTTTTGTTTTATTCCAGTTGTATAGGAGCGTTCAACAAGTCTGCGTGGCTCAGTTTAGAAATAATACTGTACAGGGAGAGGCATCTTTGCCGAATAGATTATTTTTATACCTTTGGAGAGGCTTTTTCTTCTTTTTTTTTTTTTGATAGAAAAAAAGCTTGCCATTCTTAATATTTGTTTTTGTAGTTCTGTGATTCTGTAATATTTGGATGAAAAATGCAATGTTTATATTATAATCTTCTCTTCTGGATTTTATTTGGCTTAATAAGAAGTCAAGATGAACAGAAAGACAGTAGCAGCCTTTTTCCCCCTGAAGTGATATCTAATGGTACAGTAATATTCTTCCGTTTCATAAACCTGAACACAGCCTGAATTAAATGTATTTCTGTATATTTGCTACTGATGTGGGGAAACATTACGAGGAGAAGCTAGAAGAAATTTTTGAGTTTTAATTCATTTTAAAGTTCCTTTTAATTCAGCTCAATACAGCTTTCACAGTGTAGGAGATCCAGAGGAATGTTGTATTATCACTTTGTCAGAGGGTCTGACAAGACCCCAAACTATAAATTATTCTTCTCCATTTATAACGCTTAAATGTCGCCGGGATTAGAACTTTTTCCCTCAGCCYGTGGATACAATGGTTTCTCTACGGCTTTTTGTACTCTGCTGAAGAAAGAGAAATAAAGACAATCCTGTTTCCTCTCCCAAATTATCATAAATATTGGAGATGCAGATTTTTCTTAGATCATTAGCATATCATGCTGCGACCCACACCAGAATGTACCATTAACAAAGCAGCCTTCATGTAATTAATGTAAATAATATGGAACTACAGCATGAGTAACCCAGTCAGCCTTGGCAAAAAGCATTTGTCATAACGCATCATCTAAGGAGCTCAGCCTCAATTCAAATTAAACTTCATGGGTTTGCCCCTTTATTTTTTCCTCTAAAGCTATAAATTTCTATGAAACATGCACCTATATAGGAGAAGAAAGCAATCCAGAAAGCTGAAATTAAAATTTCATTATTTACTGTGCCTCTGCTGCAGAGGACAATTAGTATCTTCATAAAGCTAGAAATGTAGATGCTAAGAATGCAGCTGAGGGKTTTTTTTTTGCTGCACTTAAAAGTGTTTTCTGTCCTCTGCTGCTGCCAGCAAATCTAAAGTATGGTGTTATGTCTGCCATTTGCTTCTATTGCCCTCTGACTCCAAAACACAGAGGAGCATTGTAAATTTTTCATGAAGAGGTTTCAGTCTGTAAAACAGCAAACAGGAATAATGTTTTAAATGCAATCATTGTCAAGCCTGAACAATGTAATTTATCAAGAGAGCAGTTTGTACTATATAATAAGTTTCATATATTAATACAATTTTTCATCTGATGTCAGGCTTCTGATTTATGAATAGCCCATGATCTAAGGTGATCATTGAATTATAATTCAAGTAATAAGAAGCCAGGAACAAGACACTGCAACTGCTACCCTGCATTAGCTTACATGCCACCAAGCCAATTTACTAAACAACCGTGGGCTAAATGATACAGTTTTTCTAATTCAAAGAAGGCACTCGTTAATTAGATAAAGGCTAAAGCTCTCATTATTTTTAAATGATTTAAGAACGGGTAAAGATCTTACAGCTTATACTGCAGCTCTAATAGTTCTCTGCTTACTGCCTTGTAATAAGAGTATTAAAGACAGATGGCCCATGCTGATTTAAACCAATTACAACATTTAATGTATACTAGTAGGAATGACTATTCATAGGCACATCAGATGTTAATATTCTACATGCTACAGATAGTTAAAACCCCACTTATTAATGTGATTTATGACTAATTTATTTCATTTTGCTGATTTTTATGTGTGTGTGTGTGATCAGATTCAGATATCTATGATTGGGATACTTTTTAACAACTAAAACACTGATTTCCTAGAAATAAGACTCTGCAAAAACAAACTAACAAAAATCTTCCTATTTTGTTTATTCTCCCCTCATTGTAGATGKCAGAGAGCTGTTTAAAGGCATAGGAAGGTGCCACGTTCTGCATCGCCCGTGGCCTAGAACGTAACGCTTATGATCAACTTAGGCATTCGGGTTGCTGAAAAAAAACATCCCAAGCATTTTTCAGCTTGACAGACTTAAAGCTTTTCTTTTCTTTTCTGTTTTAAATTGAACTTTCAAATAATGTAGCATTGATTCTTTACTCCATAAGTTAACGAGAGTAAAAAAGTGAGGTCATCAAGGGCTTCAGTTTCTTTCAGTTAAATCAGAGTTTGACCAAGTGTAACATAATTCCCGCTATATATACTTCATGTTTTAAATTCAGTTTGTATCGATGTGTCTGTTTTGTGGCACCGTTATGTGTGTTTATCTATTTTGTCTTCTGCAGGAGTCTTTTATATTTTATGTAAGGCAGAAGGGCTCGCGGTGAGCAAGGGCAGCAGCTCCGAACGCGGCTCCGGCGTTTCCCTCCCCTCGCCCGGCCCTTCCATTTGTCTCCGCGCCCGTAACCTTAACATCCTTCCCCGACCATGAACTCTCCTTCTCAGCCGGCTCGTGCAGCCTGTAAATCTGCCTGTTGCCGTTTCCTCAGCGCTCTCTGTATCTGTCTTTTTGCCTCTCCTGCTTCCCTGGTGGGACTTGGATTCTGCCCTCATTCCTGCACCTCAGAGCGGCTGCCGCTCCTGCCGGGCCCGGCCTCACGGCACCTCCACCAGGCCGGGCACGGGGCTCCCTGAAACCCTTGAGATGCTGCTTTGGGATGCCCTCCCTTCCTCCCTCCCCTCTTTTGATCCCCRCGTGCCYGGGGCTCCTGCTTCCCCRCGGCCTCCGCCTGCTCCTCCCTGTCGGCCTCGCGGGATCTGCCCTGCGGCCCCTCACGGCCTCCGGCAGGCCGGCCCCTTCTGGTGTCCGCYCCTCTGCTCAGCCCCTGCCCAGTGCCCTCGCTGCTGGATTTTCCCTTTCCAGTCTCCCGCTTCGATGGAGGGGCTTGAATTTCCAGGCGGGGAAGGATTTTGTGCTCGTGGGCCACCACCAAAATCCCACATCGCTCAGTCCCTGGGAGCAGGGAGATGGGGGCCCCAGTTTAGCGCCCGGCTTGGTACTATTCCTTATTTTCACAGAGAAGATGAACCTATGTGCAGCCTCAAAACTCTGCCCCCCCCCTTCCCACAAATCTCCAGGCAGCCCAATTTTGCATCCTGTGGGAATTCTAGTGTTTAARGACAGGAATTGTGTGAGCAATTTTGTGAATAATAACAAGCTCCTTAGGTGCAAGCTCTGAAGCAATAGAACCAAGTAATAGGGACTTCTCCTCTTCTTCGTCTGTTTTTCCCCCCAAGTTTGTTTCAGAGTCCCAACAAGATGTGTTATTAATGGATGCCGAATAGCTCAAGTTATTTGTTATGGTAACTTTTTGACCTATTTAATAAGTACTTAAAGGAGTGTAGTGCAGTTTTTATTGTACTCTGCTGTGTACAGTTATGAAGTGTGGTACATAATAAAATAAAAGCAATAATGTGGATATTTCAGAGGGATCCATCAGAGCAGACCTGCAGCAACATATTTCATCTGGTTTGTCTGGTTATGAAGCCTTGCAAGTTATAGCTGAAATAACTAGGAACAATATTGTGGTTATGACTTGTGATTGTTTACCATTGTAAACAGCAGAGTTATTATGTGTTTACCCTTTTCGGTGCTCAGAACCATTTTTTAAATAAGTTCATTAACACCTGCATACATTTAGCTATGAAAAATGGAATGTCGTTTACACGCTCATACCTTAAAAATATTTGCATCAACTGGCACCAGTAAAATATATCTAGCTTAAACCGCAGTTTTATTGAAATACGATTTGGAAAAGTAGAATTATTAAGAAAGACTAATAGTTGCATAGGCAATACAAAAACATATACAAGGTTATGAAGGTCCTGTACATGACAGTTTTTGAGTTTCATTTGGGAATGCAGCTGCTGACCCGGACAATGAAACTGCCTTAAGAACAACTGAAAATTACTCTTGTAAACACCTTTATGTGGTGGGAAGGAATAGTCACTGTAACTGGTACCTGTATGTGTGAGTATCAGTGTGCCTGTGTGTGAGTGTCTGAGTGTGTGCTCTTTTTCTTTGATTTTTGACTTTTTTTTTWWAAAAATGGGTTCTTTCTCAGATTTGGCCTTTTTGCTCCCTGAAAATAGCAGCCACCTAAAATCTTTAATCACATTCTCCTAGGAATCATTGACCGTTTTCTCAGAGAGGGGGATATAAACTTTGAACCRCTGCTGGTGGTGTTTTAATATGCATTATTTTCATTTGCTTCATCCTCCTGTGGCAACAACTTCTGCAGCATCCTGAGTTCAACAGAAAATCCAAGTGACTGGACCTCCAGGAAGTGCCCGATGATAATCAGCCTAGTGTGCAAGACAGAAAGGCTGATAGTCAGAAATTGCTCTTTAAACTAAGACAGACTGTCAGTCTTCAGGAATGGTGGGGAATGGCCTATTTATGTAATCAGATACTAAAGCTGGGAAGAAGCTGTCAGGCACATTCTTGTTGTGTAAGCAGCAGGCAAACTGTGCTTTATCTGACAGACAGTGTGTAAATCTGTCCATGCAAAAATCCAAATGTTTAGTTTGCTTCTAGTCACTGTAATAATCTGCTTATTTTCTTTTGGTGGAGTGATGACATCATTTAGCAGAATGCACCACAGACAGGAGCCCTAGATAAGGCTCCGTTACTGTCACTCATTCACGTCTTGATTGGCAAGGAGATAAATAGGAATTTACTAGAGGTTTGCTTCCAGCTAAAAGAGCAGACAACACCTTGGGATAAGTATATGAAGAGGAAGCGTGTTTAGCATCCTCAGCTTTGCATCTTAGAAAAATGTCTAGAAATGAGAGTCCTTCAAAATTCAAGGTGGAAATTTGGTGTTCTATTAGCAACAGCTGAGCACTCCTTCCTGAAAGGAGAAGTACACAGATTAATTAAAAAAAAAAAAAAAGAAAAAAAGAAAAGAGCAGTTGCCATGGAGGCATGGAAAAACCTGTGTATATATCTTTATTTCACTGTCACCATATCTGAGAATGAGTTTTGCTTCTTTCTGAAGTTTGAAGAGGCTGAGAATGGTCTTTCACGGATGGTACTGTCATTTTCCTGGTGCCTCATCAGGCCGATGCCTCATCAGGCCAGGTGCTGCTTGGGAAACTGTCCTGGTCTTGAGATTAGCTGTGCTTAACTCAAGAGTACTTGTGTCATGGAAATTATTATTCAAGAATGGTTTCAAAGATATTCTGTGGCCAGGAATTAGTCCATGATCCGATCTCATCAAATATTTTTGTTATTGTTATTGTTGTTACGTTGTTATTTTGGTATAGATAGGGTGAAAAGGTGACACCCCTGTCTATACCTGATACTGACAGGTATAGATACTGACAAAGGAAAATACAATATAATAGGAAACATGATCTAATTTTTTAAAATGGCATTTAATATCCTAAATGTTCAGATTTCATTTAATTTTAAAAGTTAATAAAATATAGTTGAAATAATTCTGAAATATAGTTTAAGAAAAGTAATCTGCCATACTTAAAATCAATTTTTTTCCATTTAATGATGAAATTATTATCATAATAATTTCATATCAAGCAATAAGAAATGCTTGTTTGTATCATAGGCTTCAGAGTATTGTAAATTTTGTTGCATATTTTTAAAGGTGGATTTTTCAAATTATTCACAAGTAATAGTGAGACTCCTTTTAGAGTCCACAGGAATAATCTCAGGAAAATCAATTTCCAGGTCACTAAAAGGTAAGAAACTTGACCGATGCGAGCAACCTCGCTGGCAGCAGGCGGCATTTCTGGGGATCCAGGCGATTGTTCGTAGCGCTATTGTTTCCCGAAGGATAGGGACCAGAAAGGAGCAGCTGCTAGAAGTGTAAGGATTTGTGCAACAAGCCCCTGCCCTCCCCTTATGTTTATAGTAAGGAGGAGAACTGCATTTTGAAATAGTAAATTGGCTTAGGAATCGCAACCACAAGTGATAGTATCTTAATTAAAAATACACGCATATCTTGGTCGTGTTGTGCATCTCCTCTATTTTAAAAAAAGGAAGAGAACAACAATTAAACATTTTCCATGTGCTAATTTTTTTTTAATTTCAAAGAGTTAACCTTCTGAGAAGAAAGCTTCTGCTGGCACATTAGTGATAAACATTATCTTAAAAATAGTGATAAATACTAGATGCAAATCTCAAGTAGACTTTTTTTTCCTATTGAATCTTAGGAAGCTTTCCACAGAACTCTCAGGATGTTTTTAATGAGATTGTACATCAGTTTGTGTGTTGCAGTTTAGACATATTGGCTTTAATTATTTCTAAATGTGCAGTTTTTACAGTAGGCAGAATCTGTATGATTTAGGACTCATCACAGCACTCTGAATATCACTTGGCATTTTTGCAAAATGTGTGATATTAAAAAGACTGTGAATTTTAGTAAGATTTTCCTTATTTTCTCAAACGTATAATATTCCTCTCTGCTCCCCGTTCTTGTATTCCACATGTGCAACATTGTGCATGTTATATTAAAACAATTATATCAATCTTATTATCTCTTGCTATGCTGAGGTTCCACTATTCCTACAAATAACATTATTAAGTCAACTCACTTCTGCATTTTATGCCAACTGCGTGCTGTGGTACTGTATCTAAAATCGCCGGGGAAACAGTATAAAATCTTACCAAAATTAAGTTTCAAAGAGGTCTTGGTACACTGAGCAATGCTAAAATTGTAAATTTTTTACACAGGCTGTAAAATCTTCTCAGGGCCAATATTAGTCTTTCCCTTGCTAGGATGGAAACAAAATGTGTTTTAGTAGAGCTTAACTCTGTTCCTGAGCCGAGTGGCAAACTGTGCTCCGAACGAGGCGCCCGCGGACAAAGCGCTGGAGATGAAAGAGGCTGAAGCAGCCCCTGCAAACTAAGGCAGAGCCGTTGCTTGGGCTCTGCCAGCCCAGATACTGTAAACAAACAGAGGGAAAGYAAATGAGAATTTGGAAGCTCAGTTTTTAATAAACTAATAATTTGTTAACAGTATAAGGCTGATGTACTTCATCATAGTCCTTTTGACAAGACTCATTTTGCTGTAGCTGTAGCATCATCACAGAGCCTGATCTAATACTTATAGAACTCAGTATAATCTCATTGACTTCAATACGAGTTGAATTGGACTAATAATGAAAAATCACATTATAATAATATTAGGTTTTGAAAAAATAGTGCTTATAGCTGATTTGAGTCAAACTGAGTTTGTCTGATGTTTTACTGATGTCAGTAAAATCATAATATAACTTGATATTGTTTTGCTTTGACAACTGTGGACTCTTATTCTGAGCATGTATTAAAATCACAAACCAGCTCTTGTTCTTTTGCAAGGCTGTAAAGATATTTGCCTAAATACAATATCAAAATAAATAAATTTGCAGAAAAACACAATCTGTAATGTTATCAACTGCAGAGATGAAAAAAGGCATATTGCCATTTTTCTTGTTTAAAATCTTTATTAAGTGTGTGATTTTTTTTTTTCGTAGTATATAGTCTTACTTTTCCTTCAGGGGCTTTTCTATTTTTCTTTTTGAATTTTGTAATAAATGACAAGCGTATTTTATTCAATGTGATTTTATGTGAAAAGAAATTAAAGCATCAAAAATATAAAAACATACAATTAATTGAATAGAAAACTGTTTTTTTAAAAAAATCAAAGTTTTAATCTTCTTTTCCTGTTAAATACCCATTTAACTGAGATATTTGATTTTAAGGGGGAAAAATGACTTATGGGATTTGTCACCTTTGTATTTTTAGGAGATTTATTCTATTTCATCACCTTTAAAAAAACAACTAGATCTATTCTTACTCTAAGGAAATTTTCTGTTCTTTCTCCCCAGTATAGAAAAGGGCACCAAACACACATCAGTGGTAAACTGGGTTCTGTTTGTTGCTAGTGTGGTGCAACTGTTTAGTTCTTTAGAAACCACCTTTAAAATGAAGCTGTCAGAATCAAAGTCCTTATTTATTTATTTATGAGTATTTGCAGAACAGGGTTAGATTGTAAATGACTCTCTGCTGGAATTTGATTAGATGGAGAACGTGTATGAACAGACAGTGAAATCCAGGCTTCTCTAAAGCAGGTGAAGTTTCCCTGTGGATGTCTGAAATCCATCAAAGCTGGGCAGCAGATACCACCATCTYCACATGGCCTGTGCACTGGATCAGTTTTGATAACAGAAAGAGTAAAAGTGCCGCGTTGTGTGTGAAGTGCAGTTAAGAAATAGTGGAAAGGCCAGGGTATATTCTCCAGTTATTCCCCAGTATCCATTTGGTCAGAATTAAGAGGAAGCTTCTTTAGACAAGTGAAGTATTTGCCTAGAAGTTGCCCGCCTAAGCCGCGGTCCTGGCAGCGCCGCCTCCGYCAGGATTGCTGCCACTTCCCAGGCTCTGAATCTCTCTGCAATGACTCTGCATGAGGTGCTCCCACCCCGATCTAGGGTTGGAGGCCATCAGCCAAGTATGGTTGGATTCAAAAGATGTTTCGGTACCAAAATCCCCCACCGTGACTTCTCTCGAAGAGACGTCATCCTTGMCTCCTCAGCCCGTTTGCGCCTCCTTTTCTTCCCCTCTTTTCTGTGCATAATGGTGAGCCAGGCTTGTCCTGGAAGTGCTGAAATCTTCTGATTTTCCCACCTTTCTGCTGGGACTATGTCTTCCAGATACTGACTCAGCTCTGCAGTTTATGGAGGCAGGCCTTGGTTCTCATACTTTTCCTTTGTAAAATGTGAGGTCTGTCCTGATTTCCAACTTCAGAAAAGCTTCGTGCTCTCGTCACCTGTGACTACATTAAAACAGCTGTCTCTCAGTATGTGAAGTCTTTACAGGAGTTTTCAAAGAGTGCTTCAGCTGTAAATGCAAGCTGAAAAGAAGCAAACAAACAAACAAAACCCAAATCTCTTGTCTTTCTCCTTGATGATCTTGCTGAGTGTAATGTGCTTGACACCAAACTTTTTAGAAATATATGGCATGGTGTAGTTTCTCTGATATCATACCACTTTGCTGTTTTACAAGCTGCAGCGTGTCACAGATTAAAGCTTTGTTGGATGCAACAAAGTTGGCAATAAATAAACCTCTCTGATGTCACTGTGACCTAAATTAAACTCACTGCATTTTGCTCCTGTTGTCAGCAGAAGATTGGTCTTCATCACATTTTAAAAAACCTAAGTATGTAAAAAATGTTTTTATCAAGATTTTAATAAAACTGCAAATTATCTGGGAGGTGGACAGGRTAGCTGCTTAGAGCAGGTGTCGCCTGGTGTCTAGCCATTATTTTCACTGTCCTCCTTTTGGATGCAAAGGACAAAGACTTTAACCTTAAAGGAAAATCAGAAATACAAGAACTGTCAGACTAACTGATTACAGATGTTCAAAAAAAATGCTGTTCATCTACACCACTTGATGAGTATAGAGAGATGAATTTTATTAGTTTTTTTTTAAGTAGAGGTGCTTGAGCATAAGGGCAGTCAGAAGCCTGAAAGGAAGAAAATTACTTTCTCTACCCAGGCCTGGTCCGTTTTATTTGTGGGCAGATATGTTATTGATTAGACTAACATCTCAGACCTAGTTGGATCTCTAATCTGAAGAGGTGACTTTTCATAAGAAAAACTCTATTCAAGGTTTAAACTTCTTGTTCAGGGAAGCTCTTTCTTGGAAGTTTGCTCCTGCAAACTCTTGTGAGGTATTTTCCTCATGGGCCACATCTCATGTGAGTGAGAGTTCAGCTTCAGAGAGGGCTGTAAGATTTGGCTCAGAACTGGCATCTTCCACTGTTTCATGAAGCATCCAGCAGCCTGTGAGTTGATCGTGTTGGCTGTTGGGATGTGTTYATTCTGATCGCAGAATCACAGAATGGCTGAGGTTAGAAGGGGCCTCTAGAGATCATCTAGTCCATCCCTCCTGCTCCAGCAGGGACACCCAGAGCACGGGRCACAGGGCGGCATCCAGGCRGGTTTGGAAGATCTCCAGAGAAGGAGACTCCACAGCCTCCCTGGGCAGCCTGTGCCAGGGCTCTGGCACCCTCACAGTGAAGAAGCTCTTCCTCACGTGCAGATGGAACTGCCTGTATTGCAGCTTGTACCCATTGCCCCTTGTCCTGCCGCTGGCCACCACTGAGAAGAGCTTGGCCACATTCTCTTTACGTTCTCCACTCAGGTATTTGTACACGTTGATCAGATCTCTTCTCAACCYTCTCTTCTCCAGGCTGAACAGGCCCAGCTCGCTTAGTCTGTCCCCGTGAGATAGATGCTCCAGTCTCTTAATCATCTTTGTTGCTCCCCACTGGAGCCTCTCTAGAAGCTGCACATCTGTGGATGACCCTGGTCGCTGTCAGTGTTGCTGCTGTGTTGTGATTGAGAACAGCTTGTCCTCAGTCCCTAAGGGTGTGAAAGACTTCTGGGTGTAATCTCTGGAGTGCACGTGGTGTCTCAAGGCACTTTGAGCTCGCCTTCCTTTGGTAACCGGACTTATGTACACAAATGTGCAGATCTGTGTGATTCAAGTCTGTTTTGATATTCAGTAAAGCATATGCTGCTTTCTAAAATCAAAGACCTTTCCTTAAATAAATGTGAGTTAGTCCCATTCAAATTTATAGATTGAAATATAGTTCTGCCTCTGTCTGAAGGCCATGAGCTATTTGTGCTTATGTAAAATAGTCTGTAAGAGTGTTTGGTCAATTGATTTTTTTTTTCCTAAAGAATTGAAACTATTCCATCATTTTGTCCCCTAGAATCAAAAATAAATCCATGATATTTTCAAAAATGCAGAGTAATCAATTYAAGTAGAGTAGTTTAAGGGTAGAACAAGTATTTTTCCTGGAAAAACATCTGTGTGTAAGTTGCATGCACCGTAGTCACAACTGAGAAATTTATGATGGACAACAATCAATAAGGGTAATGGAACTGCAAAAAAAAATGCCTGTTTTCTAGCACTGTTCCATTAGGTTGTATTAATCCTGGAGTTTCTTTTTCCAGGTTCTAGAATTCTCTAAGTAAAGAAAAAAAAAAGTGCTCAAATAAAACTGTAAGTGTTATTGGTATAAAAGGGTTTGAATCATTACTATTATATACAGATATTCCTTTTTCTCTGCATTATATATTTGTCGTAGTAAAAACTCATAGAGTAGTGTTAATGAAACATACCTTTATGTGCATTAAACAGTAGGCTGTGACACCATTTTAAGTGATTGTACGTTATAAAAAGCTCTGCAGAAAGATTAATGTTATAAAATTGACAGAATATTATAACACTGTAGAAGATGATAAATTTTAAACTTTCCATTATGCCTTAATGAATACAATGGGAATCATGAGGTTGTGGCTGGCGCTTGCATCATGTCTTTCAGCTGGCTCGTAGGGCTGTTTTCCACAGATAAAGTAACCTTTAGTCCAATTTCACTTGTACTTGGTTTCATTTTAAAATGTTTCTTATTTAATTGGGAAATACAAATTTAAAGTGAGATTCTATTCTGAAAAGCAACAATGTGAAAATAGTCGCTGCCACTTCAACAGAAAGACTATTTTCAGAGTCGTAAATGCTTGTGAAAGTGACAAAAAGAAATTTTGACTACATTTTATCCCAGCCTTATCCTGCGGAGTCAGAAGAGATCCGGAAGAGTCAGGCGGGTGTTCTCCTGGGCGGCGTGTCAGCGGCGGGGCTGGGCACTGCCCGGCGGCCTCCCCGTGCCCTGCCGCGCCGCGGAGCCCTCCCGGCCCCACGGGGGCCGCGGGTTTAGCTCCGTGGGTCGGGACGGCTCCGGCTGAGGTTGGTCAGATTCCCAAGCTGTAGCTGAGGTCAGAAATTGATCAGCGTGAGCTACTGCCCATGCTCCAGTCGCAGACAACAGTCTTATTTTGACACGGGGAGCTGAGGTGATGGCAGCTGCGAAAACAGGGTTTTTTCCTCGGAGCTGGAGAAATTTGAGTGCCGMTAAATGCAGAACTTCTCGGTGACATTTTTAGAGACACTGGATATTTTTTTTTTTTCTTCAGGAATGTGATCACCTTACACCTGGCTCAATTTTCTACTTAGGTGTGCGGTTCTTCCATGCAAATCCAGTTTTCTGTGGAACACTGCACGTTTAAAAGAGTCCTTTGTTAGTAACTTTTTGAAATTAATTGCTTTACAGTGATTGCAGTTTAGTGGTGAATTGTATTTTAAAATGTATACAGGTAGATATTCTGACAGCAGACTCTGAGCCATGTGAATAAGGAAAACACTGTGTATTTCAGGATTTTTTGTGTGTGAATTTAAAGTAATGTACTTTCTTCTTGAAACGGAGGTGGCAACTTAAAGTCATGGTCCAGTTTTGGTAATCTACAGAATCAGTGCACAGTTCAGTGTTGTCCTTTTAGAGACGTTGCCCAGCTTTCCATTCTGCTGCTTCCTCATCCTCCTACTTCATCCTCCTGCTTAAATGCTTGCGATTTTCTTGAGGATGAGAGTCTTTCCGTATTTCCTTTGTGTCCCTTAGGAAGCGTGTCCTTCTCATTGGGGCCTAGTAGGGAGATGTGATGGAATCACACTCGGGAAGCTTGTATTATCAGTGTCTTCTGCATAGGCTTCTTATACTAATATTTGAAGTAACAGGAGAACTAATAGTCATCTGGGTTGGACTCTAAAAACGAGTATTAGATTTTTAAAATCTCTTTCTTTGCCATTAATTTTGAATGATTCACATCTTAAAAACTGAGCTTTTTGTGAGATTTCAGGGCCCAAGATCTGTGTGGTTTCTCATGTATTACATCTGCTTGAAAAAAAACCCACAATTCTACCTGATTTCTATGTAATCCTACCTGGGAGATGTTGGCTTACAAAGAGAAGACAAAGAGGAAATAAAGAACAGATACCATTTCTGGTATCAGGTCTCCTAATTTKGGGCATACAGTGTATTTTAGAGTGAAATTTAATTTTCTTACACTTTGATATGTGTTTATCAGTTGGCTATAAATTTGTAAGCTATAAACATGATGGGATAAGGGTAAGCGCATAGCAAGCTGGGGAGGGTTTAGGAGGATTTAGGTAGCATCAGGGCAGGTGGGAGATGGAAAGCTTGAAGAGAAAAATGCTTGAACTCAAAATCAAGAAACAGTAAACAAAGGGAAAGAGGGAGTGTAAGAGGGACAGGAGAGCTCATAGATTGCAGTGTCTGCTTTCAGCCAGAACTCTGAGTTTAACCTGGGATTTATTAGATTTCTTGTGCTCTCAGCAAATTTTGGTGAAATCTAATGGAAAGAGTCTTTCTTCCTGCAGTGGTTCAGGTAAAGGACAGTTGTTACTGGTTTTATGAAATTTATACTGCCTGCATTGAAGGATCCTGTGGAAATTTATTTTCTACAACGTGGAATTTTTATTCTATGGAAAYAAAAATTTGGGGTGAATTTTTTTGTTGTCTCCTTAAGAATATGAAGTGATTATAAATTAAAAACTGTGCTGTAGCAGTAAGTTTTGCATAGGTAGGTTATAAAACCCCATTTATCTTTAATTTCAACTTTTTGTACATATTTTCATGTACTCTTCAGCTCAGTGGTCTTTCACTGTCTTTTTAATACACAAAATCCCTGCCTCATTTAGAACACAAGATAAATGAAGCTCTGTAGGTAGATTAGGATCATCCTCCTGTCTCTCAGATTTTGCTTCATTTGTTTAAGAAGTTTCAAAGAAATGCAGCGAGTGAGATGCCTACAGTGAGGTCCCATTCTGTAGACAGGAACTGGAAGAAAAAAAGATTGCCCATTTTTAAGGGCAGAAAATCAGGTTTTAATCCTGCCTTTTTTACAAGCCTTCTATGTGCTTTTGACTGCGGTAATTTAGAGCCGTTTGTAGAAGGCATTT
>NW_020455466.1:4146170-4211170 GCF_003342845.1 Nothoprocta perdicaria | reverse complement strand
GGAAAAATTATGCTGTGTTTACAGCCTGGTCACTTTCTCACAGGGATCAAATGTGATGTTTTCACTCAGAATAAAAATATTTGTTTGTTATTCCTGAACAGCTCCTTCCCCATTTTCTAAAAATCTATGTTATCGCTAGCAACTATAGGTTAAAAGTTCCTCCAAAGCTGTTTGTGGGAAGCCCAGGCCTCCTTAGCTTCTTTGACAAGGGTGTTGACGATTTAAGGTCTCCAGCCTGCCCTGAGAGATCACTTATATCGAACAGCAGATGAAAAGCCAGTGCAGATGTAATTTATCGTCGGCGTTTCCTTCTAAAGAATAATTGTGGAGACTTGGCTAGATCAATAATATGGATTTTTGTTGTTAGGTCTTGTAGTCTGCACCATAATGAGAGATAGGGGACAGTGGCTGTTTTCTAATAGAAAATAAAGGATTGGTTTCCGTGTCTTTCTACATTTGAATGCAAAATGGCGCACTTGAAACTAATTCAAGTTGTTAAGAAAGGGACCATTTTCCATTGCATTTCTGCCATCATATAAACATGGCAAGTTAGATCAGCCCCCTGTACAGCAGGTGAAATATTGCCTTTACATTTTCCTGAAAGTTAAAAAGTCACAAATTCTGAAGTTGGAATGATAAAATTGTTAAGCGTATCCAGAGGAATGCAAAATACATCTATGTATCAATACATACTCATAACCTCAAATGAAATATTACATCTAGATGCGAGGAATTCAACCCACATTAAGCTTCACAGCTAAGAAATACTGTGCAGTTGAACTTAAAAGTCTCAGGTAATGGAGTTTTGTGTGTGCATTTGTATGGGTGCGTGGATGTGTGCGTATCCCGTGATACATACACAAATATGTAATTAATTCATTAACATTTCTGAAAGCGAATCTTGGAGAAAATAAAATGCRTCATCCCCTTCCCTGAGCTTGAAAAGCAGAGATTGAATCTCCATCAGCCTAGTGCTCCTGGGCYAAAGCCTCGGGACCTGCACAAGAGCTCTCCCTGCAGGAGCGCTCCCGGATGWGGCCTAGGTGAACGCGGAGTGTTTAACCGGCAAATCCTTTCGTGGGAGGTACCGGTTTCCCTGTTCTAAAGCCAGTACTTGGTTTTGGGACGTTTGCATCCGCTCTTCCGCAAGGTAACTGTGAGCGGGCCAGCAAGGAGAGGCCGCGGGCGCCCTGCGTCCTGGTCAGCGCCGTGGGCGCCCAGCTCCGCCGCGCCGGGCTCCGCGCCGGGGCGGCCAACACGCCGTGTGAGCCGGGGTGAGCAACGCGCCGAGGGTGGGAACGGCTCCTGGCGAGRCGTGGAATTGCGCTTAGCCTAACCTGTGGGGTTTAGGCTGGCCTGGTAGGTGTTACAGCTAGCTAGGAAGATTTTGATTGATTAATTAATAATTAATTATAATTAAGCCATGTTTATGGTCCTTCCACTCCTGTTCTTTGATATTTTGATGAACTCAAGTGCTACATGCTGAAACGCCTGGTGCAAAAAATAAAGGAGAAAAGAGATTGTGCAGAAATCTCATGCAACACTTCCGTATTACATCTGCAGTGATATTATTGACCAAAAATTGGTGGTAATATTCAGATTTTGATACATCATATGCATTTTTCATATGAAACAGAAACTAGCTTGCCTCTGATAACCAATGTGAGAGTGTGTTAGTTACAGTGGGTTTTTATTCCGCTTTTTCTGTTTCGCTTTTTAATTTAGTTATAATCACAAATGGCCAGGACTGGTTCCTAATCAAAATGGAGATTCCAAAAATATTTTGCAGCACTTTAGGTGCTGTCTGCGACTAGTCCTCTCATATCATGGACCATAATTTAGAAAAAAAAAAAGAAAAAAAAAAAAAAAGCTAATATTTCAGTGTGCATTTTTCACAGATTTGGGTGTTTGAAGTAGCAGTGCATAGAGGTGGCCCTGGCCCGCTTATGAGGTGAATTAGCAGGTTCCAGCCGCCTCTCGGAGCCCGGCTCCCTGCTGGAGGTCCAGCGGGGTTTCCGGGACACCATTTTAGCACCGGTTGAGGCTCCTTTGGAGAGGCCGAGGAGCTGCCTTCCTYGTGGCCGGAGCGAGGGCTCCCGTGGGCAGCCAACCTGCTTCCATGTGGGAACGCCATCCTCATGGGATGCCATTCCTCCCGGGAATGCTGAGGTGGGGCGCGAGGCCTTTGGGAAGAGCCGCGCAGTAGCGTAGCGGATGCTGTGGGGAGCAGCGTCGCGGAGGCTCCTGGCGGCCGCTCCATGGGAGCTGTCAGCAACCCGGCACCCGACCCCTCAACCCAGTCAGCTCTTACAGCCGGAGTGTTTGCTGTAAGAGCCCCATTGCTGCAGAGCCCCCTCGGCGCGGGCCTGTGGGGTGCAGATAGCACCCGCTGCGTGGAAACGTGGCTGCGCGACGGCAGATTGCGCCTATAAACAACGGGGCCAAAGCCGAGCCCGTGTAGCAATACCCAAACCGGAGCACTTGCACACTTCTAAATGAGTAGCGAGCTTGCCAAGCTCTCCCAAACTGTTCCACCGGTTCGGAAGGAAAAATTATCATTTGAAGATGAACGGTAYGAGGTTCTGCTGCAATTGCGGCAGCAATCCCCAGACCTGCTTTCTTTATGCCATGAAAGTTTTACAAACATAAACAGTACCGAATTGCCACTGGTACTGAATAAAGTGGCTTTTATTGTTGCCTGGGCTCTCCAGCATATTCCAGGAAAAAAAAAATAATAGTTATTAATAAGTAGAAGGTAACTAAAGATGACCGTGATCTGGTCTGTTGAAAATTTCTCAGTAACCTTAATTTGTTAGTAAATTCAATATATTTTATTTAAGCAGAATCATATATACACTATATTAACTTTTTTTTCCAGGCAATCTTTACTCAGCACAGAAAGGCCAGATGTATGGGAATTGTAAAAAATCAGGATATGCATAAAAACTGTTCAAGTGCATAAAGCAGCCCCATCTGGAAGACATCTAACAGAAATGAAGTTGTACAAAACCATTCCATTGATAATAAAGCTAATTTTTATGGGTCTGACAAGTATGTAATTATGTTCAGTGGTGCTTTTCAGATTTTATCACAGTCAATAAACCGCAGTGGTAATTTCATTCCCATTTGACATATTTACATGGAAACATTTGATTGGAGGAATTAGTAACCCTGAAAGCCTTGATAGATATGTTTTAATGATCTGTGACCTCCGCAGTCCCTCATCTGTTTATTGTTGCAACAGGCGAGAAGTCGTTCCTGTGTGACCTCTGCGGCTTTGCCGGCGGGACCCGCCATGCCCTCACCAAGCACCGGAGGCAGCACACAGGTCAGTGAGGCTGCCTTTGCTCTGCTCTGCTCTGCTGGGTGTTCTCCCCAGCCAGGGAGCATCATCTGCACGCTGGGGAGTGAAGCGAGTCAAGCAGCACGTTGCGGCACAGATAATCTGCCCGCTCCTTGTTTGCTCTGCTCTGCCATTTTGCAAGAGCCGAACGCAGCCCGGGGCAGGTCTGCATCAAGTCTGCTAGCTGCGAGTTGGAGTAATTGCTTTGGGGGCACTATTTTGGGACTTTTTTTCTAAAGAAGTAGAATTATAAAGACTGGGTTTCTTCTTAAATGAATGCTAAGTGTGCTATTTTATTTTTCAAGGCCCAAGTAGATTACCTACTGTGAAGATTTTGCCAGAGCCTGCTAGAATGTCCCTGGGTGAAAATTAGAGACTACATATAGATTAATCCATTATTTTAGACTGAAACATAGTTGAAAACTAGTGTTGTTTCAGTTACCCTTTTGCAATTTTAAGATAGTTTGTAGCTAATAGATACAACCTTAAGAGTTACCACATGGTTAGCATGTAAAGCAGGATCTCTCTCKCGCAGAATTAGTAAAGCTTTCCCACCACCTGGTTATAAAAATTTAATATCAGATAAAATTAGATTGGTTCTCAGCTTGAGAAGACTAAAAAAAAAGTGTAAGTATTAAACATTTATTAATACATTTTACCTTAATTGTGTTTTTCAGTRGCTCCTAGTAAGTGTTTGATTATTTGAATGGATTTTGTTCAAACAGACACATGAGTGTTACTGCTTAAACCACTGTGGCTTTTGTTTTGCTGACTAGCATGAGGACAGTATAACATCATCAGGACTTAGTGTGAGTTAAGTGACTGTTGTCTAGTGTGCAGTGGAAAAAAATGGCAAGGAAATGGGAAGCTGTAATTGTCACATCATGAATTTTCCATGAGTTTTTATAGAGGAATATCTGTGGGAGGTTTTACTACATCCTTGAATAAGCTAATCCTGATTCAGGACCTTCACCATCGAAGTGGGTGATTTCCTGGAAAGCAGCTCTTCGCTTTCCTTGGGAGCCCAAAGCCATTTTTTTTTCCACCTTGGTTTCAGTTTATTAGGCCAACCATATTGGAGGASAGTCTGATCCTCACAGAAAGGTGGGGTTTCCACTGCTGAGCTGGCAATAACTGGAAATGGATTTGCTGTAAATAACAATGTGCAAGGCCAGATTCTGCTCATAATTCTCACTGGTGATTATGCTAACGCGACAGAATTTTTCTTCCGATGCACTTTGCCGAGAGCGGGCAGCCGCTGCCGTTCACTGAATGATGCTTGTGTTCCTAAAATGTCCAAGGATAGGCATTTAGTACATACTGTAGGTTCATTTAATGTGGCACACTCTCTGTGATGACAAGAGCAGGTGCAACCACCAGAATGATAGTTACATGCTTCAGTTGCAACCAATGGCTTGKTTTTTTTTTTGGAGCTTTGAAAAAAAATCACATGTTGGCTGAAATTCACCCAATCTGGACTCATAAAGAAAATGACTTTTGTTTTTGTTTTTAAAGTTTGAGAAGGAGTAAATCATTGATAGCAATGTGATGGGAACTCTCCTTTGTCCTGCCATGTTGAACTCTGGTATCATGTCAGGGACTAGGACTCGTASTCAGGGCAGCCAGAGTTAACCAAATAACGCTTAACCATTATTTTAGAATGGGAAAGTGGAAGAAATGGGTATTTTAACCTATGTGAGTGCAGGTGGGGGTTCTCAGAACTGCAGGCTATCGTGGGTTATATTTTTTGCGTGTGTCATTAGGCCACAGGTCATTAGGAAATAATTTTTGTTTCCTGGTTTATGTCTCAAGGTACCTGAAAATGCCTGCGAATACCATACGTTCCTGGTGAAAAGCTGTCTGGGTTTTGGATGGCATTTTGCCCTTCATTTTGCCACTGTGGTGGAGACTTTTGTGTTATGATCACAGGGATTCACAGGTTATAGATCACGAAGCTTGCATCTAGCAGGCATAACTTTATATTTTATGTCAGGACTGGAGGCTCGTTATTACTTTGCTATTAACTTTATACTATACAGGACAGTATCTCAGAGGCAGGGGGATCTATCTTTTTGGCATTTATCTGCCTCTGTGGCACAAACAATCAGAGATGATTCTTTAGCAGAAAAATTATCTGCTTCTTCTATTTGTTTCAAGGAGAATGACACAATCYACCTTTGCCTGCGTTTTTGCACCTGTGTATGTGCCCCTGTGCTCTCATCCAGTGCCCAACTTTAYGTCACTTCTTAGCAGCATGCACTCCTCTTGTGTCAATATATATATATTTTTGCTTTGTCCGTGGTTGACACAGTTTTCCATGAACAGAATGCCAAAGCAAATTACAATCAGGTTTGAAAGGGATAGGTACCAAAAATGCTCTAAGAGGTTTAAATCCGTGCTGTAATGCAGACCGTGTAGGGGGCTGATGCAGAACATTTTCCCGTCCAAGATGATGGGTGACTCTTATCACYTGTGAGAGACTCCTGATTGAAGGGCAAAGGAGCCGGTCCTTGCATGGGGTGGAGGAGCCTCGACTGCCATTTCTGGCATTGCAATTACTTTAAGAGTTACTGATGACTATTAAGCTTAACAATTCAACCTATCCATCAGAAGGTCTCAATAAAGACACTTCTTATTTTTCTTTCTTTTTTTTTTCGTATTGTTATTCAGCTTTCTTCCTTTATTGGTCTTCCGTCTGTCATTGTGGTATTTTCTCTTCCTATCCATTTTTTCCAGTAAACTTCCAGTTAGTGCTGTAGTCGTTGGCTTGCTGCAACAGTGCTGATCAGTCACATCCTGCGTTCTGTTGTGTGAAACTTCTTTTGTTATGTTAATAGTGAGTAGTCCTGTAAATTGCACAAACCTCATTCTCATATTACACACAGTAGCAGTTTACATTTGCTTCTCATATGTTGCTTGTGGTAGGATCTTGCTGAGCATCGTAAAAGTAAAAAATGAACATACATGACAGTAGCAGAGCATTAGAGGGTAAGTACACTTACTGTTCACAGCAGTTCTGGAGAGTCACGATGAACCTATAGAAACACTTAAGCAGATGTGTCTTTTTCAAATATTTTCATGAGTTTTGGAAGCTTACTGTACTTATTGTACAGCTTATATCATACTGACCGCTGTTTGTGTGATTGCTTCTGTTCACTCATTTCAATCTTGCACTTCTCAAGGCATTTATCACTCAATGTAATAAAGAAAATTTAATAATATATGTGTTTTTATCCAGTCCAGTGAGTGACTTTGTGTTTCTGTTTCTCATGTGAACTGCACTTTGACTTTAATGTGTAGTTACATTATTTGGCATTGAATTTAATGTATAATGTAGCCTCTTCCTTTMAACTTCCATACCACAGCTTGAAAAAATAATAATACCTCGTAATACCACAGAAATGTGCTTTTTTATTATTATTATTTCTATTTAGACAAATATTTGCAGCAGAGTGTGGAGCTTAATTCTAACAAACCTTTGACTGTAAACGCTGCTGAAACCTTGGCTATCTTAAAATTTTCTCCCTGCTTAAGAGGAATTGTCTTGCAGAAGAATTTCATTCCTGTATCTGAATATACAAACTATTTTATTGTGAAATAGCAACTACATGGCATCTACAAGAAATCTAGAGTTTACTTATTTTTGTATGTCTTAAATGCAAAAAAAGAGGAGCAGACTAAAAGGAAATAGAATTTGCTTCAAAATATTTCAAGCTCCTTTAAGAAGTCTGTAAGCTGCCCCCAGGGAGCAGCCTTAACAAACGCTAGAAAATCAGAAGAGTCCTGTAACATATAAGCAGAAAGACAAGTTTTGTGGTCTGCTCATTCCTAAGGTCAAAAATGCATGGTAGGATTCTTTTGGTCCTGCTCAATGCATCCCATGAAAGACRAATAGGAGCAAAAGCAGCACCTCTCCCTATGGAGACACCTGGGGTAAGAGTTCTTCCATCTTGCTAAGATTCTGTTTGATTCCTGAAGACTTTCCAATGGAAGACACCATTTAATTTTTTCTTCCATCATTTGTATCAGAGTCCTCAGTAGCACATTCATACATACACGATAAGTAAGCTATAAGTAAAAATTGCCTGGACAGTCATGATTGTAAATAAAACCATCACTTTGTCACCCACAAATCAGCATTTGTCACCCAGATTTATAATTGTTGTTTGTATTATTTTATTTTTCCTTTAAAAATTACATGTTGAATACATAAACTGTACACAGAAATTTATGATCACAGTAAAGCATGCTCTGTGTCCCGAAAAGCTTATCCTCAAAGACAGAGAAATTGAAAGAGGTAATACCAAGGAGAAGAAGGAAGGAGAAAGGAAAAAAGAAAGCAGTAATTTGTGAAGAAAAGCTAAGACAGATGCTAAAGAAGCCAGCGGAGAATTTGGAGGAGGCATTTCCAGACAGGCTGAAGAAAAAGAAAGCTTTAGTCATGATGTTTTAAGAAGAAAAGAGTGGGCAGGGTGGAGGAAGCTCACTGGTAAGCTGCAGGCTTAATAACAGCCTTTATACAGTCCAGCGCTCCCCATGATCTGACCCTTTTTCAGCTGCTTTGCTCAACTCCAGATTGTTGGGACGGAAATTTTCCATGTCAGGTGCCCCGGACAGCTGATGCCTTTCAGATGTTGTTTGCGCTGTTGTTAAGAAAGCAGAATCACTTCCTCTTTCGTGAGCTTCTGGTTAGGAAACGTGCTTGTTGGGAAGCTCTTATGTGGAAAACAAGCAACAAAATGATATAAACAAAATGATAGGGGGTTGCTTTTCGAACATGTAGAACATTTCTTTTAAATAACAATGTCATGTTTGTTGACCGTTTTGGGCCATGTATCTTACGTTTTTATGGGGTTCGCTTTCACTAAATTAGATGAGGGACAGAGAAGTTTTCTATGATAGCAAAACAGTATTTTCAGTATTTTTATCTTCGTCTATAAATCTTTAAATAGGTGGACCTTTTCTTTAGCCCTAGTAAATGTAGTGGGGCTTTTTATAAACATACTGCCGTTATTGCTTTATTTCATGTTATTTCAATTTCCTGTTGATCAGACTCTTGATTCTGCCGAAAAGGCTCAGGGCAGGCAGCAGAAAAGGGTGTCGAAGCTCCTTGGCTGGGATGTCTCGGGGCAGGCCGGGGGGAGGCAGATTAGGCTGGCACAGAAGATTCTGTCCTCGAGCTAAGAAAGACAAAAATTAAAGAGAATGTGAAAGTACCACTGCTGCACCTAGAATAATCTTCTCCCCACCAATGACATCCAACCCAATTAAATACCAAGCTGTGTTCTTTCAATTTTATTTCCTCCCTCATGTGCAGTTTTCCAGGAGGACAGGAGGCGTTTGGCCTCGGCGCCGGCGCGGCCGCCCTTGCTGCCGGGTGCCGCGTGCGGGGCTGCTGCCGCCCGGCGGGAGYGGGAAGCTGCCAAGGGCGCCTCGGCTGAGGCTTCCGCCTGCAGCGGGCAGGGATATCAGGTTGTCCCGGGTCACAAGGGGGTTCCMGGACCCTCCTGGCCTCCACAGACACTCGCTGATGTGTCAGCCTCCCTGGCCCGCCCTGGTGCAGCAGCAGAGCCTGCCTGGTAAAGCCTSCGCCGAACAGCAGCCTGAGAATCAACCTGAGGGGCAGATTTGCTTCTTCGCGAGGGGGATGCTTAGGAAGTCCTAGTGCATTTTCAATGAGAGCAGTTAAAATAAGTYAGTATGTTATCTAAAATACTTGCAGCCTTGCTACTTAGGCTTGAAAGTGTTGCTGTCTTCTTTAATACTACAGGATAAAATAAATCGGGCAGAGAAAATTTGTGGTTCAAGAGCAGGTTGTGTTGCCATGGAGCCTATGGCCTCCCAGAGAGTTTAGCTGAGGAGGAAGCCGGGACCCCTCAGGCTGCTGGGAGAATCAGTTTCTTCGGAGCAGAGCGCCAGTGTCTGACAAGAAAAGCCCATTTGGGGAAGGAAAGACATCCTTCCTCGCAGTCTCAATTTGTCCAGCATAGAGCCTTCTGCATTGAGGCCTGCCCCTTCACCTTTCTTTGTCCTGAGAAACAATAAATGAAAAACAGTAGCTGAAATTCTCTCCAGCAGCTGCTAAAAGCAATTATTCCAACTCTTTATGGAGCTTTCAGCAGCTACTCTATTGCTCTTCCATCCAGACTTTTCAGATCTAAGGACCCGTTTTCATAGTTTTCTCTTGGAAGGGAAGAAGAAATCAATCTCAACAATTGAAAAATGCAGATTTCTATGTCTTCTCAGAAATCTGGCAATGTGTTTTTGAAGTCTCGAATGTCTCATGTTTTGAGGAAGTTTGAAAAATCAGTCTTGGAGGCCTGATCCCTTGGGAATGGTCCTTTGCTAGTATTGTCTTCCAGTGATGTGTCTTTTGCTGGCAGTCTGAAAATCCACTGGTTATACCTGCTGAGGGACTTGGACCTTAGTTTGAGAATGGCTATCTGCACACTGTACAAAGTAGGCATCTGTCCCTAACAGTTTTATTCAGGTTTAAGTTAGGGAGGTTGATTTCTTGTGTAGTGCCTAGACTACAAGTACTTCTGAAGGCCCCCAAAATGCTTCTRAGGCTCCAGAAGTTAGGAGCTGCCTTCAGTCTTTTGGCTACAAAGATAAACCTCTGGTGTTGGTAATTACAGTGCACTCCCATATTTATCAGAGACTGAATTTTAGTCCTCTGGCAATGCTGTTGTCTTAGGTTAGTTGATTTCTTGTTTTTTCATGAACCTTTCGAGTCTTTGCCCAGAAACTGAGCCACTGTTCGGAAGGACAGCAAGCAAGAGAAGGAGGATGGAGGAGTTCTGTTTTTTTCTCTCAGTCTGTTTATGCTTATTCTATTACAACTCCAAGGTCTAAAATACAGGGGCAGAGACAAAAACAAACAAACAAAAAAACCCAGCACAGTGCCAAAGACGTTCAGCCTTCTCCCAGAGATGTTCATTTCAGAGCAGGTGCTGAACACAGGTCCCAGCTTGATTTCTTACCTTCTGTCTTGAAGAACGTTTCTCTGTACATGGGCACAGCTGCAATAGAAGCCAGAGGGTATTCCAGATGCGAGGAATGCCTGTCTCCTGCTGGTGAAGACAATCTCATGGCATGTGGTCCCAACACCCTGCTTACCCTGATTCATTGCAGATCCTGCTCCTCACTTTTTGCTGCAATAACACCAGGAGGGACACACTGGCTGCTGAAGTGAGCATAGTGAGCACAATGCTTTGTAATTAATACCTTGTATTTGGAAATGTATTCTGTATTTGCTTTTGAGATATATATGGACAAAAATCTAGCTCAAGGGGTTTGCCAGAAATGCAGGCTTATCTTCCTTTTCTGTTGATGAGAACTGATAATGCATATCTTCTCTTGTCCTCTTCTAGGAGAGAAACCGTTCAAATGTGATGAGTGTAACTTCGCTTCCACAACACAGTCGCATCTGACACGACATAAGCGTGTCCATACTGGAGAAAAGCCTTACAGATGTCCCTGGTGTGACTACAGGTAATGAGTCATTAGCTAAAGCATGATGAAAGAAGGGTTAAGGTGATCAGACGAGGTTCATTTGAAGTCACCAATAAAAATATATTGCCATTAAAACACCATCAGCGCAGCAGTAATTGCATATTAAATTAGGAGCTAAATTTAAAATCTTAGTCTTCAGTATTTAGGTATTACTTTATAAAGAAAAACAAATGACGGGAAACCTTTTAATGGCAACACTGCCATGCTAATGTTGAGTGTTTGTTTCCCAGCTGCTCTGGTGTCTGYTAGAATTCTCCATGGTGAGACTGCTTATCTGCTTTGCCTTTTCAAATCAGCTGCACTTTCGAAATTTTTCTCGGTTGAGTTGCAGCCATTCCACCAAGAAAGGAAAAGTCCCTGAAAAGGCTCAGCAGCCTAAATATTCATCAGACACGTATTAGAACTGGAAGCAACCGGAGCTGGTTAAAGTGCTGCTGAGTCTCGTGTTTCTGCTCGAGTTTTCTGCTTGCCAGCCAAGTTGGGCAAGATGGCAGTGGCGAGAMTGGGTGAGAGAGGATGTAGGGTGGGCCTGTGGCAGTGCCTCCTAAGTCACACCATTAAAACCCATCCTATTATAACAGCGCATTTAAGGCCTCAAAAATCACTCTTATGAACTATTTAGACTTCTTGTGCTGTTCATCTCRTGTGTTCATTACATTTCTTATAAAATAGCTATTAGAATAGATCTTGTGTCGCCACTTACAGTGCTTCTTAACTCTTCTTAAACATGTTTTTTCTACAACCTTGAATGCTTTTATCAGCTAGTCTATATGTATTATAAAGAAGTCATTCATAAGCAACTTACAAGGTCTAAGGTTCAGAAAGTTCTTTAAAAAATGGGATAGATGACTGTGGAAATAGGTGCATGTGCTGTGATTCATATGCACAAGCAGGGCAAGTCAGACATCTGATAGCACCACTGTAATGTTTTTGTTTTTCAGTGCTAAACATACATCTATAATGTTATTTTAGTATATGTTTAAATGTAGTTTCCTAACACTAGATTATATAACAATGGCTAGCCACTGTCACACTATCTAATTTTGCACTGTTTATGATCTACTTTAAAGAAAGCTTCTATACAGAAAACTTTTGCASTGATCTGTACAGTTTCTCTACAAAACTTGGAGTTTTATTAGTCTGTGTCTATAAAGTGAATGTTTGGTGAAGTCTGCTATACTGAGCATCCATTAAACTGCTGTGCAGATCTGCAAAGGACTGAACTTGATAACTGAGGTATCTTTCTTTTTTTTGTTCCCACCTTAAAGAACTTCCTCTGGCCTCCCGATTTATTTATTTTTTCCCTCCCTTAAAATAGGATTGTTTCTTTTGGCTTCAGTACACTTTGGATGAAGTCATCTGAGATGACTGTGTGCTTTTGGATTCCCCAGAGTGGCCACATTAAAGGATTCGCGTTGCTGGAAGCAGCAGCCTGTAGGGAACATGGTTGGGGTGACAGGCTGCGCAGCAGGGAGCGTCCCAGCCCCGGGCGATGCTGCCTCCCTGGCACTGCCGGCTCCAAGAGGCTCCCTCCTGGGGTCGCCCCCTTCCATGGACCATCCCAGTGGGGAGGAGCAATCCTGTTGCAGCACAGGACAGTAGGGCCTGGCTTAGGGCGCCTTGCTGGGAGGCGCTGGTGCCTGGCAGTGCTCTTGCTGGGGCCGGGTTTGCACGTTGGGCTTGGCTGCCGAGCCCGCGAGGGGCGCGGGCGCAGATCCTGCCCTGGCCTTGCTCAGTGCCGCTGTGTGCGRCAGCAGGAGGTGACCTGCTCCAGAGGGTGCTCAGGGAGCAACAGAGGGACAGGTTTCTGTACGGGGTGGGAATGCCAGGAAATGACAGGATTTTGCTGGTGTTATGTTGTATTTGAGGTTACTGGGGAAGAAACAAATGTCTCTTACATGTTTTATCAGGACTATGAGGAAGTCTTTGAGCCTCCATAGCGCTGGGAACCCCTTGCACAGTGTCTGCAGGGTGTCACTTTCCCTCCACCGCAGGCCCGTTCCGCCTGCTCCCGCGACCTGGTCTGGGCAGAGCCTCCGCTCACGCCGCTCCGGCTCCTCAGCGACGCCCTCGGGAGCAAAGCGCTGCCCAGGCAGCGGGACTGGGGGCAAAGGGCCGGCCCTTGGGAGCACAGGGACTGGGGACAAAGGGCCGGCCCTTGGGAGCACAGGCACTGGGGGCAAAGGGCCGGCCCTTGGGAGCACAGGGACTGGGGGCAAAGGGCCGGCCCTTGGGAGCACAGGGACTGGGGACAAAGGGCCAGCCCTTGGGAGCACAGGGACTGGGGACAAAGGGCCAGCCCTTGGGAGCACAGGCACTGGGGGCAAAGGGCCAGCCCTTGGGAGCACAGGCACTGGGGGCAAAGGGCCCGCCCTTGGGAGCACAGGGACAGGGCAAAGGGCCGGCCCTTGGGAGCACAGGCACTGGGCGCTGCAGGCCCCTGTGGCCACCAGGGCAGCCGGGGCGGCCCTGCCTGTCGGGGCCCAGCCGGCCCTGCRGGGCTGCCGCCTCCCACACGCCTGCAGTATTAGCCAGGCTTGTGACAGATACATTTTCAGCACTCCATCCACCTCTGGCACTTTTTCCTCTTTATTTTGCACAATATTTGTAAGGGAATCACGTGTTGTCTGCTTATTAGCTCACCTGTTACTATCTGTTTTCATGAAGAACGGGCAATAGCAACTCAGCAAGTAATGTTCTTCAAACCACTTCTGCAGACTCTTTGCTCTTGTGTCAGCCATGCAAAACATGACTTAACCATATCCAAACCTGCAGATCTGGTAATAAAGGGAGCCCCCATGCCTAGTGGTGATGCTCCCCCTTTGGTGAGTCCAGCACAGCCATCGCACTGTGAGTTCATCAGGACTGTTGCAGATGTTGCTTTGCAGCTACAGGCTCTTTCATGACTTTTGTACCTTCGTGAGATGAATATTCCCCATCTTGTGCATGGATATGGAGATGAATATTCCTCATCTTGTGCATGGATATGGAGTAACATGTTGTTAGAGCTATCACAACATCTCCTTTCACTGATAGGTGAAACGATCTCTGCTCGCTAAAAAGTCGTACGGGACTTTTGAATAAAAAGACTGTCTAAATAATAGATATTTGTAATTATTCCTGTTCAGCTGATAAAGGAATGTTCAAAGGGTTCTTCGAGCTGACCAGTGTCCAKATTTTTTTTTGTGAACAATCTTCCGCCAAAAACTCTTGCCAGACAGGGGAATGAAAGGCTAACTAACSTTGGCAAGAAGTATAGAAACAAAGGCTATTAAAAGAAGGAAATCTGAATTTAGGAACGCTACTAAAACGTGGATCATTTGTGACTGTACATGCCCCTATAACTCAGTGTCTTCTTCCTAGCAGCAGAAATGAGTGGAATAGACTATGGGATCCAGATTGATTTTGGCTGCATAGAACAGAAAAGGAAATTTATTCTTTGTAACCCTCAGTCAGTGAGGGAAGTTCCTTTCTTAACTTGGAAAGACCATGAACTGATACGGCTTTCCCAAGTGAATAATAAACTAATCTAGGGTTTTTATCTCACAAATTATGCAATCTCAATACTATGTGTATTTCCAAAAGAAAGCGAGGCCAATTTTATTTTACAGCATTGCTTTTAGAATCAGTGTTTATGGTTAGAGTTAAATTGTTTTGCAAAATTTATCTTCCATCTCTGCTTTTTTGTACTATGGTCAGTTGATATCTATATTTTCTAAATCTGTAGCTTATCAATAACAAAGAAATGAACATTTTTCTATCTGTAGATAGAAAATCTGTAGTTTTCTATCTGTAACGGCAGTGTCCAGCTCCTAGTAGTGATCATAATTTGCAATTATATTTTCAGTCTGTTTTTTAAATATTAGTTCATTTTGAAGGAAATCTSTCATTGATCTATCTCATTTAAAAAATGCTTATTGAAAGCTTAAAATGCTATTCTAGTTTTGTCCTTTGCAGTTAGTATCTCAAATCACAGAGTGTCTCTCCATCCTTGAGTCAGTTTGCTTCGTTGTACAGAAATACTCATTCACTCCTAATAACTGTTCACCACGATTTTATGCTACCGAATTGGTCTCACAGGGCCCTAGAGCACCAATCCATATGCAATTCTTAGCTTGCATTTCTATGTTGTTTTAAAAAGGTGTGTGCTGTGGCTAAACTTTTTAGGTTATATATCTTAGAGTCATAGTGACAAAAATACTATTGGCATTTTGTAATGAGCACAGTAAGAAACCAGGAGTCCCATAACCTCCTGAAACAGGATAATATCTGTGAACTTAACTGATTTCTGAAACTGGGCTGTGTGCTCAGGGACCAGATACCTCAAACCTGGCTGCCAGTTGAAGGGCAGCAGTTTAGGACCTAAATGCAACCTGATTTCAGAAGTGCTAAACTCCCACGAATCCTCTAAAGTCAATGAAAGATGCAGATATGGAGCATTTCAAAAACTGAAATACATTTTGTAGGTGTGTGTGTCTAAAATTAAGAATTCCTGACTAATAAGGCATCTAATTTTAGTCATAYGCTAGGCTTTAAAGCCAGTGCTGTCAGTACTGGCTTTCCAGGTGTCAATCTTTGCTTCTTAGGGAATGATGATTTATGTGCATGATGCACCTGTGGGGTGTTGTTTTCATTCCCAGTGGATTTGGAGCACATTGGGAAGGGTAAATGGGCCAGCCCTGCTTGCCAAGCATACTCAGATATAGGGGAGCTCAGGCTGGGGCGGAACAGCAGCTTAGTTCCTGGGACAGACACATCTTTGCTGCAACTTAGTGCATGGGACTGCGGGACAGGTACTACAAGGACAGGACATACACCATCCTGTTCTGTAATCAAATAAAATTACTCTTGGTCTTCTGAGCCTCTGCTACATAGTTTAATTTTACACCTGTACCTAGAGCAGAGGGAAGAGTGGAAAGCAACATCCACACGTTTGGTGATGTTTCATGGCAGCAGATAAGAGAGTTTAGAACCTTTATAAAATAAAGAGCTGTGCCAGCAAAACAGCATTAATTCCATAAATGCACCTTTCTATAAAGTATATGACTTGTGAAGGATGTCTTGCAAGACTGAGAATGAATAGTATGCATTTTTAATATAATTATGTAAACGAAAATAAATATTTTACATTTATTATGCATAATAAAATAATTAGACAACATTCTGCAAGGGATTATGGCATCTGCAGTTCCAGCTGCAGGAGGATTCATTGCGTGGCTTCAGCAGCAGCAGCAGCTTGGCTTCGGGGGAGGGACTCCGCAGGGGCTACTTTTCTTTCCTTGGACAGCATCCCTCGGGAATTCCTATTTCCCTCTGACTTACAGTGTATGTTCATAGGTTGTAAAGGCCGGTTTATAACACACCCCAGGACTTGTACCGAAGGCCTAAGAATGTGCAAAGCAAGTGTCTTCTCTCCATGTTTATTTTGGTGAGTTTAATAACCTTTAGTTGTCTTGTTATGATTGCGTCAACTGAGCACTAGTCCCTGCTTATATTAAGAACAGCGAGGGACTATTTTAAATACTGAGGTAACGGTATGTACTTATTCATAATAAAACCGAAAGGCTGTTAAGGCAACTTCTACATAAAATGATGAAACAGTATATTTATCATTAAAATGCTAACATTTATATGTTGGTGTTTTGGGTTTTTTTTTGTAACCAGTGAAATTTAATATGTATGTATGGGAATAACCAGGCTATGCAAGTCTATGGAACACTAGGCTCCTGATGACTGMAAGTGGCAACCGCCAGTACGTTACACAGAAACACTTCTGTACCGCAAGGGTGGAACTGGGCAAAAAAAGAGTGCAAAATCCAGGGAATTGCTAAGGAGAATAATGTGTGCGTGTGCAGTAGAGCAGCCTGGCCCTTCACAAAGCACTTAAGCCTCCACTGCGGGCAGCAGCAGGAGTTGAAGATCCCCAGCCCCTTGCACCAGGGTTCTTATAAACAAATGGGGGTGGAAGTTGAGAGACAAATTCTGCTAATGCACGGGCAGAGTTCCCAGATGTGGATACCTCAGAATATTATTCCACCCCTGGTTTTTAATAAACATTCATATAAAATATTTGGAAACATTTATATTAGTCTGGAAGAAAGTATATGGTAGCATTCAAGGTAGCATTCAAGTCCATGAAAGAAAAACTTTCTGGCATAAGATTTATATATATCCTAAAAATCTACTTTAATTATTCTAACRAATGCGTAGCATACAGGGTTACAATTAGTATTATTTCTTCTTTGATATTTCTATTGTCTAAGAAAACTTTTTATATTTAAAATATGAGATGTGACAGTACATAGTATAGATCAGCTGTTGCACTGACCCGGAGAGTTGCCTTCAGGTCTGGTTTCTTCCTGGTAGGAAGCAGAGTGCGTGGCAATAGTCATGATGGTCCTTGCCCTCTGCACTAACTGCAGCTGGTGCTTATCAGAAACGTTGAAAATGCTTGCTTATACACATGTGCATATACATATATAGGTGTATACAGCTGACTGTTTTGCTCCTGAATCACTCTAGCAGAGGTTTTTGCACTGTGTGCACAGCTACAGTCGCTCTGTAAAGTCTGTTGCTTTCAGCATTTTCAGTGAGTATCGTAGTGATAACACTCTACYTGCTACAAGTAGAAAGTATAAGTAGAAATGCAGATTTTTATTTCCTTTAATGAGTGGTGCTTCCTGCTCGCTATATACCTGCTGGAGAGCAGTCCCGCAGAGAGGGACCTGGGTGTCATGGTGGACGACAAGTTGACCATGAGGCAGCAGTGTGCCCTGGTGGCCAAGAAGGCCAACGGGATCCTGGGGTGCATTAAGAARAGCGTCTCCAGCAGGTCGAGGGAAGTGATCATCCCCCTCTACTCAGCCCTGGTGAGGCCACATCTGGAGTACTGCGTCCAGTTCTGGGCTCCCCAGTACAAGAGGGATGTGGAGCTGCTGGAGAGAGTCCAGCGCAGGGCTACCAGGATGATCAGAGGCCTGGAACATCTGCCATATGAGCAAAGGCTGAGAGAGCTGGGCCTGTTCAGCCTGGAGAAGAGAAAGCTGAGGGGGGACCTGATCAATGTGTATAAATACCTCAAGGGAGGCAGTGAGGAGGAGGGGGGTGGCCTCTTTTCAGTGGTGGGCAGTGACAGGACTAGAGGAAATGGCTTCAAACTGAAGCATCGGAAGTTCCACAGGAACTTAAGGAAGCATTTCTTCACTGTGCGGGTGACAAAGCACTGGAACAGGCTGCCCAGAGAGGTTGTGGAGTCTCCTTCTTTGGAGATCTTTAAAACCCGCTTGGATGCAGCCCTGTGCCCCGTGCTCTAGGTGACCCTGCGTGTGCAGGGGGTTGGATTCGATGACCTCTGAGGTCCCTTCCAACCTTCAGCATTCTATGATTCTCTGATTCTCTGATTCTATGATTCTATGATTCTATGATATGGAAGCCCATCAGTAATTCCATAAGCACGAGCAGCATGGAGAGGAGGCCCCGCGAGCACGTGCTGCGGCCTGCACGGCCTGCACGGCCTGCACGCTGCTGCCGGCCTCGCCCCCCCTCAGGGTTTGCGCCTCCCGCCCGGGCCTGGTCACTGCCACACAGGCTGTCGAGACCGAGGGACTTTCTTTTAGGAGGTACCGTTGAAAACCACAGCTTGGCTGCTGCAACTGGTCAGTGTTGCTCTGGTGTTATTATCTTGTATTAATATCTGGTTGTTCTTTTCAAAGAAAGTCACTAAAGGAAATATGATATGTGCACATGCTGAGTGGTGATCTGTTAGAATTTTAGTTTCCAATTTCCTTTCTGTCTGTTAAAAAACTAAAAAGTGGCGTTAGTAGCATTCAAGGAATGTGTGTGCTATTACACATTCTYTTTYTGTTTGTTTGTTCTTTTGTCTTTAACTTGCATGCCACATAATGCTGTACTGAATTTGGCCTTCAGTGTTTTTCTTCACATGCACTTTTTACACAGAAAAATGATAATAAAAAAAAAAAAAGATTGAAATTATTGCATGTGTCCTGCATTCTCAGACATTTTGGGGGAAGGCCTTCTACTTTGCATTCTCAGTGAAAAAAAAGAAAAAAGGGATCCCTAGGGYTCTCCTCACCTTTGCCTCGCAGACTGTTTTGTGGCTTAGAGTGCTGGGAGGCCAGTGCCTGGGAGGCCAGTCTTGCTCATTTCCCTTCTCCCACCCACACGRGTGCATGGAGACTCTCCTCACTGCTCCAGTAAAGGAGCTGCAAGAGAAGGGAATGGGGACTGGAATAGCTGGTGCTGCTCATAGCCTAAGAGCAAAGGGCTTCCTCTTTGATGTGAGGGCGATGCTCCTGACCCTCAGAAGCTGCCAAATGCGCCCTGGTGCCTCCAGGGCAGGTAGCAGAGCTACCAGTCCAGGTCTAGAAGCTTTTCCTTCCACTTGTGCAAAAAAGTGTAGCACACTGCGATTCATGGAATATAGCTCCGTGCACGTATAGATATATATTCTGTGGTGATACCATTTTGCAAAAACACAACTAGAATCTCTGCAGTTTATAAAAGCGTGTGTCGTCATCCTATAAATACATCAAGGGGTTCTAGTGACAGCCTAAACCACTAGAGCATCATGYTAGTAGCTTATTGTGATTGTGATATTACTAGTCCCCCTTAAAATATGGTCTGTATAGCTTGATACTTATCACTTCAGGACATTCTCTTTCAATCCCTGTTCAAGCTAATTATTGATTCTCTGAGGTGACTCTCATGTCGAGGATGTAATTTGCTTTGCTAGAAACACGGTCTGAAACGTCATCCCTTGCTAGACTTCCTGAGGCAGTTGCTGCTTGAAGTTTGGCGTGCACAGCCTGCCAGCCAAAAAATACTTGAAGCAATTTTGAGGTTGTAGACAGTATTGAGAGATGGGTGCACAAACAAAGTTTGGATGATTTTTCAGTAGAAAAGTGTGGTGTTTCATGCGCTCCTTGCTAACAAGCTCTTGCTAAGATCCAACCAGAGAACTACATTTTGGAGATACCTGTTACATGTTTTTTTCAGCATATAAGCAAACCATTAGAACCTCATATTTATTTCAGGAGGGAGAAGGTGTGTCTTTTCTTTGACAAGGTAAGTTTTACTGATCAGTTTAGGAGGACTGACTTTTAGCCTCGTGTCCTGACTAGCACTGGAACTTGCACKGGCCACCCATCATCAGGCAGTTACTTTAATAATTTTTTTATCTCTTGGGCAGTTTCAGTCCAATCTGACAGGAATGGAAGTTCCTGAGATTATTTGAGTTCCTACATATTTCCTAAAAGAGCTGAATAGGRAAAGGGGGAAAAAAAAGTCATGGACTTTCTTTTGCCAGGCAGGCAAAATTCTGCTGTTAAACCTTTCTTCTTACTTATGACCAGATAATGTATTTTACCAGGCTAGGCATCCAGCATGAGTGTTTTTTCTTGCCTGATTGGAGCATCTTGAAGGACATGTTGGGGAGCTGCTGTTCTTGTAGAGGGAGGATTAGTTAACAGGACAAAAATCCATGACAAAAGAGGTTTCATTTGCTACATTTATCAATGTTTCTGGGTCCAAAATTCTTTATTGCAAGTCATCAACAGGTCATTTTATAACGATGTTTAAACCTATCACTATTATCACTGAAAGGAAAGAGAACATACTCAGCTTTCTTTTCTATATTTTTATTTAGAAAAGACTTTATTTGGCRGAGATTTTTATGTCAAAGACTGAGAGTACTGACATTTCTTAGTGAGTGGGAAGCAGCTTTTATCATGGACAGGTTATTCCATAACTGCTTTCTTTGGTATTTATTCCATTTTCTTTTAGGTCATTTAGTGATGAAATATGCCATAATATATAGGTGATGATGGTGTTTGATACAAATACAAATGATGGTATTTGTTCAAACTTGGCTTCTATTCTTCGTATAAATACAGCTGTTTTCATACATTTTTAGTGACAACGAKCACCACAAATTTCCTGTCTAATACGAGGTCCAGTGGCTGTCTACCTGTTTGGAATTCAGCCTTTTCATTTAGGAGGCTAAATGTGATTTTCATCACATTTTAATTTGAATTTTAATTACCTAGCCTTTAAGATTTTGATCAGCACTAATAAATTATAACAAAGTCATCTTATGTGGTATTTAGTTGATTGATTTGCTGTGCTAAAATCTAGTGATTTGGAGGCACAATAAAAATACGTTCAGGTAGGAAGGAGGTTTCAAAGATAAAGGAATTTGTACCAGATTTGTTGAAATCCGACTCAGACGGGGAGAAGACTTCAATTAGAGCCCTTGATGGGAAAATAAACCTGAGTATGTGTTGGAACAGAACGGAGAGTTGCCACCTGCAAGTCAGTCCCTACCTGCCGGCCAGTGCCCRGGAGCTGTGGCCGGTGGTGCCGGGTGCCGAGGGAGAGGGGAGGCTACCGTGAGGAAGAGCTTCTTAACAGTGAGGGTGACAGAGCCCTGGCACAGGGAGGCTGTGGAGTCTCCTTCTCTGGAGGCCTTGCGAACCCGCCTGGATGCCGCCCTGTGCTCCGTGCTCTGGGTGTCCCTGCTGGAGCAGGAGGGATGGACTGGAGGATCTCTAGAGGCCCCTTCCAACCTCAGCCATTCTCTGATTCTGTGTTGGACGAGGCTGCGGAGGTGAAGGACAAGGTGGCCTCTGCTGGCGCTCTGGGCTGCAGGAGARTATCTTGACGGGTAGATGCAGTATCTGCTTGTTCTAGCTGAGCTCTTGTCCTCTCTGAGCTGTAATAATAAGGGGGATTTCATGTTCTTTCCCTGCTCCGAAATCCCCCTTTTCAGCTTCAGTCCGGGGTAGCCTGGTGGGAGTGCTGTAACAGGAAGGATGGTAGGTAAGTTGCTCTGCATCTGAGCACCAACGCTTCATAGTTCAGCAGCAAGTCAATCCTAGCTGGAGGAAAGGAAGGCTCTGGGAGCGCCTGGCCCCTGCCCGTTCTCACCCTCCACTGGCAGTGCTTCGGGAAGGAAGGAGGGTGCAGCACGCCTCATGCCAGCTAATGCACTGTGCYGGGGTGCATGAGAACGAGGTGGGGCCTGCCCGGGGTAAGGAGAGCCTGGAACACAGGATTTGCACTGCCGCCAATAGTGCCTGAGTTTCTCAGCTGTTATGTAGAAGATAGGGACACCAGCGTATCCTTTTCCTGAGCAGATGGGAGTGACTTACATTTCGTATACTTTTTTTCTGTAGAAAAGGTTGATAACTAATTAAAGCGAACTCGATTACCCTACTGAGAGCTACATTAGTTCTTATATCTGTTAACAGCATTGGGAATTTGCATGGCTGTGGTAGACAGACTGGGCTGTTTGCAGCGATGCACCCGACGGAGGCAAAAGCCGCCTCCTGCCCTGGGCAGCAGCGCGTCGCCTGCAGCCCCCGTGGCCGCTCTTTTCCTCCTTGCTTTGTGCCTGTCATATCCTCTCCAGGGCTTAGATTATATTTTTTCTGAGGTCAAGGCTGCTTTCTCTGCCATTCCTCCATGCAATGTGTGGCCTAACATCATTCTGGATGATGTGTTGTCATAGAAAGGCAATCTGCTGTGCAATGAGCATGGACCAGCTTTCTTGGAGGCAGTCTGGCATCTTARATATAGGATTGCTTTTCCCATAGCAGTGTAGGGGGCCCTGTGGCCTTGCAGTGAAACCCTTCCATTGGCACAGCTGTGCAACTGCTYAGTGCCTAGAGCCCCAAGGGAGCCAGAGCAGCTGGGAGTCTGAATTCAGCTCAAAGGCCATTTTGGTGCCTATTTCCTGTCTTCTTTGCAAACCTTGTCTCTAGATCTGGTAACCCACACCCTTTCAAGAAAACAAAGACTTTTCAAGCACTTGGGTGCGTGCAGTCTTCAAGCATTGTCATGATCAGATATGACTGGTTTAGTCTGGTTTCGTTTTTAAACCTGAGCTTCAGTGTGTCTTTCCAAATACATTTCTCTTTTCTTTGTTGTTTTYCTTTTTTTTTCCTTTTCTTTTTTGGAGATCATGTCGTCGTTATATAAGCTGCAGAAAGGGTAGGCCTGAAAGCAGTAATGGCTCATGGGGAGCAAGGGGAGCCTGCTCTCGTTAGGGCACAGCCTCCTGAGCTGTGACCGTCCAGTAGCTCAGAGGAAGAGATTCCCGGGTATCRGGAGCCATATTTTTCTCTTGATATTCCGTTCATGTTGGTAAGCTGCTGCTCTGTAAACTGCTTGAAATAGCCCTGCTATATATGGATTGCTTTCCTCTCAGTAGTTAAAAAAATAAATAAAATCTGTATATATCAGATAACAAAATGGAAACAAATGTATGCATAAATTTCTTCCTAATTTTATGTTTACTTAATTTATGTTTATTTTTGGAAAATACTTGGATTATTTATAATACAGTATAATACAGTAAACTTCTGTGGCCTCTAAGAGCTATGTGGATTAATGACTTCTCTGAGAAGTGTTTTACAACAGAGCACTGTGGAATTTGAGAATGGCTGCTTAGTTAAAATAGTCACYAAGGGCATGCTATTCACATAGGCATCCCTTGCAGAAAACCTATGCCTTCTTTACCTAACTACCCGCTCTACCTTGATTCAGGAGAACTCCACCATGTGTGTATACGTGATGTTAAACTTATGAATAGGTCCAGTTGTTTTCAAGTTAGTTGTGTTTCTAGGAATGCTGTTCTGAATGAGGCTTTTAAGGGCTGTATTACTACAATACAAAATACCTACTGTCAAAAGAATCCTCTGGTTTTATATAAAAGGCGAGGGGCAGGGGGGTGGGGTTTTAGGGKTTTTTTTTTTAGTTTAAGTGTGGAATATATGTTTTCTTTAGCTGTAAAAGCACAATCAAGGCAACATGATAAGTGAGTCAGTGTTGTAAAAGTAAAACTAATTTTGCCTTCACTCACATGAGCTATAGAAGAAGGAAGCTTTATTGTCCCTGGGAAGGTGATAAGGCAGAGTAATTGTATATTATACTGTCCTGGAACATCTGCCTGAAGACTGTTGGAGCAATTCATCTATCATGGACGATACAGCATGTTTTGTCTTTCTGCTTTAACCCATCCCCACTGCTGGCCTGCACGGAGGGTTTGATAGGGACTGCGCCTGGGCTGGGGCTCACATTAATCAGCCCCCTTGTTCAACACTCCAGCTGACATAATTACAACCTGCGCACGGCAGTTATTCAAGTCGAGTCCTTGTCACTCGTGGTGCGAAACTACACAGCTCAGATCCCGAAGGAGATTGCCTTATCACACAGAACAAGGGCTCACAGGAGTTGAAGAGAATAGAAATGGGAAAATGTCTTCCGGGAGTACTATATATTCCTTTAAAATAAGACATTTGAGAGACTTACAAGGGACAAAGAGAAGCATTGTGCAAGGTCTGAAATGAACAGGTTATTATTTTTAAAAGGATTACACAGGCCATTTTTGTGAAATGGACATGGATTATTAAATAAATTCAGTGGTCTCTCTCTCTTATCATTCAGTGACTCTGCCCTATTAGTTTTCTTCAGAAGTGATAAAATAGTTTTTGACTTGTGTAAGGTTTAAGTCTCTCTCAGTAGAAATCATCAGAACACAACTAATAAAAGTGCACATATTATAGCAGCAAAATTGGCACACACACAAGGGAAGATCCACCAGGATCAGAGTGGAGGGCAGGAGAGGCAGCAGGCGAAAGGGCTTTCAGACATGGGCAAGTTCATTAGTTTCTGYTGTAGCATTATGCAGGCACGAGAAGGACGAGGCCAAAGAACAAGCTTTGGAACACTGTGCCATTTTTCCCTGTTTTCCTGTTAACCCGCTGTGGGACAAAACGCAGGTCTGTAGCACCACGTCTACTAAATGGAAGGAGTTTCATGTAACCTTTTCTTATTATTATGGTTTGATTTTTTTTTCTCCAACATAGAACGTTTGTCTACATGATCCTAGGATAATTAATCAACTGTGTATCTATAAAATTCCCCAATTTGACTTATTGTCATCGGCACTTTAACTTTCCTCTGATGTTTAATTTTTTTTTCATCTTGGGTACTAGATCAGCCTGCAGAAGCAGTGCACTTCAGGCAGTTCCTCTTCTTTTCAATCAATAAGCTTGCCACCATTGMCCCTCTAATTCAAATACAGCTTCTGATACTTACACATAAACAAATTATCCTTCCTGGGTGGTCCAGTTTTAAACTAATACTTTTACAAGATTGCTTGTTTGAGACTTTACGATAGTTTAAAGTAAAAGTGCTAGAAACTATTTTATGCATTTTACTCTGCTTGTATGCACCTCAGTCTTTGCTGRGTAAGTTAAATATATATATAGTTCAGTGCTGTGGTGCAATGATACTCTGTTTTAGCATCAGCTGTGTGGGTCTACATGGAAAAAGCCATCTATATGGAAACTGCCATTTCTTACTGATCGCAGAGGCTCAGTGGGCAAAGGCATTTTTACAGGGAGCAGCAAAACTTTCTCTTCCTGCTCTTAAAATCATTTTTCTGCGGGTGAGTGATGGCTGTGAAGTAAGCTCCAAGTAGAGAGCCAAATGCTGCATTTACCTCTATTTGTGCAGACAATGGCACCATGAGGACATAATCGGAAAAGAATGATGTTTCGCTGATATGTACCTGGAAGGAACATCTYGGATTGGAAATACTGGATAATCAATTATACCTCCAAATAAAGAATTAGATTTGACTTTCAGAACCTAAGATGGGTTCACAGTATTGACAGCCAGGAAGGGTATATTTTAATTTGCAAACTGAACAAATTACCATGACATCATAGAAACAATAAATGTCTGACCCCAAAATGACATTTTTCAGACTTCAATTGTACTTCTTGCAGACTAAGCTGTGAAAGAGCCATAAGCTCAGCCAGTCTGACCTTGTTCGTAAAACAARCTACGCAGTTTGTTTTTCCAGTTTGCTGTGTTTTGAGCTCTTTTGAGTAAAAAATCATCTTTTAGAAAATGTTGTGTTCTAGAAAGATGTTCAAGTTTGATTTGAAAATAACAACAGTTGGAGAACCCATTCCCCTTGTGTAAAGGCTTAATTGCACAAGTTGCACAATAAGTGGTGCTTCACTTCTCATTTGAATTTGTCTGTAACTTGGAGCCATTGTTTTTGCTACAGCTTTTTTTGCTATTTTAAAGTGCCTCTTTAATATTATGCCTTTATACTCTGCTAAATTACTCATGCACCAAGCTGAAGTCTAATAAGCAAAACAGTGTTCCTCAGAATTTTATGTAAGGATTTTCTTATCTCACATATCTATTCTGAACTGTTTTGTGCCTGTGTTCCTTTTAAAAGGTAGGGAGTGTGGGAAGGAGATATTCTAGAATTAGTTTCCCCACTGTCATAAACAGAACTTTACATCCTCACTTTTGCTTGGTGCCTCCTTGTTTATATATCGGAAGATGACATGGGGCCTTTCTGCTTACAGCATTGCACCGAAGGCTCAAATTAAACTCTTGGTCCATTAATCCCTAAATTGTTTTCAATGTCACAGCTTTTTACAGTATGTTCTGTTATTCTGCAAGCCACTTGCATCCTTTGGGCAAAAGCGTGAGGACTAATGTTTTAGTTGTATTTGTATCTGTTTTTGTTGAACAAGCCTAGGTTATGAAACCCTAGAGCTCATTCTGTATGGCTGCTGTGTCACTGCTGTTAATCATGCTATCAATTTTAGTGTCATCTGCAAATTTTATTAGCAGTGATTTTGTATATACTTTTGGCATGCATAACAGAAGTGAATCTTTCAGAAGTGAATCTTTCAGACAGTTAATGTTTATTCCAGAGATAAGCCAGAGTATTGAAATGAGAAATAAAATGACCATCTCTTCCTTGCACGGGGGAGGGAGGCTGGGCCTGGGAAAGGACAAGCACAGGCAATATATTAGCATTAAAAAAAACCACGTAGAGATTGTGCAGACCATAGTGCTCGGGACACAAATCCAGGCTGCAGAGCAACAGGACCTGCCCTCAGGGGAGCTCAGTTGTCACTGGAACGGCCGAGGGAGCTGACACCAAGGGCAGTGGGAGAAGGGCCATCTGCACGGGGGCTGAGGGCAGCCTGCAGGCTCCGCTGCCCTCCTCTTCCCGACTCCAGCAGCACGAGGAGGAGGCCGGTTCCGCTCGCTGCAGCCGTGGGGCTCTGCAGCCTTTCTGAGGCTCCGTCTGCACTTCCCTGTTTGCACAAGTATTCTGTGGGTTCCCCAGCAGATACAAACAGAGCCTCTACGGAGCTGTTCAGAGCAATTTCGTGTGATCACTAAATGAAATATAACAGAGAAAAAATAATAATGATGTTGGAAGGAAAAGTGTGTCTTCAATTAAATTCACCCCAGCTTTTTTTTTTTTTTTTTTTTTTTTTTTTTTTTTTTTTTTAAATAGATGCTTTCCATGGCCTCATTTCAGCAAGGTATTTGATCATGTACATAAATTTAAGCTTGTGACTCATCCTTTTGAAGTCAATGGGCCTGCCTGTACTTAAGCTGCGCCGCTGCATAAGTACCTTGCTAAATCTGGGCCTGTGCTGCTTAAATCCAGTCTCTGTCCTTACACCACTGCAGAGATGCTACTTCCCAATCCAAATTCTCTCTTACACCAGTAAGAAAGAGAAGTGGAGGGTCTGTGTGTGGGGGGGGTGGAAGCCCATGGAGAGGAGCCTGAGGATCCTGGGTTAGGGAGGAACACGAGGCCGGCGCGCTCGGCGCCGCCAGGGCCCRGCCTGCAGCGCCATGGCGGCGTGCGGCGACACAGGCCGCGGCTCCTGGAGCCCTCCGTGGCATGGAGCCCTCAGGAGGCCTCGGGAGCAGCCCATGCCTCAGAAACTGCCCTCTTTACTTGCTGTTCGTTTGTGTGGGTTTTTTTTTTTTTAACGTGTTTTTGAGGGCTTAAGGCAGAACGACGATGTTTTCTTGGAATCGGAGTGTTTTCTCTGCAAAGATGAAGTTTTCTCTATGTTGTGAAATTTGTTGCAAACTGAGCATTTTTTTAGGAAAATGCTGTGAAAAGTCATGAATGGTTCTCGATGCCAGCACTGCTTCTATACTTAAGTTTTTTAGAGTGCGGAGCTGTGACCTGCCTACCGGCCCCTAGGAGGTAAGCCGGGCCAGAGCACGTCACTTCTCATTTCCCTGCAGAATTCCAAATTACTCTGTATTTGCCTATACAAGGATCCCGTTCGGCTGTTGTGATCAGCTCCTTGTAGCCCGTGCGTTTGCAGTGATGGGTTCTTTGAGATTGGGGTGTYTGCTCACGCTGTATTTAATGGCCGACCTGTGGCCAGATTCCAGTGTGGCCACGCTGGCTGCCGAGCGAGGMGAGAGCCCAGCGGTAATTATCAATCTTCCCTCCCTTTCAGTGCTGACGCACTAGTTTTTGCCATTTCCCTACAGGGCTCTGCTACTTTTTAGCAGCCAACATTGGACATCTGTCACACATACTGTATGTCATAACAAATAGATCATTATAAAAAAAAAAGCAAAGCTATAAATGTAGAAGAGCGGAAAACATTATGATGATTGTGCCTGGGTGTTAGTATAATACCATCAGAATAAATCCCAAATATATTTTTTGTTATTTTCTCTGTGAAACTGAGAAAGACTCATTAAAGACTCATTAAAATGTGCGAGTGCATCACACTGTCCCTTATGGGCTACGTCGTGTCGTCCGGGCAGCAGTACGTGGCAATACACGTAAAGCCTGGCAGCTCACGTGGCCATGGGATGCGCCTTGTTATGGAATTTGGGTCTCTATTTCGGCCGYGTATCCCTACTCTGCTTAGAAAGCRTCGCTGTGGGCGACTGTTCCYTGCGGAAGCAGCAGTCGTGGAAGAGGCTGCTCATTACCACCGTCCACCAGAGCTCTTTAGGAAGAGGATAACGAGGTGCCTGTCAGAGCTGACACAGGCGGAGCGGATCGTGCAGCGGGCACGTTGCCGCCGGCCCCGCGCTCCCTGTGAGTGGGTGCCGCTCGTTCCTGCAGGGATACCCTCAGCCGCCCATCCCGGCAGGGATACCCTCAGCCGTTCATCCCAGTAGGGATACCCTCAGCCGACCATTCCAGCAGGGATATCCTCAGCTACCCATCCTGGCAGGGATACCCTCAGCCACTCGTTCTGGCAGGGATATCCTCAGCTGCTTKGTAACAGAGCCCTGTGGTAGAGCTCCAGCGCTAGCATCCCTGTGGTTGTTCCCGCCAGGCATTTAAAACATAAGGCAGGTAGGAATTCTGCTTGGTGCAAAGGAAACAGGTAAGCGAGGTGCTGGAAATAAGAATACATAGAGAATGTACAGTATTATATACACACATGATACACAAATGCATATGTTAAAGTATAATAATTATATAATGGCAAATGGTAAAAATATGAGTTATAGGACATTTCACAGTCTTCGGGGCCATCCTTTCTTTTTTCCCCTCTCTTTCTTCAGCAATACTGTGCTGGCCTCTAGCACTGAGCAGGTAAGCTGACACTACACCTTTCAAACTTGACTTCCAAACCAAGTGTTTGTGGTGTATGCAGCTCGTACAGGACATCGTAGCTAGTCTGAGCTAACTGGCACTCAGTTCATTAAAAAAAAAAAAAAAAAAACAGAGATGGAGGTACATCTTGGAGTTTCATTTTGTTTTATTTATTTTCTTTGCTCAGTGTAAGTTGGACAGGGCAGCTGTCCGTGACCTGGAAGGTTTGGATTGAATAAGCCTGTGACTGTTATGTAATTAGCTGAGATTGAGGTGTTTGTTTCTTTCCCGTCACAAAACTATTTTCCATTTGGCTGTTTACCATCACTCTGCAGTTTTCAAACAGCTTAWTCTGAGTGAGGAATAAAGGCAGCCTTGAAGGACTTTATTTTGGGAAGCAGTGACACTGAAAGAAACTGAAAGGGCCAGGCACATAAAGAGTCAGCATGAACTCATGTGTGTAGAGGGGTACTCAGGAGCTCCCAAAATTCCAGGCTTGGTTGGAGGATATTGAGAATGGGGGGAGTCGTGTTGTCCGTATGTGCAGCACCGGTGTCAAATGCATGTTCAGTTCCTGTATTCAAGGTTTAAAACAGCATCTGCAATTGAAAGGAGCTGTGGAAGAGCCTGAAGATTTGTCAAAATGAGATTCAATAAACTCAACCTCGATAGCTTGTGCAGCAGGAGGTTTTGATAGCTCAGGGGAGCAGAACAGTATCTCTTAGCTGCAAACAAAATCACTGGAAATACAATGCACTTTGTGAAGGTGAGGAGCAGCAGCTCTCATAGGGAGCCATTTGCCTACAAGTGCAGTGGATTTCTCATCTCCCCAGATGATGTTTTAGTTCCAGCGAGAGTTCAGGTTTGAAGGAAGAATCGCTAGGCAAACCTGTATGAACCCTGCTGTCCATGAGGTCTGGCTAAATATATAGATAAATAAATGTTCCTTACGTCCTTATGATACCTCATGTCTCAAAAAAATCAATGGCTTTCCTTTTTGAGTTTAAATCAAAACTGCAATAATGTAATTAAAGACATTTAGGTTTCTAGATTAGCTAACATTTTATGAGAGTAAGATACATGCAAATTTTGGTTAATAAGTGAGGTTAAAAATATATTATGATAATAATAAATATATTAAATACATTTAATAAACATATTAACTTTATATTATATATTAACTATATAAATTAAATAAATGCATTAAATTAATATATAAATTATAAAAATATGATATATGAGGAATTTAATCAGAAGTTTGCGTTCATTGGAAGAAAGTATCTGGAGAGTGATCTTTTTACATGAGAGTAATTGAACACTGTTTGCAATTTCTGTGTATTTCTTGCAGGTTTTGTAGCACATTATAAACAATGTTGAAGACTTGCAGAGTGCTGTCTCTGCTAGAGTGAATTTTATTTATCATGATGAATAGGGGTGAGCGGAAAGAAATCTCTCTGCTCAGTTGGCTGTATGGCCATGTTTGTTTTCATGTTGTAAATAGCAACATCCACGGAGTTACCAAGAGTCCTCCAGGCTGCGTGCATTCCTCTCCAGAAAGAAGCTGTTTGTACCTAATGCCCTGGAGAAATTTTTTTTTGAAAACACATCATATTTGTGCAAATATGAGCCCCTGCAAGATGCTAAAATATTTAAAACTTAGTGAGCTAGATAATTAACATTTTGCCTTATTTGTGCCTCTGAAACCTTCTGTTTTCATGTCTTTTAGTAAGCATCTTTTTGAAAATGTCAAGCACTGTGAAATGGAAGAGAGTGGCCATTGCGACTTCCTATTAGTTAAACATCATAATAAAATAAGTTGCTTCCTGCTGCATTCCATCTAGGTCTTGAAAGCAGGGCTGACAGTGAGGTCATGTGCAACACCGTTACAATGCAAAGTCGTGGCAACCTTGAATTTGGAGCAAAAAGAGAAGAGAAGTAAGCAGCGGGTCGGAACTGGCCTGTAACGGGGCCGTGCCAGGCGCCACGTGAGCTGCTTTGGGTGCAGGGAGCCCACGCACGCACCCTGCACAGGGCACTGGCCTCCAAAACGGGAGCCCACCAGCTTCTCTTCACTACTCCAACATGGGCTGCCACAAACCCTTTATACCTTTCACAGAACTATTGCAAGTTTTATCTCTTTCCTTAACCTAGTCTGAGAGCTGAGCTAAAAGGACGTAGATATTTTATTTCAGATTTGCATGCTCCACTTTACCTCACTTCAAAGTTTAACCCCTAATAGGAGGTTGTCTCTTGCTTTCATTGCAGTATTCTCTATTATTTGTATAAAACACCTATCTATCTCTATTATTTTTATAAAACACCTTCACTTCAATCACATTTTTAAGCCTCGTAATTCGGAGGGAGGGCAGTGGAGAGGGAGAGAGCCAAACCCTGAAAGCTGCTGAGGACCAAGTGCGCTCCTATTTTTCAGTGAACATAAGTCTCTTCTCTGACTTTCTCAACAGCCTGATCATTACACTGCTATATAGCAGATGGACGTGACAGAGGGTGAGCTTTGGCAGCACCGTGAGGCAGATATCAGCTTTGCTCTGGCCATCTCCAAGCGAGAGACAAGCACTCCAGCAGAATTTCAAGCTGCTACTTCCAGTTTATTTTGGGGGTCTTTTTTTAGGTGCCTGTTACGGTGCTATTTGTAAATGTGACACACAGACAACCAGTTGCTCAACATAGTACTGTTGTCTTATTTAAATATATGTCAAATATTATATATTTATGTATTTTATTGCGGGTTTTTTTTAAGTTAAACTGGATTAATGTTCTTAGTTTGCCAACATTAATGGGGTATAATACTAAGAAAGTCTATAGAAATAAAATATTGTTCTCAGGTTGTTATTTTGTTTTAGGAAGAAATATTATAGTTGTATCCACTTAGAAAGAAATAAAAAAGAAGTGAATAGTGTGTGAGCTTCATCAGAAACTTTATATAATTAGGAAATTCTAATGTAAAATAAATTTGGGGAAGAATGTAATATTTTGAAGTCTAGAAGTCAAAAACTATTGTCATGTCATTGATCACTGCAGATAAAATGTAAGGTTTATTTTCACTTTTTTTTCCCAGAAATAATATTAGTATTATGTCTTTGGTATTTCTCTGAGAAATAGCATATCTTTGAAGTCCATAAAATTGTATGTTGATGTAAAACTATGCAACTCTCGTATCTATATCCTGAATTGACACATGAAAACTCAACTGCCTACACAGAACACATGTTTCAGCAATAAATCAGAATATATGCATATATGGGGAAAAAAAGTGTGAACTTAAGAAGATCCTTTTTATTTTCTTACACAAACACTAGGACATTGAGATAAGAACTGGTGGAATATTCTTATGAAAATCAGGCACAAAATCTCCTTTGGAGCCTAGGAATGTGTAGGAGAGGCTCAGCTGAACCTCACCATGGATGCCTCAGGTGTAATGCAAGGTGTAATGCAAGGTGTAATGCAGCCCTCTGTGTAGCTGGGCTGCATTAAGGGCCTGGAACTCAGAACGCCTGAACAAGGATCAGTTTTGCTGCGCTGAGGGGTTTTGCTTGCACCCTGTTCATCAGCAACAACCAGAAAAATTAAAATGCTGTGACATTTGCAAATGTGCAATTTTTCATTTTGAAATGCTTCTGTTTAGATGTTTTGCTCAGCTAATCTGAAACAGTTTGAGAGTTTTCATGCCAAGGACAGCTTTTATACAGAATTGAAGGGGCACGAGACTGGGCAGATTACGGAAAATGAGCTTTAGGAATGACCCTGCTCATAGGAATGACCCTGGCCATGACCCCACACTGCTTCAAGGTCTTATAGTGAGTAGATCACTATAAAACTTCTTTTTTTTCTCGCTTTCTAGGTCCAACTGTGCTGAAAACATCCGCAAGCACATCTTACACACGGGAAAGCATGAAGGAGTCAAAATGTACAACTGCCCCAAGTGCGATTACGGAACCAACATCCCGGTGGAGTTTCGGAATCACCTGAAGGAGCTGCACCCGGACATCGAGAATCCCGACCTGGCCTACCTGCACGCCGGTAAGCGCCGCCTGCCCCGGCCTCCCTGCACCCGCCCTTTCCCAAGCCTCCTGCTTCCACGCTTCCAAGGAGCAGGACGCCTCATGCGTGTTACTGGTCTTTGATCCGAAGAGGAAAGTGATTTTAAAATGGACCCGTTGCACTTTCCCTTGGGATGGGGAGGAGGGCAATGCACTACGTGCTGCAGTCCACTTAGGCTTCACAAGCAAAACGAAGCTTGCAGTTGTATGTGTAAGCAACCACAGTTAACGCTGAAAGATATAATAGCCGCTGAGGAGAATTTTACTGTTAGAAGAAAAAGTGTTAATTCAAGTAACATGAGAAAGGTACCAGCCTCATAGAGTAATGTAGGAGATAGTGTTTTGCAACGCTAAGACAGCAAAGGTAAGTGATCGCTTGGCTTTTAATGTGGTTAGTTCTGCTCATGTTCACAATATGATTCAAATAACTAAGAAAGAAATATGAATTTTGCTAGCACATGACCTATCTGGAGAACCTGCAGGGACTCATGTGTAAATCAACAAATAACAATACAAATAACAAAACAATAATTCAAATATTTTGTGCCATGTCCCCATATTTTAATATTTTTGGCTAGTTTCACAGCAACATTTTACATAGTGCTTTACAGAGATTGAGAACAGGCAAAAGTTTACTTTCTAAGTTGAGCTAAGAACATGACAAAAGAGGGCTACAACAAAACACAAGATTCATCAACAAGGTACGTTTGGTTTGGGAGCTTTCTATTAGATAACACATATATGGAAGTCGCTTCCAGAAAGTAAATCATAAATAATGCTTTAGAAACAGGAAATGAAAGAACAAAGTTGGGATGTTTTCTACTTAAAAAAAAAAAAAGTTTTTTTCAAAGATCATAAGATTCAGAATGAAAGACCAAAGTGTAACAGGAACATCAAAACAGTAAAATAAGATGATTTCAGTGGAAAGKTTTTAGGAGGAAAATAAATTAGGCTGGAGCTTGAATGAAACGTGATCTTAATTCGGGAGAGAGAGATAACTTAGACATCACGAGGGGGTTAGACAAGTCAGTGCAGTGGGAAAAGAAAAGCAGATGGCAAGAAAGAAGAGTTAGTGAATCCAGAGGAGAAGGAAGCTACGTGGGCCAAATCCTGCCCACAGAAAATATTCGTTCATTAAAGTTAGTACTGCCACCATTAGTGCTGTTTGGTCAGAYTTAAATCTTCTTCTGTAAGGACTTGATCTTATAAATTTGAGAATCATGGGCCTGTAAAATACCTGTCCTAGAGAGCTTTTATTTAGCAAYGTGCAGCGTCTATACTGAAGTTATTTTAAAGTCTCCTCAAATCCTTTTCTGACTACAGGCAATGTATTATTTGTACCATATATTTCTATTTGCCAAGTATTCCGCTTCATTTTGGAACCAATCATCATGTCATGTCAGCATATGGTGGATAATATCTGGATGTGCAAACAAAATGCCAGTTGGCAGAATACCAATTTCAAAATAGGTCAGAAAACTGATCACATTGCACCATATTTCTGACTAAAGTGAATGAATATTCAACTCAGAATTTATATCCAGACACTTTTGGTTATTTAGTACAATAATCCCACTTAAAATAATATMGAAAATATTCTAAATAGCATAATGTATTCTAAATATTCTAAATAGATACAGTATTTACGTATAAAAGAGGAAACCCTGGTAGAACAACTGACATTTTTCCAAAATTACAAAGTCTTTTAAGATTCCGTGTTGTTTGTTCAAGACATACATATATATATAGGTAAAGGAATTGCTCTTTGTAGCATACTCTGGTAAAAATAGTCAACTTGTTTGTCTTGGCAGTGTACAGAAAATTGTTATAAATGTGTTTTATACTAAAGATCATTATCATTTATATATATGTATATTTATGTATTCATCCTTATACTGGAGAAATCCCCTTTCACTTGAGAGGGTCCTGTACAAACATATAAGACCTAGTGAGGTCTGGCTGCCACCTAATTATTGCTAGGCTAGCTAGCCTAGAACTGGTATGCCACAAAGGTTTGTTGAAATACTGTTTGCATAATCCCATCTCCAAAAGGGCACTACTATGTTTTCCTTTCAGAAAGAAATGCTATTAAAGCAGGGCCTAGGTGGTAATTATGCATTCAGCTCAGACATTAAAATGAAGGCTTTTTCATTTCTTCTTTTCAGTCCTGCTGGACACCTGAGAGTTAAAGATTTTACAGAAGATTTTTAGAGGAATGAGGGAATAACTCCAGAGCCCTGGCTAACATTTCTTATCAAACTAAGATTTGTTCAATGTCTAGTTCATGGTTACTGATTGCAGCTTGGTCATTGCCCATACCCACAGAGAATCCACAATGTGATATAGAACTCTTGAGGATGATGGGAATATGAAAGTGTCATAAAAAATCAATTTTTTAACTAAAACTTATTTCTCTTCCTTTTGTGTCCTAATATTGCTTGGTAGCAGAGAAGCCATCCCCTCTGCTTCTTTGAGCAGAATAGAAATAGAAAACTAGTCAGAAACTCCCTTTTCTGCCTACAGTCAGATCAGAGCTGTAGGTTGCCTTCAAGGTGTGGCTGGGTATAAAATTCAAGCCTCTTCCTCATCTGTGAAATGGAGATTATCAGTTATCCTGTGCAAATTAATGCTCTTTGAAGTAGCTTGCTCTGACTATTAAAACATTGCTTTATGASCTGAACGGCAGCAAAGAGCTGGAGGAAGCTGCGTTTTTAGGGGAGATGACCTGGAAGGTGGGTGAGAAACCAGGTTACCTCCTGCATGAGTGAAGGTGATGATACTGCAATTGATAGGTGATAGCTCTTTCAATTTTGCATCTTTGAAATCCTTTATAATGTAAGGAATGTTCCAAAACAGAAATGGGCTTACTAAACAATTAGAGGAGTCTGCAATCAACATTTTCTGAGTAATAAAATTTTGATTCTAATGGGAGAATTGCAAATTCTTCTTGGTATAAATATGCAAAGCCGAAAATCTGTCACTTTATTTTAAAAATGTATACACAAGGTAGTACATTGTTAGATCATCATGATAGCCATCATTTTGGCGAGTTATTTGATAAAGATCGTTTTTTTGAGTGCTCACTGTGGGCTTGTCCATGTGGCAAGATTCATCCATAGTAAGCTAAAGAGATCTTGGGATTGATTCTTAGTTGCATTACTTTTCCAGATTTCCTGGATGTGGTTTTGTTTTTTTCCCCTGCTGCTGATGCACATTTCTGTACRTCAGTAATGAGCTGAGCTGAACCCGAAAGCTTTGGCAAGGAGGATAGATGGAAGGACCCTCCCTTCCTGTGATGTAACCTCAAAGGTTTCCATTCTCCAGCTGTTTTTCACAGACTTTTGCCTGCTTTGGAGCATCCTCACTTGGTAGTGATAATTCCAGTTTGCACTAAATGTTCTTCATTTAGGAGCTGTTATCTTATGGACATTATGATATCATTATGATGCATTATTTATGTCCAAAGAGAATAATATCTAGGGCTTGACAACCCCATTATTCCAGCAACTGCGGAGCCCATGGCATCTCCCCGTGTGGGTGGCATTCTCATGTGGGTACTAAAGCGGCAGAGAGGCTAAAAGCTCTTCAGAGGGAAGAGGAACAGTTTGCTCTTTATTATTTTCTTGCTCGTGCTGCAAGTGGGTGCTGTAGTGCTGGAGCACCGTTTGGTTCTGAGATAAGAGCTGGCAGTCACGCTGTGGGTGACTGTTTCTGAAGCCATGCGGAGCTCAAGGGCTGAGATACCCACTCCGCTTTTGTCCCGAGGGAGTGGCCTGTTTCTGCCACCATTTCCCTGTCTCTCCTCATTCTGGGCCTGGCGCTCCTGACTGCGCTGGCTCGGATGCTGACAGATCTTGCACTGTTTTTGAACTCGGTTATCAGTAGATCCTCCATGATTCTTAAATAGGATGGGCGGTTGGAAGCAAGGTAACAGCGAAGTTTTAGTCTRTGTCATTATTTATGTGCACTGGTCAGAGTGAAGAGGCTCTCCRAGCCTGAGTGTTGCTGCAGGAAGTCAGCAGCATCCATTTTTTTGCTGTGCACTAATCTGTGGTGCAGATCTTCATCTGTGTGTGAATTTCCCCATGTGCAAAACCAGTAAAATGTCTCTACAACTCAAGGCAAAAATCATTTGCTTACAAACCATTTCACAACAGTCTGGTATTTGATTAAGGAACTGCGTAAGACTTTCAACAGAAAGTGGTGAGGCACTGTATAACACAGGAGACTCAGGAGAGTCCTGAACTCTCACTTGGAGCTCGCTCCTTTAGGAAAAGAAGAAGGAAAATGAGGGAAGGCAGAACAAGGTAAYCACGCTATTTGGCAAGGGCACAGGCCCTCCTCCTTTAGAAGGGGCCCGGTGCCGCTGGGAGCGCCTGCCSCACTGGGCCCTGCGGGGTGACGCAGCGACGCCGTCCTCCTCACTTCTGTAGGTCCGGGAGCACTGGGAGCGTGAGCTGCTTCCCAGCTCCACGGACACCTCCCGGGAGCGCCGGGCAGGAGGGCTCCGTGTGCTCCGTGGAAGTGGAGGTGCCTCCTTATTAAGCCAGGGTGCCCCCTGGGGCYGGGCCCGCCGGGCACGGATGGCGCCGGTTGTGCCCCGCGGCTGGCGGCGCCTCACGAGGCGYGGCCGAGTTCATGGCCAGGACCGTCGGCAGCGGGTGGGTGGTCACAGGGTGCGAGCGGCGTCGCACGCCAGGGAGAAGATACCGCGGCGAGCAACTCTCAGGCCAGCTGAGCAAAGCCTGGGAAAAATCAGCTACGGAAAGAGTAGTAGTGAGACAAGCTGCAGTGAGAAATAAGGTGTGAATGTTTAAATGTGAGGTCGGTTGAGCACTGACATCCATGACCAGAGGAAACTGTTCCCGCTGTATTCCTTGGAGACTCCAGAAGACTGGAYGTCTTTCTGGAAGATAGGTTTTAGGAGGCCTCAAGGTTGCTGGGCTCCCTGCAAAACTAATTAAAGGAAATTTAAAGGACTTCGATATGCTGGGAGTCACACTAGTATCAAGTGCTCATTTCTGCTCTTAAAGCTTAAGGCGTTCCTGGCGCCAGGGCTGTGCTTGTGGAGCTGARCCGTGGCAATAGCAGAGGGTAGTTGAGGAGACTCGCTGGGACCCCACAGCGCTCTTTCTCTTACGGATGGCAGTGCCATTAAAAGAACCATCAGCGCTGAATTCTTGCCCTCTCTGAGCCTGAAGTGCCTGTGCCTGACTGGAGATATACTAGCCTAAAATAATTTTCTTTCTAGTATGTAGTTAAAGCCTCCATAAAACACATAAGAGCTTTCATTTAACCAAAAAAAAAAAAAAGAAAAAGAAAAAGAAAAGAAAAAAGAAAGAAAGTGTTAGAAGAATCTCATTCCTGTTGAAATGCTGCTCTTTGGGTTGGCAGTTTCCTTACTGGGTTATTGGCTCCTGGGGTAGAAAATTGATTGGAATTGGAATTGGAAAAAAGGCAGGTCGGGGAATCAGCTGTGCAGGAGGTCAGGCYGACGTCGTGCGCTGCTCCTTTTTTGGCTTGGGAAGTCTGAGCAAAGGGGATACTTTGGCCCGTTCAGAAAGAGGGCACGTTTGYGGCAAAGCCTCTTTTCCAGCCAACACTGCCCCACGTCCCAGCCCCAGCGAGCTTCCTGGGGCGCTCTGTGTCCCGGAGGCCGTGCCGGGGACAGCGCCGCCGTGCCCGCGTCCTGAGCAGGGCCCAGGGCCCAGCGCGATGCCACCCGGCGGGCGCCGCCGCCGGAGCGCGCCCGTCGTGGGGCCCACGTGAAAGCGCGATCCTTATCCCGCCTGGCGGCTGCATTTATCAAATTATTGAGAGGAAAAAAATGGATGGCTAAAAGTTGCCGTGTGATCTATTATGTGATTTTATCAAGGTATAGCTGTATTACCAAGTGGGAGCTGTAGGCTTATTCAGAATGTGAATTGAACACAGATAACTTGATAATGTAACAATTATACCGGTATACTAGAGCTTTCCTGTTCTTAAAATTTTCATTTTTCTTGTCCTTTTACGCCTTTTCTCTGACTCTTTAAAAGAAAATAAAAAGGTGAAACAAATTACAAAAAAATCAAATAGTAAAGAATGTGTTTATTCTAATGCACCTGAATTTATCAAATTAGGAAAATATACAATGAATAAATTCTCCTTATTAATGAATGATGTACAATTTCGTTTACAGGCATATTTAACTTCTTTCTGGGTATAGTTTTTTTCACAGTCTTTCTCTTTATTAAAATACTTTTTAAATACTGTAGTTTAAAACAATATTTAAAATCTGTCATTGCTAGATSTAGGCAAATAAGGTAGAAGCTTTTACTTTAGTAGAGCATTGCTTGGGTTGCTAGTCAGATAAAACAGTATTTTTGATGGCTGGTGTACTTGAGAAAAAGGCAGCCCCAGCTCTGCTTCAAACAGGTTTGCTCTTGTCATAGCTATTAGTGCCAGTCTTTCAATAGCGTGTCATGTTGATTGGCAGTCACTCCCTTTCCTCTTTTGTGAAGAATAATAATTTTAGTGTGTGCTTGAAATAAAAACCTAGTATAAATGATTTTCTGTTTGTAAAGGAGGAAGCTAGGTTCCTTATAGCCTGTGTAGATTGCTTTGTATTTTGTTTCACACACAAAAAAATTAATCCATGTTAAAAAATCCAACTCATTTGATTATTTTCTAGCTGTCTGCTCTGAGTAGGCTTTGCATCCTGGCAAAGCTACCGCTGCCGGTGTCTTTATCTTGGTCGTCAGGAGTGTCGAGCTGCCCTTCTGTGGGTAGYGCTTGCGGTGAACAAAACCGTGAGGTCAGAAAGCGTTTTTGCTTCTCCTGTCGCCCCCAGTTGGTGCTGCCGCTGCTGAGGAGCTTGGGGCTGCTTTCACACGTTCCCAGCTGCTTTTCCTGACCGGGCAGTGTGGGTGGCAGCTGAGTGACATGAGAGGAGGAGCTGAAATATTTTGATGGAAGTATTACATCATCTAATATTCAAGAAAAATGACTATTAGGTACATTTTTATCAGTGGATGGTATCCTCAGGTGAGAATGAAGGCCATGAATTCCTCTAAAGGAAAGATGTTCAGATTATAATTTTAACAAAAACAGACAATACTGCCTGGACAAAAGCATGAGACAAGGCTTTACAATATCTCTGATCAATGCAGGTGGAGCATCTTTCATGTTGTGCAGCATTCTTCCTCCAGATAATTGGCACTAAGCTGTAGGCCCTGTATCTTTTCCTAGTGAGTGCAGCACCGACGGGGCTCAAAATGACCGCCTTGCACCTCTGGCCATGTCCCAGTCCTCGTCTCCCTCCCTCTACGGCATCCTGGTGTCTGAGGCAGAGGGGCAGCCKGGCCGGGAAGGGAGCCACGAGCTTCGCCACGCTGGCCAGCACAGCAGCTCCCGTTGGCTTTGGAGGTGCTTGCTGGGCTCTCACACCCACGGGGCGGTATCTTTGGGGTTTCCTTCTGTTTGCTTTCCTGGATGCATCATGTGCCTCCCTGACGCCCTSTTAGCTGCTTGTCATGGAGCTTGGTCTCCCAGGCTCTGGTGACTAAGATGCCTTGTCTGCCCGATGCACTTGCTCATTCGTGCTGCTCCTAATTTCTATTTTACTTCCAACAGTTCTTCATAATTTTCTCCATCTTTTCATTTACCAGATCTTTGGTACCTTTCAAATGCTAAATGCTCTCCCATATATCCTTAGTAACCATGCTGGATTTTTCTGTCCTTTTTAATATTTAGGTTTTATTGGATGAATGTAGATTGCACCTTCTCTAACTGTGCCTTAAATAATTGCCACTTAAGGGAATTAAGAAGTACAAGGGAAGGAAAATGCTGACCCATAGACTAAGAGAAGGAAAAAACGTTCCCACTGGGTCCAATTTCCTAAGAAGGACCATCAGGATAGTGACTAGGACCTGAAATTATGGGTTGAATGACCTCTAAAAAATTACCAGTTCAAAGAGGAGCTTGTCTGTAAGTGTTTTCACTGAAGGAAATGAAGATAGGTAGAAGTTGCCCCGAAGAAAGATCGCTCCACGTTCTTGGTTAGCATAGAAGAGCATAATATGAAACTATATCTCGTATAAATGCACTACATGCCAACTATCCATAGCTCTCATATCATGTCAGAAAACCATGGAGGCAGATATCATATGTCTTAACTCCCAGTGGGTCACTTAGTGGGGATCCCCTTGTTCTAAGTGGGAAGATAAAAAGTACATCTTCTGAATTCAAGGAATTTTATGCAGGTCTTGCATTTATTGGGAAGAGTGCATGCTCATCAATATCTAATGTCAAAGGAATGGACCATATTAAGGAAACCACTGCAGATTTTACAGAGATGTTTTCTTTCTCTGAGTCCTTAGGCTTTAACTTTCATATAATCCTCTCTGATGGTATAGAGAGGCCTTAAAATGAATGCAGTTTTTGCATAAATCACACAGGAGCCTGGGCAGAAATGAGCACTTGGGCTTCAGGACAGGTTCCTCCAGTGCAAGCAAGAGGACTTGGCAGATCCTTGAAGCAGGCAAGCACAATATGTGTTTAAGTAACAGCTCTAAACCTAACTTCTTGTTGCTGGAAGATACTTTTATCAAGGATCCATCCTCCTGTAGCCTTAAGGATAGAGTTGGTCCCTATGTTGTATTTGGGAATATCTGGATGTTTTAGACGTGATCAGTGGACCTACAGAAAGTGTTAAGGTAACTGTGGTATTAGCGCCCTAAGCTGTGCAATGTCCCGTTGGAATCCTACCAGAGTGGAGATGCTTCTTTGAAGACTAGTAAGTAACAGCTGATAACAATTCTGAGAACATAATTTGGAAGAGATTGGAAAGCACTGATCTGCTTTGAAGTACTAGCTGTCCAGAGGAAACACCAAATGAAAGCAGGTTTGATGAGAGAAAGGGGAAAAGGCTAAACTCTGATTTTCTAGTTATCTTAAGAGATATCAGAAGTTTTTGTACAAATGTTTTCGATTTAACATTAATTTTAGATTTTGTGTTTGATTTGAATCTGTGTGATTACGCATAGATTTAATGTGCATTTGAAATTTAGTTGTGGGTTTTTTTGCTAAACAGAACTTGAAGTTGGGAGGTTTTAATCAATTACACACTTTTTTTTTTTTTGCAATTGTTTTACAAATATATGAGCAAGATGAGCATAAAAAAGGAGGAGTCTTTTTTAAATGTCTAGAGGTCTAGAGGTCCTTAACCCCCATTTATCCCCTCGGGATAAAATGTCTTGACAATTTGCATTTAGCCTGTTCGGCAAAAGATTTCTATATAAAATTTTTCTATATAAAATTTTTCATTTCTATAAATGCTTACTGTTTTGATACCATCTTTACAGTATTTGTTGATGACCCTTTCTTTTTTATTCAATTTCATCAGAGAGAATTCAGCCACTCTCAAAACTGTCCATAATTTGTTTATCCCTCCACTTATGCCAAAATCTGAACATCTGAAGTCCTGGAGGAATCAGCGTGTGAAAATCAGGAAATCTCAGTAGTCTGTATTTAAATGCAGCCTTAGCTGTATTATAGGTCAGACAGGCTACATTGGTAAAGGAACATGATCTTCCACGTATATTTTTTGTTACACTGGGTTGTTTGTTGCATGGATGGGGCCCTCAAGTAAACTCTTTTTTTCCCCCAAATAAAACAATTCTTGTGTTTGATGGCAAATGTACGATAAAAAAATAGCTGAAGAGAGGAACCAATTGCAGAAAGGCTTGGTCATATGTGGGTTACCAGTTAAGCGTTCAGCTATAGGGGATATAGGGATATAGGGAACAGTGTGAACAGTTTAAGATTCTCAAGAATCTTGGGAAAGCATCTTCTCAAGATACTTCCTTCGATTCTGAAAGAGTGCTTTAGGGAATGCCCTCTCTCCCCAAAAGTGGGAAAAATGACTGATCTTTGGTCCCTYGGGATGATTTTGTGTGTGGTGATTCACACTTGAGCATGAAGTAGGTTCTGCGGGGTGGCCGTGCAGGGGCACCCCAGTGGCTCCTGACTCACGGCTCAGACCACACGGTGACCTGAGTGGCTGCTCCGTGTGGTGACTGTGCTGCACAATATGTGGAAATAGCACTTTTGTCCCACGTGGCCCCCTCTGTGACATGGGACACTTTGGGCATATGTTTTTTTGCCAACTTTTTGGTGTTTGTGTGTGCGTTTGGCTTGTCAGATTTGTAGGCTTTGCCTCTGCCTAAAGTAGCAGCTGGTTTTCTGCTCAGCCTAGATTTTGAAAAATGTAGATCTCTTCATTTAGTTAGCACTAATAGGTGTAAACTGAGCTGGTTACAATTATTTTGGGTAATATTTTTTAAAGAAAAATCACCAAAGAATTTGTAATCCAAAAAGATAGAATATCATATGGTTATGCCAAAAAACCTGATATTGTTCCTGAAGCTGATTGGCAGAAAGAGGTCTTCTTCCTTGATAATAGAAAAATACAGATGTTTTAGAAAGAAATGGCAAGTGTAAAATTGTATTGCAGTCTAAAATGTAAAGATGAGATTAGTAAAGCTGTTATTGTGCCTTTAGTTAGCTCTTTGCATTGCATTTCTCAAAGCAGTTTCCTGTTTCTCCGAATGTTGTTGTATATGTGCCATTTCACCATACACAAACACCTGAGTATTAATGAAACATTAATATCTGTATTTTTACTAGACTAGACTGTTTTACGTTAGTATTTTAGGTGAATAAATATATATTAGCTGAGTAGGTGTCTGCTATTTCCAGCAATATGTACTTGTTGCATATACATTTGTATTCCACCTAAACAAAGTATGGGAACAGATTTAAAATTTTACAGATAAAATAATGTATAATAGATTTTGGCCATATTGCATGAATGGAACCAAAGCAGAGCCATCATTTCTCAAGAAATTCTGRTTTTAAATTAACCCATATGATAATCTAAGGGTGTTGTTCGAGTCATCTGTATTCCGATACAGAATACAGAGAGGTTTAAAAATTCTGTGTTTGCAGAATGTCTGGAACACACCTGCTAAGTACTGAAGGTATCATCTTAGTTTTAAGAAATGTGATGTGTTTTTAAAACTCAGTGGTATCTGACTAGTTCATTTTCACAAGAAAAGAAACACAAGAAATAAGCAGAAATAAACATATTTACCAAAGCTCCGATAAACTCAGTGTTATGTAGAAGGTATCTGGTAAAAATACAGTGTTTGTAGAAGTGTCTGTAGCATTGAGAAAGGGAGAAATGAAAATAAGCCAAGTTATCCAAGTACTCMGAATTCGTACAGAGCCTGATCTTCTCCAGTGACTAAAAGCCGTAGGTTTTCCAAGGTGCTTAGAAGTAAATGTGGTTATTGTTGGAGTTCTGTGAGGCAGCAGATAACCTGACGGGTGTTTGCACTTCCCCGTGAACTTTGATTACTTTGTGTTRTATAACACCACGAACACCCCAAGTTGCTCAGCAGGGGCATTGAACGGTCCTAAATGGTTTTTGGCAAAGGAAGGGCCGCAAGTCTCTAACAGACAGGTTAGAAACTCAATCCTGTTAGAGACAGGATTGTGTRATTGTATAGGTTTATAATTTTATCATCTAGAATCTGAATAAACGTTGTGTCATGAAATATAAAACTGACTTTATTTAATCTTTGACATTCAGACACACACTTCTTATGCCAGTAAAAACACTGTGTCTGTATTTCCTACATGGCTAAAAGCATCTGTGGCAAATTCATTGGCCTATAGTATCATGATTTGCTGTAGTTTTTATCATGTAGAACTGAGATTCCTTTGGTGATTTTTGTGTTTAAAGGCTTGTTAATCTGCATTGATTTCTTAGTTTGGTATGGATTCTTAGCTGAAAATACAGTGCATCACRGGCTGTTCTATCACCTGACAGCAGCTGATAAAGCATCCGTGCAGAAAGTGTCAGAAAAGGTTAATATTTATTGATTTTATGGCGCCACAACCAATGTAGTTTTGCCATCAAAGATGTATGGCCACCAGCAATGGAATCTGTAAAACTGCAGGTTGGGCGCTAGCTTTTATTATAACCTATGCCAGTATTCTGGCCTTAAAAATGACAGATATTTAATTTAAGACAAAAGGCTTTGGATGCGCGGCTGCTGTATACCTGGAACGGGAATTTAGTATTCTGAAACGAAGCTCGAGTGCAGGCTCTGAAGCTTGGGGGGACGACACAGCACCTCGCACTGCAAATGGCAATCACATTTAGCCTCCCCATCCGCGTCACTCCGCGCTGTCGAGCCGCACGGGGTGCCCAAGCAGGTGGCAGCGGCATTGCCCGCAATAAAGGGCTCGCTGCCTCAAACAAGGGGATCCACGATGAGTACGGGAGCGGGAGGTTGGGTCTCCGGGCGCTTCTCCAAGCGGGACCGGGAGCAGCGGCGGGAGCCGGGCCGAGGGGCGCGCGGGGGGACCCCGCCGTGCCCCAAAGCACAGATGGGCGCCCGGCCCGCGCCCCCTCCAGCCGTGGCGGTCGTCCCCATCGGGGCTTGYCCGGCACAGCCACACGCTCTTGGCTTGTCGGCATCAACCCCGGGGAGAGGAAATCCCTGGGAGGCTCCGGTGCCTCCGAGTGCAGCTGCCTCGGCATTTTCATTCTGCTTTCGGTGGAGCTGGCCCCTGCTATCAGCTTCTTCGTAGCGGATAGTTACAGTGATATTTCCAGAAGGTTTTCAAGAAGATGTAAGGATACCTGCTGAAGTACTGCAAATCAGTCTGCTAAGAACATATATATATACCTGAAAAGCATTTGCACCAGGAAGCTTGTAAAGAATGGTGACTGGATCAGGCCCTAGAGAATGACTGTTAAGTGATTATTTATTACGGGATTCTTATTTTTGTGGTACAATTTTGCATGCAGATTTTCCTCTCCTGCTTTCTTTGAGGCTCAGCTTTACAGACAGCAGTAGCCCTGCATGAACAAAACCTAATGATAATTCAGATAATTCCATAAGAAACTCGTATTCTAACCTGGCCAGCAGATGCAATGGCACGGCACGCAGTAAACATGCTTTAGATCGCTGCTTGTCTGCACCACATTTTTCCATTGAGCTTTATACCACTAGTTTGTCTAGTTGTTGTTTTTTATTTTTTTCCCAGGCAGCTTACCCATTTTATTGTGCTCATTTAGAGGAAAGAAAAACAGTTTGTCTCCTTGAAAGGCAAGAGAATAGTGAGTGGAAAACTACTTTTATAGCTAAAATACCATTATAATATATGGCAACTGAAATTCTAAAATTGAAAGAGAAGATACAAGAGAAAATCCTACATCATTTTTTTAAAGTCACTGACAGTTTGAAATATCCCTGTGAAGATTTCCATTTTTTGTCTTCTTTCCTTGAGCTTAGTAAAATGTGACTTTGAAAATGATTGTTAAAATAACTTGTTTAATTTCAGTGAGTCAAATAAGATCCATTCCTCTTGTAACTCCACCTTTTTGATTGTAATGACTGGGTCATTAATCTCACGCTTTCCATTTTTATTGTGCTTCATTTTTGCCCCCTTCTGATCACTATAAATTATGGCTGTGACGTGGTGCACRTTCCGTAGGGAGTTGCTCTCACTGCTTTTTTCATCCCTTCCACCATTTTATTCTCATGTTTCGAACTTCCAGTGCAGCCAGGTGCCAACAACATCATAGCTGTTTGGTGTCCATAAGTGACTTCCAGGCTGCAGCTCTGSATGGCAGCTTAGTGACAGAAGGTTTTTCAAACACTTTATTTCATTTTTTAAAATTAAATATCCCTGCTGTAAACCATTCRTTATCGTTTATAACACCTTCACCCCAAAATTGGTCATTACTTCAGGTAATGGCTGATATGTTATGTTGTTAGCTGATTTTAACAAATGATTTTGTGGAATTATTACTTAATTCATAATGTAATTAAACTGTAGTACCCAGCAATACACAACCAAAGCCATATATTTATTTTAGATTGCATAACCATGAAAAGACTGCATTCCTTAAATCATTGCCATTCACTGAGGAAATAAAATTAATTTATTGCCAACTTTGCCACACACAAATTTGACATAAGACCAAGGGATGAGGGAGAAAAGAGGCAATTCCAGCCCGTTGAACGATGACTTGTCCCTGCTGGAGCAGGGTCTTGGACTGGATGATCCCTAGAGGTCCCTTCCAACCTCATCCAGTCTGTGACTCTGTGACTTCTGCTCCTGGGGGCGGAGGGGCCCTGGCCTTCCCCGCGCGCCTACGCGACGCGGAGCAGAAAGCCTTGGAGTTGAAAGCCGGCCCATTCTCCGCAGGCCTCCTCGTGGATCTTCCCATGAGCAGGCTGCAGCGGCCCTGCAGGTTGGGACTGGGGYGCGTGCCCGGCACTAGGCCCCTCCGTACCCGTCCGTGGCCGCCACGTGTGAGCCCTTGAGCGGCAGCTCGGCAGCATCTCTGCCTGTGTGAGGCTTCCAGAGAGGACATGGCATCCAAAGCGGTGTCTGTTTGCACTTCTTCAAGAAACAGTGGACACCGGCCAGAAATTTCCATTTTCTTCCGTTTGATATCAGACTTGATTGAGGATATAAATGCAAAATAAGTGGGTTGAAATCCCTGCACTTCTGTCTGCAAGAGAAACACTGGGAGCAGCCCTCCCTCAAGAACCTTCCATGTGGCTCTRCTTTGATGAGCATGAAAATGCGCTGGTGATACTCGTGTTATTGTTGCTATTTGTGAAGAGGGTTTGGAGAAGTGCCTGTCCTWTGCAAGTGCCATACCTGTATTGCAAAAGCTAATTGTGCTGGCCTAGGTGGGGAGACGGACATGCCGTTTTTCCATCTGTGCATGGTGCAGTGCTGCTCCCTTCCCCTTGCTCTGCATATTYTGTGTCTCATATACAGAGATGTGGAGAGCCCCTCAAATGGGGTCCGAGGATCTTTTACTGAGAGGTAAATAACGCATCCTCACAGATCTGTAGAGCACTTTTAGCATCTTTATTATTATTTTCTTTAGGAAATCAATTAGATTTTCCACAGTATTCACGTACTGTTTTCCTCAAGTGTACCTTCCTGTAATGCTTTATGGAAAAAATACCTCARACTTTCTTATCTTTCTTGCTAAAGGTCTAAATTTGATGGCATCACTATGCTGACTGTACTGTAACAAAACAGATAACTTTAACTGTTTTTGTAGTGTAAAGTATGTGATTTTAATGTTGGCTTTTAATATCTCAGACTTCATCTGGTATTAGGATTTTGAATTATATTATCCTCGGGATGTGATTTTCTCTCTAATACACATTTTAAAATGCTGATTAATTAACCTGTAATTCATCCACCATCTTAAAAGTCAGCTTCTAATTTGTGATACAGCTGTGAATGAAGAATAACAAGCATCTTGATAGGAATATTTTTTCTCAAGAAATATTCTTAAGAGTTGTAATGTAAATATYCTTCCCACCTCTTCCCTTCTGTTAAGAAAGAGCAGCACGAAATTTCAAGATTGCCCTGGTAAGGCGGCCGCATCCCTCATCCCTGCGCTGGGGTCTGCGTATTGCAGGCAGAGGTGGGAAGCTCCCACTCCTGTATGCATGTGTGTAGCCCACATGCCAGGTCTGTAATCAGCATTTTACTGGGTAGTAATTTTGCCCTTTATATTGAAATTGCGATTGATATATTAGCTTTTGCGGTCTCCAACAAAATAAACTGGTCTTTAAACACACTTTACACTTCCTCCTCCCCCAGGATTGTTTTCTTCCTGATAATGTTACAGGAGTTGCAGCTTCATTTATTTATTTATTTATTTATTTATTTATTTATTTATTTATTTATTTATTTATGGAAAATTAACTGCAGATGATTTATTTAGCAAGTTTAAATTTCTGTGACAGGTTTAAAAGAATATTCCTTGGTTTTGTAGTAAATACAAAAACCTGTAGTTGTTTAAGACAGTAACTGAGATAGCTAATACATGCACTCACCCATAACTCTTGTGCGTTGTCCATCCTTTGCTCTTTCAGCATCTCGTTGTGCATGTGAGATCCCAGTTTGATGCTTAAGAATATTGCCTTGAATTTGTAACTTACTGGTGATGAGACCCACCCTTGGTTAAAAGGGAAGCCGATTGTGGCTATTGGTGAGCAGTTACAATCAGTGTTTCGAGACTGAAAATTGTCACTTAACATTCCTGCAAAGGAGGAAAGGTGGCTGGTAAAAATATATTGGAAGTTGCAATGCTCTCAGTTAGAAACTGCCTGAACTACTGACCTGTCTGTATCTTATGACATGATAGCTGTTAAAGAATTATGTTAATTACAATGTGTTTGTTTCAAAATAACCCTGTTTAAAATATCCATATTATTCCTTTCTGAGAATCAGAACAGAATCAGGGACAAGGAAAAGATTGGTCCTGATGCTAAAGGGCTTGTTATGTTTCTGAAAGCATGCGGTTATTAATTAATGCAACTCTAATTGCAGATTAACTCATTACTTGGAAACTCACTGCAAAGTGGAAAAAGCAATAGCTATAATTTTGAGGAATATTCTCTATGTCTTTCATACCAAACCAAGGCAGCAAGTCCATTTTGTAGGTGCAAAATGAAAAATAACTTCATGCCTCTGCAAAATTCTGGGCAATGGCAGAGTTCCTACAAGTCAGGAATAAGCTTGTTCTGCCCATAAGGTCTCAAGAAAAGTGGTAGGACTGCTGATGGCCAAAAATAGTAGGCTTTGGCAATGAAGGCTATGAATTATGTCATGAACATTTCGAATCTCCCGATGTTCTACTACCAGTCCATTTTTGTTTATATATTTATATATGGGCTAGCTCATTTGATTCCAGGTAATAGCCCTCAATTTACACAAGGTGCAAAGAGGTCCAAAGGAGCTTCACAACAGCCTTGTGCTCTGTTCACCACTGTGAAGCTGGGCCTCCCACCTCAGGCAGAGAATGGGGTTCTGCTCCTCGGCTGCTTCAGCCTTTCTATAGCAGAACATCAGGAGTTAGAGATCTCGGGTGAAGTTTGCTTCATTGCCTGAGAGTGATAGGAAGGTGGGCAAATGTGAGARCAAGATAACCTCCCAAAACGATGCCGTCTGGGTCATCCTCCTGTGCTGTGAGGGCTTCGGTGAGAGGAGGGACATGGGCTCTTCCAGCAGATTTGTACCTGCAAGAACCATTAGCTGCAAGTGGCCTCAGCCTGAGTGGCTCTGAACTGAGCTGTTTTGTGCTGGGAAGCAGTTGGCCCTCACGCAGTCCAGGAAAATGGGGAAATTGTTTTCTCCTCTCTCCCCACGCGTGCCTCCCCAGCTGTACCAGGCAGGAGTTCAGCAGAGCTGACATTTGGCTCTGTCTCCCTCAATTTTAATAATTATCTTTGAAAGAAATCGCCAAATTATTAAACATTTAATATCTCTGCACTTAAAACATGTAATTTTTWAAATCATGTATAATATTCTTTTATGAGCATATTTAGTGCACCTAKATTTTCCTTTGTGTTTAATCATTAACAGATATATTATAATGCCAATATATACCGTGAATGATATTTTAAGCAAACCTTCTACTCTCTTGGTTGTAAACTTGAAAGAAAACATTGGTTTCATCTTAAGGTTTTAATTTCCTTACGTTTAGTATAAAATCAATATTTTAAGAGTGACTTAATAACAGTCGCACTTAATAACAGAAATAACAACTAGACAACATTTATTWCTTCCATGCTGAACATTTCAGTTCAGAAAAATGTAAGAGGAGTGTCCAGGTAGTAATTTAAGTGTTTATAGCCATCATTCTAGTTCATCTGAGAAAGCTGACTTCATGAGGCCTAAAAGTACCATCTACTCAATTAAAGCATTGCTCAGATATAGCCATTCCAGTGGTAAAGAARAAGAGCTTCTTAAACTTTAGACATGGGTACCTGGATTTACTTAGTCCTTCACCATTACAAGTAGCAAGCAGTTCCACTAATGTGAATAGTTGACTTTGTTTAAAATTGCTGGAAAAGAAAAAGCCAATACATAGTCCTTAAAAATAGTATTAAAGTGCATTAATGAGATCATTTGAGTGTCTCCGTTTTGGGTGTCTCTTTGAGTGTCTGCTAGGGATTAGATAAAGAGCACTTTGCCAGATACCAGATTATTTGGATTTTTAATTTTTTTCTGAGACATATTGAGGTAACGTAGTATTGGGATGCCTGATGTGAGTGATAGAGACAGAATCGTTTTGTGTGTGTTTTTACGTGTGTGTGTGTGTGTATACATATATATATAATATGCATATCTATATATAATGACAGTGAACCTCTAAAGTAGTTAATTTATATATATATATATATATATAGTGAGAAGGTATTAATTACTTTTTGTTACGCAGTTTAACAAAGTGATGCAGCAATGGCTGCATCCCATTTAGATCTTTGGCCTTCCCCTCGGTCTTACTTTCCAAAGCAGAGCATGGCATTCAGAAGCCGTGGGCAGAAGGGGTAGGTACCTCGGGAGCTGTGAAGTGGGGAGGAATTCCGCCGGTGCAGCCGGGGTGTGCGCGTCGCCCTGACAGCGTCTCCGCAGGGACAGCGTCGGAGCCGCAGGAGAGGCCGCAGGTGACTCCGGTTTCAGGCCTGTCGCTGCAGCCTTTCCTCCCAGTGACTGCACATCTGCAGTCACAACTGCTCTCTGAATTTCATTTAGCAGTGGCAATACGATGCCCTAAATTACAAAATGCCAATTTTAGAGGCAGCAGAATCCCTGCTTGGTGTGCGTTTCCCTTCCCTGCAGCCCGAGGAAAGCTGGTCCTGACCCGTCCCGCTCATTCCTGCCTTTGTCTCCTGACTGCGGGTTATTTTGCGACGTGTCCTTGAAACAATCGCGCCGCCTGCGCCGTGACTCCTTGCCAAGGCTTTCTGCCTGCACAGAAGGTATTGTATTGTCACTCATCCAAGCAGCACGTCCGCTGCAGCGACGCCGTGGTTTCATTAGTATGGCTTGGCAAAAAAAATATATATATATATATATATTTTCAAGGCCGATTGGCGTGCAACTTTATACTTCAGTCTTATATGCAGAAAGGATCTGAAATGGAACGCAGATAACTTGTCAGGATTTAGTCGTGGAAGGAAGCCTTACAGCCTGGTTTCTAAAGCCCAAATGAAGTGACATGACAGTTTATTGTCCAGCTTGATCCCGTGATGATGTGTGGGAGCTTTATGAGGTAATCGAGGATTACGTGATCAATAGGAGCAACACTGAGGAGTAGAAAGCCTCCCTTGAAAGGAAGGGAAGAAAAAGTTTCTCTCTCTTGCAAGTGCTGGCTGCTACCAGAATCACCAGCCCCAGCAATTCGTGCCTTTGTTTGGTGATAAATTCAGCGGGTCTTCCTGAGCTCATACAAGCAGAAAGTAAGAAATGATCTCAGACATTTGTGAGTCACGCTGGGTCTGATTAACTTAAAGGTAGAGCAGATATGGAAAACTGCTGTGTGTGGTTCTTTCAGATATATTGGGATGCTGCAGCCGAGTGAGGTGTTGCAGATTGGGCGTACAGACCTTCAGAGATGTTGGATATCACCAGAAATGCTGAGTGGTTCAGAAAAAGCTCTAGTGACAAACTTCCAGCTGGACATGCGATTACGGAGTTGACCAACAATTTTGTTGTACTTTCCAGGCAGCTGATCTTGAGTAGTGTTTTCCATAATCCAAGTCTGCTGAGCTGCTGCAGTTGCATTTATCATTGCAATAAGGACTGAGTGGAGATTCATGCTCTGTCTTCTGTATTTTTCTTACATTTGACATACTGCGAAGCTAGCTTTTGTGTTTGCTTTGAATTCCCACTTTGTTTCCAGGTATACACTTTTTGCACCACTTGCAAGTCATGGAGAAACTTTCAAACCAGAGATAGACAGGAATTAAATTATCGGAGCAAAGTACAGCTCCGATATGTGGGAACTGGGAGTTTGTGCATTAGCTGTTCCAGGAGGACATTTCTCCGTGAGGGTCCAATACTTTCTGTTTTGTAAAATTCTGTCAGTAAGCTTCTAGAAACAAGTAGTACAGTTGTGATGTACCCTCAACGATATATGAGAACTAAATAGAACAATCTCATTTATTTTGTATTTTGAGATATTTATTGCTATATCCACTGTCCTATACTTGTCACTGATGAACTTTGGTACCCTCTTTAAGGCTCCTCAAAAGATGTGTTTTGTTTTTAATCAGTATTAAATTTGCTTATGCCCTTCAGTGGGACAGAAGTGTAACATGGTCCATAAACTTCCCTTACCGCTTTGTGGGTATTTTTACGCTGTGTTGATGAATGAGTCATTGCCCATCATGACTTCCTTTCCTGGTATTCATCATGTGTTGCTTTGAATTGCAACACTTTCTTGCAATATATTTCACTGTATTGAGCTCAACAARCTTACGTATGTAGTGATTAGATTTTTCATAGGTGTCTGATTTTTCTAAGTTTAAACACAGTGATATATAGGGTGTCTTTTTCTGACCAAAGCAAAATGTATCGCGGCCCAGGCAGCAGTTTCACCGTTGTGCTCTGTGTTTCCCTGCGTCTCGCTGTTAGTCCTGCAGATAGCATCATACAGGTGCAGTTTAGTTCGACTTCAGCATCACTGGGTTAATTGGGTGGCTTCKTTACTTCAGCTTTTTCATATTACGATTCAGTTGTATCGTTAACCAGATAATAAAAATGACCAAACAGTTTTTATTATTCTACTCGTGGACATGTGAGAAAGTTACTGTGTGATAAGCCAGAGGGTGAGTTTATGCCGTCCTAGCTACGTTGCACGAGGAGCTAAAGGAAAGCAGTGGGTGTCCTATACGATTTCAGCATTCGACTCACTCCATGAATATTTTCATGCAATAACATCTTTGGGGTTGTATGCTCTTCCCCATCCCAACATTCCCTATAAAACTGAATAAAAACTGAAATATCAGCAGTAGACTTTCTGTACTATTTGGCCTTCCCTTTTGAAGTATTTCAGTTCTATTTCGGAATTAGACTTTTAGCATATTAAGTTTTGGCAGATTTGGTTTTTTTTTTAATTATTCAGTTCATTCTCCTAACAAAACGAGTAGAAATGATGTGGATGCCTTCCTGGTAGATACGGAGAAGTTTGTGACAAAGAAAGGTTCAGGAGAAGTTTTTAAAGATGGCTAGGTTCAAGTAACRATATTTGTGTGAGCTGATCTGAATCCTGCACCAGAAGAGAGCTTTTTTTTTCCCCTTTTCTCTGAAATCAGAAGGTCTGAAAGGGGCACTGGTTTACCTAGACCAGTTCCATTATCRAAGTGTCCAGTTTGTGTGCAGGAGAGGTTTTTTACACTGGAAAACAAAGTGTATGATGGAAATCAAGGTCCAGATACCAAAGCTGTGTGTGAGGAAATAGAGAGTGACTATTCCGATGTAGCCTCAAAATCAGATTTTAACTCAGTTCAAAAAAGTTACATGGGAAAGATCAGCTCCAGGAGTCTGTGAACACAGCTTTCCTTCTCCTCTTTATCCCATTTCTACTTATGGGCTTCTGAGGAGAAAATTCTCAGTATGTTAACATGAACTAAGACTCCCCTTTTGTCTTTCTGCAAGGGTCATCTTTCTAGCTACATCAGGAATTCTTATGTACCACCACTTTGTATTTGATATATTTTCTGTGAATTAAGAAAGCAGCTGTTTATTTTATTCTTCTATTTTTAATGAGTATTATTAATTCAGCCTGATAATCATTTGCAGTTTTCACACTGGGTCTACACAAGCTTTATGCTAATGCCACGGTTTGAGTTGAAGATGTAGTAGTATTATCATAAAAACATTCTTTGATGTGCATTTAGTTGACCTGGTACAAGTTAATTTGTCTTTTTGTATAGGCAGCTTTTTTTTTTCCTTTCCCAGTCAGATGAAAATTTTTTGGATCTACTGATTACATCACTGCCATGATGACTTTATCACCATTAAACCTATAAAACTGTGAGCCTGAGTGGTTTTATTTATTCTTTTTCTTTTTTCCTCATCTAGTGTCTAGTGGAGCCAAGACTTTTTATTTTGCAGCTTTGCAGTAGCAGGAAAAGCCCTGGTTACAGGGTGCTTTGCCTGTGGAGATATTGAGCTTTTGATTTGAAAAAGAAAAAAAAAAAAGTATTTATATTTTTTGCTTTCTCTGCTTTAAAAAGCTCATTTTTGATTTTTATTAATAAAGTAATGCAATTKTTCTTTGGAAGATAAGAGGCTGTACCTGTATTTATTTTGTTGTTAAGACATCATTTTCTATGCAATCACGTTTAGATATTGTCTACTCATCTAAATGCACCTACATTGTTGTATCTATTCAAGGCAATTCATCTATTCAAAAGATGTTATAGGAGGCTGTGTACATCGTTTAAGGCACTGCAGTAAAATCGGGTGTTAAGTAAGTGCAACATGTTCGATTCAGTAATATTTCTGAGTAACATCTTGGTCTGGATTCTAAGCAGTCAGGGAAGGCTGGCTCCACGAGTGAGTATTCTCCAAGTAGGGAAGAAAGGCCTCTCCATTATTACAATTGTAATTTGATTCTTTGAGAAATATATGCAACTTTCAAAAATGAATGTAAAATGACGAAATCAAATGGCAGCTGCTGTGCTCACAGATCTTGAACTTTTGTTTCAGTTTAAGCTACAAATGTCTAGCCGTTGCCGCACACACACGTTGATTCTTCTGTTGTGCAGCTTTGATCTTTCTTAGGAAGCCAGGAGCATTTTAAGTAAAGCCAATGCCCTTATAGTCGTGTTAAATATCTACTCTAGTGACCTAGACTTTTAATCCTCCTCTAAATGTGTTGGGTTTGTCTACCGTTCAACACTCCAAATTAAATGTTGCTGCTTACCCTCTGTAGTAACAATATACAAGAAAGCTGTTCCTTTGATGTAATGCGGTACTTGTGCTTGTGTTAGCTCAACCCAATTGTTCACTTGAAAATCAGATAGTTAATATATTACATGGGTAGCTTTAAGGCTGAGAAGCCACATTTGCAACAATGCTGGAACTAGAATAAATGGAAGCAGGTRTGTTGTACAGAATAGTTGCACTGTCATAGGTTACATTTGCAACTCATTTTGGACCATTCCAGTGACATCCCTCAATTTGGGCCACAAGTAAATTACACTTGGCAACTTTAATAATTTTGTTAATTATGCTAAGTATGAATCTGTCATGCTCTTGAAATCTGCAGGGACATGTTTTTAGTAAGGGATTCCTCAGAAATAATGGCGTTAAATGCAYAGTCCAGCAATTCAGGGGTCTTTAACCTCTAAATGTACGATAAAAATGCTAGACATGAAAATCCTGAATAAATATTTTGCAGGATGTTCCAGGATATTTTGTAATGCAATAAGAGTTTTGCATTTCCTGTATTAACTTCTTAAGTACAGGGTAAATTAACTTGACTTTAGTAGCCCCAAAAGTCATGTAATACTGTGTTCCTACTATGCTAATATTTAGAACCGGTTAAGCATTTTCATTAGAATTTGGTGTTGTATATTGATTGCTTTTTTCATAGTTTCCTTTTTCCTGGAGAGAATGAAGTAGTTTTGCTTTTAAAACACTAAAGTGAGTTGGAATAGACTTACTGATTTTTATGTAGACTATAAAGATTGTCATCAGATTCTCGATTGCTGTCATTAATATACATTTAGGTTATACAGGTTTTTGTCTTAATATGATCAGTCTTTATTTATGTAAAGTAAAATTCTGACACCGTTTTACCAATATAMATTTAGCAAAGGCTGAATTCAGGATCTGTATTATTAAAATGCATAGAGCAGCCATCATATTCCAGACTTCTGCTGAAATATGCTTTTAATTGAAGCAGAATTATAGCTGTATATTATCACTGTGAATCTAGTTAGAGTACAGCATGGGCTGGCACAGTGGACTGCTTCATTGTTGTGCTAGTATAACAGGCCATATTTTGTGGGTTTGRATTTAAATATGATCATAATGTGTAGAGAGTAGGTGCTCATTGCAGGAAGTGATCAACCAAAGACTGCCTGCTGCAAAAATGTGCACTTCCAGTTGACAAAATAAATAGGTTTTGGTCCATATGTAATAGGATTGGATCCCTATGTCCAACTGTATTTGTATTTTAGGTGGGCATTTAGTACTCAAAAAAGGTGACATAACATGCCAATGTACACAGTCTCTCAATACAGCAGATAATTTTGGAAAATAAAAACCCTTTTAACTTTGCTTTCTGAACAGAAGGAGAACAAGTAGGAAAAGGATAACTTGGAAGTGAAACATCACATTATTAAAAACCTAAGACAAGGCAGAGTTCTTGCCTTTTTCTCAGTCTGTAGTCCAAAGACAAGCTCTAGTGACTCCGTACATTGCATTCCATGATGTCTCTGTTGCAGATCACTTGGTAGTGTTTCACACAAAACCCAAAATTCCATAAAACATAATCTGTGCATTTTTTTTACATTATAACATAATCCRTACCCATATAGGGGTCTAGTCCTTAACTATGAATATTATTACTTCATTTTAASTATGTGACTGAATTATTAACATTGATTTTAGGAGATTCACTTGAGACCCTAGAGCTAAAAGCTTGTGCTTATATTTACGTGATAAGAACTTCAGTTTCAGGACTACTGAGTTGTTATTCATAATATCCCTGTAAAATATATTGAAAAACAAATGGGAAATGAAAATCTGAAAAAAAAAAAGTATTTAAAAGAAGAACAATAGAAAAATGTGAAATCACATTCATGTCAGCTGTTTATTATAACACCAGAACAGAGAGGTCTCCCATACCATTAAAAGTTTGGTCTCGGAACAGACAGAATGTGTGTTTCTGAGCTGTAAAACAGTGTTCCTCACAGCCACATGTTACTGCTGATATGAAATTAAAAAGATCTTTCTCCAGCTGTTTCACACAGTTTAGTAAAAGACATTATTTTCCCCTTAAAAAATCCTGCTATGCATAAAAATACAGACTGTTAGTTAGGAAGGACTTGGGAAAGACAACTAGTGTATCTGTTAACTGGAAGCCCTTGGGAATTATCTGACCCACCTGCTGGTGTGTCAAAAATCTTTTCTATTAGTCTTGAAAAAGTCCTGGAACTTCTTGAAGTCTTTATTGTGAACTAGGTGGAGAGTCCTGATAAAAAGCACTCCTTTGCTGCCTTTTGCCTATTTAATTATCAAAATTTATTCTATTGCTGATCTGACAGGATATATTGTATGTATTGCTTTATCAATCAAGGGGATCAGAGAACAAAATAACAAAAGACAACGACAAAAAAATCCTTTCCGTTTCCAAGTAGGTCAGGTATTTCAATTATTAGGGACATTAATACATTAATACTGGTAGATGAGAAGACAGGAATAAAAGTCAATTTTGTAATGTATTTTTCACCTATACAARGCAAATTTTGAATGCAAAAGTAGGAACTGCTTTCCTCAAGGGAATAAAATATGCCACTCTAAGTCCAGTTGCTTTAGAAGAGTTTAAGTATCAATAGTGCAAGTAGTCTGAAATAATCCTCAGCAGTGAGTACGCTAATAACACCTTGTTCTCTTGCAATTTCAAACTGCAAAAGCAGGTCTTCAGGGTCTAAATAAGAAGATACCTGTTCACAGATATCGTACAGATGAGATCTGTAAAACAGATGCTATCTGTTTTAATACATGATGTTCAGATTGGAAATATTGTCTGATATTAATAGATTTCTAAATCTTTGTTGTTAAGCTTTCCTTTTTTCTTAACAAAGGCTGTTGCCCAAAGTAGAATAGGCTTGTGTTGAAAGCCTATTCTGTACTTGAAACCAAAAAAAAAAAAGAAGAAAAAAGGAAAAAAGGAAAAAAGGAAAAAAGGAAAAAAGGAGAGGATTTCCTCTCTTGTACAACTCTATGGCGCCTGCCATAGGGTTATATTGTTGACTGATTGCCCCTGAATTTTTATTTATGCTTTTTAATTAACAATTACAGTTTAAATACCTCATATAAATCTACGCTCCGTGAGGGGGTGGTGGTTGTTCAACTTTATGATGTTATTTTAGTGCGCAGAAATATTGCAGATTTCGCTAGCCCCCTGTTTTAGCAGCGTTCGTTCTGCCTTGCAGAAGATCAGAAAGGACTGCGGCCGTCTGCAGCCCTCTTTGTTCCAGTGTGTGTGATTTCACTCACGAAACTTAAGAATTAGAAACTACAAGCTTTTTTTCCCTAGATTTCCTTTTTTTATGATTTTTCTTTAAGGCACACCGCAGCTAAGGACTGTTTAACTAATATAGTTTTATGGGTTATAATGAGGGCACTTCAAATCATATTCGCCTTTAATTTCTACAGTATTATTGCAACAATGAATAAAACACCTAATTGCCTTCCCGCTCTGTCAGGGCCGTTCCTTTTCCTCCAGGCGTGCTCGGAGCGGGGAGAGGACGGGGTTCCCGCACATCCCTTCCTGCTCTCCCCAGGCAGGGATCTCTTTCCCGCCGTTGGGGCCGAGCTGGGCGCCCGGCCCGCAGCTTCCTCACCCACTTGTTACCTGCAGCTCGGCGCGGCGGCGGCCTGCTCACACGCACACAGCGCAGGCTTCCTGCAGTTAGGGACATGGGCAYGGAGAGACGGAGCTGTGGGAGCGAAACAAGCAGCGCGGAGAGCACGCAGGGCTGCCTGCGGCCCCTCACGGGCAATGCCGGGGGCTCCGGCCCTGCGGCCTCGGCTGCTGTGGATGTGGGCCCCCTAGGAAGGGCCGACGTTGGCTCCGCCGCGGGGCCAGGGGTCGCCTCACAGGCTCTGCCCGGGCCCCTGCACCAGCCCAGGCACCTGCATGGCGGCACCCACGTCCCCTCGATAAGGGGCTTTGTGTGACCTGGGCCTGGCCAGCCCTGCGGCCCGGCCGGGCGAGCGCCCTTCCACAGCCACAGACACGGCCACGGCCATGGCCACGGCCACAGACACAGCGACTTCATGTGTCGGGGTTATTGGCATCAAAACTGTCCCCCTTTCCTCCTGCTTTGTCCCTTCTTGCGAGTCTCTGGAGTGCACAACTTGGACAGCGATAGGRCTAGAGGAAACGGCCACAAGCCGAGGCACCAAAAGTTCCACAGGAACTTGAGAAAACAGTTTTTGACMGTGAGGGTGACAGAGCCCTGGCACAGGCTGCCCAGRGAGGTTGTGGAGTCTCCTTCTTTGGAGATCTTCCAAACCCGCTTGGAYGCAGCCCTGTGCCACRTGCTCTAGGTGACCCTGCRTGAGCAGAGGGGTTGGACTAGATGACCTCTGAGGTCCCTTCCAACCTTAAGCATTCTATGAGTCTATGATCACAAGCATTTTAATTTCCTCATAAGTTTAGCTGCTATGAAAGCAACAACTGCTTGATCAATTTTGCATACATGGGATGTATGTTTTTATTAGAAAGGCTGTTTTTATTAGAAAGAGGGAACAGAAAGATCACTGATTTCTTCATGTTCCTTAAATCTTGGACAGATTAGTGCTCTTTTCTAAAGCTCTGCATTTATATATTTTTAATTTAACTTGTTTTCTTTCTGATGCATTTGGTGCCTTTCGTGTCAAATTGGATAATGATTAGAAAAGCTATTTTAAAGACTGCTGACACATATTAAAGCAGACAAAAGTCATTGTGAGAATTAGAGAATAGGGWCAAGAATTCATCTGGGTCTGCACAAAGAAAGTTCATATCTTTTATTATAGCGGACAGATATGTTTGCCAGCATCTAAGAGCAATGCTCTTTATACTCTTTTAAAATAGCATCTGTTTAAAAAATAAAGCTAGCAAGTATAATGCGTGCAAGTTAGCTGTTTATTATTCATTGAAACAATCCAGACTATCTGACAAATAAACACTTTATTGGCTGATTGCTACATATTCAGATCATAAAGACCTTCATGCCTTCTTTTGTTTTGAATTATTCCTAATACATAAATCTATGCACATCTTGCAAACTGTTATGAAAAATCTATTTTTTTCATGACTGTACAAGTTCAAGAAATGAAACTGTTACAAGAACTTAAGCAGTGATAAGAACTGAAAAGTTTTAGAAAATATATCTCCAAAATACTTAAAAGGAAATTTACATGCCATAATTCTGGCTATAAAGCAGTGAACTTTGAACCTTGGTATGGGAAGATCCATTATTTAATTATAGTCTTTAAATAGAAACTTGTTCTTTATTTTATTTTTACACTTTCACTGATGAATTTCTGAGAGCCTTTTTTGTGGTCAATTTAATAAGAGCAATTTGAAGGTATTTTATAACAGACAATCCCCACTGCTTGACTCATCKATCCACCCTGTAACTCTGACTTAGGGAACATGAGTGTGCAGCTGTAGATAGTCGAAAAGCAAATAGATGTATTTAGGCTTAGGTTAAGTATTCTAATTCTATTCTAATCATTTGCTGTGTCTGATTTTGACAATCAACATACAAATTTAGTTATATGGGTATTATATAAAGTATATATTTGGGGGTTCCTCACAAACACTCTGCCCAAATCATATCTATATAATTATTATTTAATTATTATTTAATCATYGTATTGCTGTGTGTTTATGCTTTTGTTTGTTTAATTATTTTTGATTGCAACGTTCTCAGCAAAAGTAGAGACTGGAACACTTGAAGGAGTTTACTGAGAACATAAGTGATTCCAGTGAGAAGTTCTCTATTCAGCTGAGGATCCCTAAATGCTGGTAGCATTTCTGTGCTGCAGGAAGCAGGGAAAAGGGTGATAGTTACAGTGTTTTCATTGCACATTAATGGAGTCAGGAGCAACACTGCGAGGTCAATAATCTCACTAGGAGCAAACTCTTGGAGAGATTTAGCTGCTGCACTGGGTGCGGGTGCAGTGCAGTTTAAGGACTCTAGCGTAGAAAAAGGAAGGTAGTTAGAGCTGCAAGGGCTCCTCGGCACGCTGGGTATCCCCACGGGAAAGGGCTCGTCCCGCCTACCTGCAGCTCGGAAGCCTTGGGAGCGGGGAAGGGGCTCAGCAGGAACCGGACACTGCTGCATCCAAATATACTCCGGAGCGGGGCACGTGGCCACCTCAGCCGTCATGGAGTAGGGCAGTGCCACGGGAAAGTCGCTTTGGAGAAGGAATGGGGTCCCTCACCAGCCTTAGATACTGAGCTGTTTGGATTATAAAATATCCCAGCTAGGTTAAGTTCTTAGTTAAAGAGCAAAATACCTATAATGGCCTATATGGTCCGGGACTTTTATTTTCCTGGACAATATAATCAGAACCAGAAAAGAACTGCGGTAATGTTGAAGCTTAGGCTGTGAAATGTGCTGGCAGAGCAGCTATGCTYGCACCATGCTCTGGGATTAGCCCTGCCCAGGTGAGAAATGGGTCCTCTGTGCTGGGCTGCCTGGCCCCGAGCTCCTCTGCTGCTGCCGTGATGCCTGTGGCAGCCACACGGGGCTGAGGAAGGCACCCAAATGCACCTCTCTTCCAGAGGAGATTTTCACCTGGTTTCTCACAGGCTGTTTAGAAGTAGCCCCTGCGCACAGAGTGACTTGCACGGTCGCTTCTTCCACAGTGAAAGAAAACTTGCCTTTTCCACCACCAAGGAAAACTGGAAGATTAGCAGCTCTTGGATTGTACTGGAGCAATTGCATTAGCAACTGATAAATTATTCTGATTTAAGTTTTAGCCCTTCTCTTGTTTCTGGACTAACTAGTGGCGTTTGCTGTGTGGATGGGAGCATTTACAGATACAGCCTGAGTTACATTATTTTTTCACTGAGCAGCAGCCCAGGCTGCTAGTCAGTAATTATTAGAGGATTTGATGTTAAAAGCAGTAACATTTCCTGCACACAGTAGGTCAGAATGAAGTGGAGGGCTCGTGTTAGAACTCATCTTCACTTCAAGTATGATAATGAAAAAATTATGATTGGAGTTAGGTATCTACAACAAAATCTAAATGTGCTTCTGCTTCAGTAGCTCTCCCTCCAATCAAGCTCCAACTCTGTAAGATTTTGTCCCGGAGAATTCTGTGCCAGGTCCCTGACTGTACCCTGCACAGTTGAAATAGCTAGATTTTCTTAATTCRTATTCTACCTGTTATTTTTGTTGCATTTTCTTGTTTTACCGCATTTTATTTTTGCCTTGATCTGCTGTAAAACTCTCACAGTGGGCATTAGTTCTGAAAGTTTCAACAGCAACCACGTCCAATTTACCCCAAAAAGGCCCTTCCAATGTARAAATTTATACGTATACTCCTGCATCTTTCTTTCCACTGGCCTCTCACTTTGTGAGCTATTCTTGGGGGTACACAAATACACAAATGCAGATGTAGTGTTCAAGGGTTATTGTTTACAAAATCACCTTTCTTCATTCTGTTGCTAGGTTGGATTCCAGTTTTCATTGCCAGCCAGTCCTCCAGCACATCCAGATTGACTCATCAGTAACTCTGACAGTCAGAAGTAGTCAGGAGAAAAGAGAGCAGATGTCACTCACTCTTCAGCTTCCCCTGCCAGGTTCCCCTTTGCCAAATCGTGGGAGAGCATCTGAGGGCGGCTCCCACACGCTCGGCACCCACAGAAAGGCAGGACAGAGATTTGTCTGAGAAAACCCTGAGATTTTTCATGAAGAAATGGTTAGCAGTTGCTAGCTGTAGAATGAGCTACATTTTTTGCGTCTGTTTTAATGAATTGTTTCATACCTCTTCATTTCAGCACAGATTTAATACYGCTGTTGATATTTTGTTATCTCTGGAGTGCAATGTATTTTTGTTACAGTATAATTGTATTTTACACGTCTTTGTTTAACTTTTGATTCTCAAATGCATCTACTCATATCAGAAGGGAAAACAGGCTGAAGATATTTTAACTGTGTTCTAATGGTTCCTGACTATTAATTTTTAATATTTATTTTTAAACAGCATATCATACATCTTTTTTGTGTCTGTTCATCAATTAAATAGGACGAGGCCACAGTTTAAAATAAGATTCCTGTAAATCAATTTGATATATCTTTCCAAATRCAGAAGAGTATTAGGAATGCCAAAAGATTTCATCCTTACAAGTTATTCCAGTCAGCAGGGGTTTATTTGTTCGTTTTTTTTAACTGTGAATTTATGAATATGGATTCCGAAGTAGGTTGTGGTTTCAGCAGGAGGAGGTTTCTGTGCCGGGTGACCCTGGAGCTGCGTCATGCAGACTCGTGTCCAACGATCGGTCGCTGCTCTGCAGTGGGGTGGCTGGTCAGCATGAAGCAACTATGAGCAGCAGAGCTGGAGAGTTGCACAGCGTCAGAGGTGATTTAATAAATGTTCATTTGCCCTTAGTTGTAGTGGCCTTTAAAGGGCTGAATTAGAAATCACTCTACCTGCCTGAAATTGAAGATATCACTTTTGACAGGCGAGCAGGACTATCTGAAAGGAATGAGGGGAAGATGAGGGAGAAGGCAGAATTCACACTAGTTTGAATGGTGTGTAAATTAATGCCGGTGGGATCAAAAGGGGACCATATGTGTAGGTTCCCTTTGCCATTTGTGGTTTTTTTTTACTTTCTTTTATTTTCTTGTTCTCTCCTTCTCTCTTGTAGTCTCTTTTTCATTGTCTTTTCTCTTTGTTTCTTTTCTTGCTTCGCCATGTACTCCATAAATACCTTTCTTAATCCTTTCAAGAATATTTTGTTGACTGAAATATTTACCTGCTTTAAGAACTCCAGAAAAAAAAAAAAAAAAAAAAA